>NC_142512.1:51743787-52046818 GCF_057876585.1 Rhinolophus sinicus
GACCCTCTGAAACAAAACGTACACATGCACACACCCCAATTTGCGAGTCATACAATATTGACCACCAATGGAACCTCAGAAACATGCTCCCTCGTTCTAAGGCTCTCCGCTACAGACAAATGGATAAGGGGAACAGAAGTGGCAAAGTAAGTCCAAAGGGGGAACTGCCCAGCACAACAGCCAGATCGATGCATTGACCCAGTCAGAGTCGTTGACAGCAGGCTAGCGATCGGTGACTTCCTGGAGCATCCAGAGAACAGAAAAGGAGCGGAGGGAGGATGAGGTCCTGGGGAAGGGGCTGGAGACCCATTGTCTTCTACTTCATCAGTTTGGAAAGTTCCCTGGGGAAGCCCACCTTCCCTTGTTGATAATCTCATCAAACCTTTCTTCTCCTGCCTTCAAAGGAGGGTCCCACCCACCTGGCTGTGAGAGCCACAGCAAGGCAGTATTAACTCTTGAGCCTCCAGTTCTCTGGTCTGGGGCCCTGAGCGCCTGGCCCCAAGCCCTCTGTCCCCCAGGCAGGTGTGACACTGGGGCCAGACTTCTCCCACCTCCACGCCGGGAACTCTCCCTCTTGTGTAGCAGCCCAGGTTGCCTCTGACCATTTGTGCAAGAATGACGATGAGATTGAATTTCAGCTTAGGGAGAAGCAAGATATAAATACCTCCTGGTATACTATTAATATCAATAATATTAGTGCAATTATTTCCATACTAGTCAGATTCAATAAAAGCGACAGTAAACAAGCCTGGAGCAGTCAGTCACCAGGTGAGCGCCGTGGGGGCCCACACAGCTGGCTGGCTGCTGAAAAAAGCTCTGCCTTTGCTGCTGGCAGTTGAGCAGGAGGAAACGGTGTGTGTACAGCTCTGCCATGTGCCTGCCTCTGCCTTCCCACGTCCTGATGCCTTCACGTAACTGAGCTGGGCAGCTATCTCCATTCAGAGTGACAACTGTGTCATAGGCGGAAAAGAGAGGGAGAGGGAGAGCCCTTCGAGATATTTACAGGTGAGACCCCTGCAAACTCAGGGTGGGGGGTATAGTCCAGCCCCGCAGACCCCTTCCTGAAATCCCTAGACTTCTCTCTAGCACATCTCACTGCTTTGTAATTATCCTTTCCCTCGGCTGTCATCCCACTGAACTGAGTTCTCTGAGGATGTGGACCAGGAACGCCCAATGCTTGCGACAGTGTATAGTACAGACCGATATGCGGTGAAGGCACGGCTGTGAAACCCGAATGTTTTGGCCTGGCTGTTTAGAAAGTCAGATCCTTTAGTGGCTAAGAATGTGTAAGGGAGGAAAAACTCCCTTCCACCCTCTTAGGTTCTGTGGCTGGCCTACGAGTTAAAGTGACATAAGATAGATTAACAGGAGAAGAGCTTACAAATTTATTTAATATTTTTACACAGACATGGAGTCTTCAGAGGAAAATAAAGACCCGAAGAAGCTGTCCGACCAAAAGCTTTTATCTTTTTAAACAAAGACAAAGAGGCTGGGGTTAGCGACAGTAAATTATGAGCCTGTGACTGGGAAATATATAGAGGAAACTAATAGAAAATAAGGGTTATTTTAGCAGGTTTGTTTGTACAGGTCCATTTGAGCGTCGACTTCTAGTCTCTGGTGATAAGAATGTTCTCTTCCTGGTGCAGGGAGGGCACCTTCCTCATGGGAAGTTATGACCTGCTTTCAGGTAGAAGGAGAGAGGTCGGGAAGCCCTTCCTGCATGTGCCGTTTTTCTAGTGACTTCAGCTCCAAAAACTCAATACAACACAGTGGCATATTTTGGGGTGGCACGATCCCCCTTCAAATGCAAATCTTGGGTCAGGTGGGCCTGGAGTCAAAGCCCTTTCTTCCACTTGTTGGCTGTGTGACTTTGAGTAAGTTTCTCAACCATTCTGTGCCTCACTTTATTCATCTGTAAATTGGAGATAATGGTACTACTTGCCTTATAGCATGGTTGTGAGGACAACCAGAGAGGATAAATGTCTAATAAGGTAGCATAGTGCCAGGCACATATGGATGTTTCCTAGGCATATTATTGTCTTACTAGTATTTAATAAGTATATTATTGTCAATGATATTGGAGAGGCAATATGGTGGAGTGGCTAAGAGCCAGACTCCCTGGATTTGATTCCTGGCTCAGTCCTTTTCTAGTTGTGTGACCTTGGATGACCTTGGGCAACAGGGCTGGGACCAGAGTCAAATAAGGCACCTCAGGTGTAAAATTGAGGGAGGCTCCTCACTTACCTCCCCCAGTCCTGTTCCTATTACGCAAGCCACTTGCTTCTCGGTGCCACGTCATAGGTGATACATATACTCTTATCCATGAAAATGTCCCAGAACCATTGTCTAAGTAGCAGACTGTTCCAATGCTGTATAAAAAGAATTAAACCTGAGCCCATCAGTGAACCTAGAGGGAGGAACCAGTTAAGAGCGTCCACTGATGAAGGCACAGAGGTGAGAACAAAAGACTTTCTTGGAGTGCCTCTGTATCTTTTCAAACAAAACATTTTCCTGGCTTTCACTTGAGTGGGATGCTGGGAACCAAATCAAAGAGGCCTTGAAGACCACATTAAAAAGTTTGGTCTTATTTCTCACTGGCTGCTCCATTTCCGATACAGCAAGTGGTTCCCAATCAGGAAACCATGGCCTCTTTCATACACTGCTCCCAGGCAATCTTGGTCCCCTTTCTTCCCACCCAGACAGAAGTGAAAAGAGAAAAGAGTCACTCAGGGTGTTCCAATACGGAGAACATAAAAACTCGGTGACTGGCTTCTGTCCAATCAGAAAGAGATAGAGTCCACTTTATTCTTAAAAAGGTTAAAGCATTTTTCTTCCCAGCAGCTACCGACCTGGGACTTTAAACAAATTTGCATGGAACATTCCCTTCGGCAGTGTCCTGGCAAATGTCTCCAGCCGGCCTGCTCTCTACAAAGGCCTGTATATCTTTTCTCTGGACCTTTCCAGTTGAATTTTAAAGAGGGTTTTAGAGAGCGTGTCATAACAAGGGTTCTTCAGAGTCTTGTAAATCATAAGAAACAGAACCAAAAGAGGCCGTCTCTTTTCCTGACGGTTTCCCACCCTTTTTGGCATCTCAGCCACAAGCTAAGAAACCTTGCAAACAACATGAAACTTCCCGTCCTGAATCTTTCCTCCCCAAGAAATGTCTCAGTGTCTCCCTCTCCCCTTTGCTGTGCCCTCCCTTCTCTCTCTCCCCCTTGTCTCCATCATAAAGCAATAAGGCAGACGAGTGCATGTAAATCCCTCCCAATAGCTGGAGAGGGGGCCAGCCAGACATATTTACTACTAAGTGGATGCAAATTCACTTACCGCTGATTTTCAAAGAAGTGAGATGTCCCTGCCACGATATTGCTTTTCTCATCACCAAATGGGGCTTTTGCTTTGTAATTTGGTGAAGCTGTCAAAACAATCAGATCTGGGAGGCTAGATGGTGTCTGCGTTCAGCCATCCGGAGAGATGGATCTCAACGGCAGCCCCAGGCACCTCCACTCAGAATTGTGTGAGATGTGGGGGGAGGGGCGGGGCATGGCGCACAGGGCAGAGGCACAGCTAGGACCCGCTTGCCCTCCAGGTTCCTCAGCAAAGACAGCCCCAGAGTTCTGGGCCAGCCAAGGAGCTGAGGAACCTATGCACGTCTTCACAGTGTCCTATGCTCTTGTCTGGGATGCCACAAGCCCACTGGCCCCCTGCAGCCTGCCCGTCAACTCTAGATCCAGAGCCCGTGATAGGCAGAAAACTCATCTAGTGCCCCAGGCAAGTCATTTGATCTTTCTCGGCCTCACTAGGGTTCTTCATCTGCAGTAGAAAGTTGGATGGCTCTGCCCGTGGATCGTACCTTCTAAGTCTCTAGTTTTAGGTCTTCAGAGGTAACGGACATGAAAGCAAATTGTGAGCATCTCATAATGGGCTTCACTGAAAAGAAATGCCAGTCCTTCCAGGGCCGGGGTACTACTCAGAGTTCTTTGGTTACAAAGGGTAGAAAATAAGCAACACAAGCTAATTGGGTCCAAGCAACCAGGAAGCTGGGTGCATTCGTTTTCTACTGCTGCTGTAACAAATTACCACCAAGTTAGTGGATGAAAACAACACAAATGTGTTGTCTTACAGTTCTAGAAGTGGGTCTGAAGTCTGCAAACGACTTTACAAGACTGCCATCAGGCTGTCAGCAAGGCTGCATTCCTTGTGCAAGTACCGGGAAAGCATTCATCTCTGTCTCTTAACTTTTGGAGGATACCCACATTCGCTCATGGACCCCTGCCTGCAAAGACGTAACTTCGGCCTCTGCTGCCATCATCACATCTTCTCCGACTCTGACCATAACCTCTTGTAAGGACCCCTGGGGATTACACTGAGACCACTGGATAAGCCAGGGTAATCTCCTCATCCCCAAATCCTCAATTTACTCATGTTTGTAATGTCCGTTTTGCCATGTAAGGTAACATAATCATAGGTTCTAGGCATGAGGGCATGGATGACGTGGGGAGTGATTATTCTGTCTGCCACATTGAGGATGGACTTCAGACATGGATAGACCTAGGGGCTCAAACAGAATCATTGGGGTCTTTCTTTACCTCTGCATGCTGCTTCCTTTTGTGTTAGTATAATTCTGTGCGCAGTTTCAAATAGCCTTCTTCCTGTAACCAACGAAAATGCTGCCTGTAGCCCTAAGTCGTTGTTTTTCAAATTAATAGATGGTTTGGAAAAATATAATTTCTCCCTTCCTTCCCTAATGGAATTTAGAATGAAGACTTCCATTTAGGGGCTGCAGCTGGGGTGACCCTACTTCCAGATTTGCCAGCGACGGTCCTAGTTTCTACCTGATATAACTATTACTAGCTCTCCTCCTGACTCTCAAAAGGCGCCTGTTTAAGTGACAAATGCTATGGTCACCCTAGTGGCAGCAGAAATATATAAGAGTTTATTTTCCCCTCCTGCTGTTGAGCTCAGCCCTGAGCCAGGTGGGGCCTCCAAGGCAGCAGCTTAGGAAGACCCCCATGTCACACAGTTTTCCTCTTCCGTGTGTGTGCTTTAAAGCCAGGGGATGAACAAGCCCTTCCCATTAAGTTATGGGGTGTGGGGAGCCTGCGACAGGGCCCTCTCTTAGCTTTGGGGTCTCCAGCTGTCCCACGGCCTCTGCACGGTGACTTCTGAGTCTGCTAGGGCCCGGTTTTCTCTCGTTCCTTCACCCAGATCTGAGGGGGGACAGCTCAGTTGTTCTGGGAAGAGAACTTTAAATTTTTTTTCCTTGAATTTATTATATAAGTGCCTATATCTTTATGTAAATACATCAATATGACCGTATGCATGGTGTGTGTGTGTTTTCTTTTCCTTGTTAGGTTGACTTTCTATTCTACCTCTCTCTCCTTTAGCCACAAAACCATGGGAGACCCTTGCTAATATCCCAGGAGGGGTCCTTCCACATTTTTCTTCATAATTATATTAACCTCTACATGCATGCATATGTTTATGTAACTTTTTATACAGCCATACACTTACGCACACATGGATTTATTACACATGTGCAGGTAGCCTTTTATAATTGTTTATTGAATTATATATTCAGTTTCTTGCATCTTGCTTTTCTTACTCAACAATACCTTGGGGAAATCTCTCTAAATCTTCTGGTATAGCTCTAATTAATTGTTTTCAATAGTGTGTAACATGGCATGGTGTAAATGTGCTCTAATTTATTCTCCCGGTCCTCTAGTGTTGAATATTCACTTTGTTTCCACAGGAAAATTTCCCATAGTAACCAAAGTGTGAATGTGTTACACTTTGGCCCCAATGCCCCTGAGTCGTATATGATTCAAAATTTTTAAAGAGTGTGTCAATTTGAAGCATATAATCAACCGCTATTTTTTACAAGATGTCGGACTGACCCACCAATCAAACTAAGGACATAGCTCAGTGTCCTTAGTTCTATATGTGATCGCAATCAGCCTTTTCTGCTCTCTCTTGTTTTCCGTTTGAGTGCAAGCCTGGGTTGGGGTGACCAGTCAAAGCTGGGCCACACCCAGGAGCCACCTCAGTGTATTAGAAAGGGCTCAGGCTTTTGAACAAATGAACCTGGCCTTAAAGCGTTTGAATAAAAACCTTCTCCCAGCCCCAGTATCTCACCTTTAGAACAGGAGCCCGTGGTACCCACCACGTAGCAAATGGGATTATGCAGCACAGGTCCTGGCACCTGGAGGCCATCGCCCAGGTGAGCCTTCCCCATGCACAAATCATGAATCACGTTGGGGCTGAAGGGGGGCAGTTCAAATCAATCAAGAGCAATGCCCAGGACAAATAGTGGAGGTCTGGTAAGCAAACAGGAACGGGTTGTTTTCAGAATAATTGGATATCCTGTGTTTTGTTTACAGAGCCGTGTGTGCCCCGAGAATGTTGAAGGTGCATATTGCCGGCCAAGTCCCCGGCTCTGGGGCTGTCTCCCCTCCCTCCCAGGAGGAGAAAGGCTGGGGGTGCCATGAGCCCATGCGCACTTGCTAGGAAGGACCAGGAAAGGAGGGGAGCTGACAGAGATTTGAGGACTTGAGGAAGGTTTCCTGCGGTGGGGGTGCAGGGGACGGCAATGGCCTGAACCCTCCTTGGTGTGGCAGAAGCAGGGGTTGGGCATTCCCCACCTGACAGCAAAGGTCACTTCCTGTCCTCTCCCCTCACCACACCCCACATTTCTAGTCTCCCACTCAACGGACCTGCCCAAGAAGGAAGCAGAAATGGGCCTGACACCACTGCTTGTGTATGGACTACATGTGTGTGCCCCCCAGCAAATTCACATGTTGAAGCCCTATCCCCTCCACATGATGGTATTTGGAGGTGGGGCTTTGCGGAGTTAATCAAGGTTAGATGAGGTCATGAGGGTAGGGTCCTCAGGACATGGAATTAGTGCCATACAAAAACAAGAAGAGAGATCCAAGCTCTTTCTCTCTCCACCATGTGAGGACACGGTGAGAAGGCGGCCATCTGCAAGCCCAGGAGAGAGTCTCAGCAGCAATTGAATCTGCCAGCACCCTGGTCCTGGACTTCCAGGCTCCAGAACCATAAGAAATAAATGTCTGTGGTTTAAGCTCCCTGCCCCTATGTTTTGTTATGGCAGCCTGAGCTGATTCAGACAGTATTCCTGCCTTTGTTTTTAGTATACTGGGGGCAAAAACCTCTAAGAGAGTGTTGTCAACATACCTTGAACCCCAAATTGAGTCCTGTAACCAACACCAAGACACTTGCCTCATCCACTGCTACGCTCCAAGGGAACTGTGGCCAGGCAGTGGGGAAGCATCTAGGGTGTTGATCTGGAGAGGGCCCACGGAAAATTCTTAATGTCCATGGAAAAATTTTGAGCAGGTGATGCCGAGGGCTGGGAAACTAGGGAGTCCCCTCTCTCCACCCCAAAATTTCCTTTACTAAGAGTCAGATTTTTGCTTCAAACCCAGCCCACAAGAAACTACTCAAAGACCCTAAGAATTTACAAGAATTTCCTTCCTCCAGGCAGCCTCTTCAGTCACATCTCCAAGTGTCCCTCCCCCAGTATCCTAGGTCACTCAACACCCCTCCCCCACCCTCAGCACCCTCCTCAGACCCTGATGAGACGCCTTTCTTAGGAACAACTTGTCCAAGACTCTGAGACATTTGTTTGCATCTGCCTTGCTGCTGAGCATGGTGTCTTGTACACAGTGGGTGCTTTAATATGTATTTGGTGAGTCACTTATTAGAAATAATCGATGGTCATGAATAGCACAGGGAGAGGGAGACCAGGAGCCAGCAGTTGCCTAGATTGGAGGAAACGTAAAGCCCCATCCCCAGCTGAAGCGTGATTCTGGAACCCAGAGTCCCACCAGGGAGGTGGGAGCCATCGTATCAATTACTGAGACCAGAGCTTCACTCATTAAAATCTCCAAAATGGAAGCCATGTTCACAACCAGGCCCGCTGTTCTTTCCCCTCAAGGTAAGATTTATTGCTCAAACTTACATTTTATCGCGCACAACCGAATAAAAATGATCGATTCCCCTGCCCACCGTACAGCATCTTTCCACAGTTATTAAAGTCTCTAAAAATGTTTTCTTAAAAAAAAAAAATTAAAAGAAAAAGAGGTGGAGAGAGAGGAGACCAAGAGGAGACTGGAAAGTGCCAGATTGCTGACTGTTATCCATCTTGTCAGCTCGAGACCACATAACCTTGATGTCACCATATTTTCTGCTCACATCCAAATTTACAATTCGCCAGCCAAGGAGTTGGAAATGCCAAACCTCCTCCTTGGAGGTGAATGCTGGCAGCTTCTTAAACGGCCCGAGAGAAGGGAGGACCCCAGTTCTGAAAACCCTTAAAAGACACTGAGCCTGTCTCTCAGCAATTTTCTCCAAGTTGGGAAAACCCAGCCTCCAAGGGCAAGAAGACGATTTAAACTCCAGGGCCCCAAACTCATTCGGCCAAGAGCCCCTTTGCACTCTGTTCATTGGTGAATGAGCAGGTTTCCAGCCAACACAAGCAGCCTTGGTGGGCTGGAAATTCACCTGTGCCAGTCAGGAGAGGGGATGGCAAAGCCACAGAAAGTGTAAACCTGGACGCTGAGCAGGTGTTTAACCTGCAGAAAAAGAGCAAACGCACCAAGCCCAGCAGAAGTGTCAATTTGCATACAAACATGTTGATGGGCAATTACGCGTCATTCATCTGTTCATTCTAGGGGGTCCCCAAGAACCTTTGTTTTGCCATTTTCGTAACGTAATTTTACTAAATGCCAAGTAATACAATTGTATATCACCCATTTCTCCGGCATATTGTGAATTCCTTCAGGACAGGATTTAGGTCTCTCTCTCTCTCTCTCTCTCTCTCTCTCTCTCTCTCTCTCTCTCTCTCTCACACACACACACACACACACACACACACACACACACACAGACACATTCAGGCATACTGGGTGCTTTCTATAGGGGTCTACTGCAACCTATTTAGTCGAGAGTGGTAACACTGTGTTCTAAAATTCCGTATTAGGAGTGTGTCACTAGGTCAGTCTGGCCTCTTTCCAAATTAGTGCTAATTAGTTAGTCTTCCTGGATTTGTTTCCAAGAAGAGCTAGAACCTGTCTTTTTCACCGTCAGTTCCATTCTGACTTGCATGGGGTTCTGACACAGCAGGTGAGGCCATGGGCCTCCGAAGCAGCAGTGTTGTGGGGCTACAGTCTCCCTAGAAGGCTCCCTCACTCACCCCAGGTTTTCCGAGTCTGTGACAGTAGAATTCTGTCAGGGAGCGTTTTCCTGGCTTGGCCTGGAAGACAGCCATAAATCTGTCTCGGGCCATTTGACTCTGGCTTCCAAGCCAAGCTTAACAGACACTTCCATCGGGCCTGATGCGTCCGCGATCTATAAGCCATTAACCAGACGGTATTAGACCTCCCTACTGGGCTCCTCTGTGGGAACTCACGCAGAGGAGAAGGGGAAGAGAGCGGGGAGAGAGCAGAGGTGCAGAGGCTGGGAGGGGTGTGGAGGGCACTGGTATAGTTGGTAACTCTGCCCTAGACCCATCAGGACCGCAGAATCATGCAGTGCCCACCCATCCAGGTCCTCTCCTAGGCCTGGGGTAAGACAGGAAGCCAGCCTGGGGCAGGGGGAGGGCCAGAGCTGGCCGACCAGCAGTTCAGGACCCAAAGGCCCACGAATCTCTGTTCTGCTCTCATCAATAAGCCTTCTAGAAGGTACATGGCCAGACTGGGCTGGGCCCATCCTCTGGCAGTCGGCCTTTGGTCCCTCACACGAATTCTCCTCCAGAGCACACGTCCTAGAGAGTCCAATCCTGAATACCAGATCCGCCATTCCCTGTAAGAACAGGCGACGGCGGTGATGATAACGACGAACCATTGCTGAGAGCTTGCTGTGTATCACATACTCTTCTCAGTGCTTCACATGTGCTCTATCAGCACAGCAGCCTAGAGATGACACTGTTCTTATACCCACTATACAGGTGGGGAAGCTGAGGCCCGGGACTGTGAAGACGCTTTCCCAGGTCACACAGCTGGTGAGTGGCAGCCCCCAGACTTAACCAGGCTGCTTGGCTGTGGTACCTGTGCTCTTAGCCATTACATTTATTGCTTCTCAAAGTGGCCAGGAGGCCAGAGTCAAAATAGACTGGACACAGTCTAGCTCAAAGTTGGCATAAGAGTCATGGGCCACCAGTTGGCTGCACTGCACTGGAAGAGACCAATCCCATCACAAAGAACCCACCCTCAGGACCTCATCGAACCCTAATAGGTTCCAAAGGCGACACCTCCCAATACCATCGCACGGGGGAGGGGGTGGATTATGGTTTCAACACATAGATTTGGGGGTGCACACATTCAGCCATAACAATGGGTGTACCAGTACCAGTACCCTGAGACTGTGGTTCTAGAGGCCTCTTCCCATACTCTGCTCCCCCCACCCTGCTGTGGGCCTCAACTTGCCTGGATTTACTCATCCTTTAAGGCCCAGCTCAAAACCTCTCCCAGGAAGACTTCTCGGACTATACCTTTCTTTTTCCTGCTGCCCAGCTCTATTTAGAACTTGTCACCCAATTTAACACTTGCTTTTGTATAGTGCTGTATTGATCTTTAATCTTGCAATCCAGTTATACAGCATATAGCCTGTGTTTTTGCCCTGTGGCAACTCTGAATTAATTTAATTTTCCAATGATTAAGAAACAGACTCACTTAGAATTGTGAGCATTAACCCTCATTTCACAAATTTGAAACGGAGGTTCCGAGAAGTTATGAGACGTGCCTAGTGTCACACGACTAGGATGGCCAGAACTCAGACCCCCACTCTCCCTCCACTGCAATGCCAGGAGCTTGTGTCTGAGTTTGAATTCTCCTAAAAGCAGACTTTGGGGGCAAGGATTTGAGTACAAGTAATCTATTTGGGAGGTGGTTCCAGGAAGACTGGGGAGGGCATGAAGAAGAGGAAAAAGGAGAGAAACTACTTAAGGGGCATTAGTAAACTGCTTACCACGGCGAGCTATGAGGGTGCAACCATCTGGGGGTCCTTTGTGAGGCTGCAGAACACACAGGGAGCTGGGCATTTCCCTTAGCTCCTGTCCCTCGAGGTCGAAAGTCACCTTAGGGATTTCACTCCTGCTTGCCCTGTGGAGCTGAGCTCCCACCTATGGCCAAAGAACAGCCCAGGGAAGAGGAAGGTAGCTGTGGGGTGGGGAGCCTTCTGCACGCTTGAGAACAACTTGTGATGACCTCTGTGGGTCAAAAGCGGAAGGACAGGCCACTGACAGGGTCTGTGGGAGTAGAACTGGTACCCTGCCTGACTTGCTTTCTCATCTGTGTCCCATTTTCTGTTTGCTGAGACCTAGCCTGTATTTTCAGATATCGGATGAAAAGGCACAATTTGACCCCCACCCCACCCCAGGGGGGATATGTATTGTCACAGGGGACTTTGAAAAAGTACAATGTCCAGTGACATTTGGGAGATGCCTGGCATCTCAGCTGCCCACTCCCCCAAGTGTGTGAGGAAAGGCCGCCTGGCACATTTGCCTGGCTTTCTCCTGCAGGACCCTTCTCTCTAGGTTCCCTCTGGGGAGGGGGCTCACATTAGGCACTGGTGCGGGTGTCAGGAGGGACACAAGGACTAAGCAGACCCCATCCCAGCCTCCTGAACCCTGGGGAGTGCAGACAGGGGCTGCAGGGAGCTGCTAAGCCCAGCACGCTGACGGGCAGGCATTGTGCACGATGCAATCCTCACAGAAGACCCATGAAAGCCCAGTGCAGATGGCCGTAAAGAGGAAATACGAGCTATAGCTTCATCTGCTGCTTCACAAAACTCCTCACTTGCTTCTCCCAGGCAGGTCATGTTCTGACTTTATGAGGCAAATGTACTTGTCAGTTTTGCCTCTTGTCCTAGGAGCCAAGCTCTCACCTTGGCCTGAAAATGTGATCCTCTCCATTTGACTTGCTTCCCTGAAAAGTGTTCTGTGTCCAGCCCCCCAGCCATACACATACACACACGCGCACGCACAATAAAACCCAGAACAGGAGTCAGCAGACCCAGATTCCAGCCTCCTCTCTGCTTCTAACTAGCTAGGAGCCCCACGACATGGCCCTTTCTGGCCTTATTTTTCTAATTTGTGAAATGGGAATGCTGGATGCGTTCATCACTAAGGCCCTTTCCAGTGCTGGCTTTGTCTTGATGATGATAAAGGGCCCCCGGGGGCACTCAGTCTCCTGTCCAGAGAAGCCACAGACCCAAGGATGCAAAGCAGGCATCTTGGTGCCTTCTCTGTCCTTCTCCTTCAAGGAGATGGAGTCCCCCATCTCGGGACACTGCTGCCATGCTGATATGCCAGGCCTGCGGGTGGAAAGTCAGCTGGGTGGGGGGTGGAGGTGGGTAAGGTGGCCCGGGGCATCCTGCTTTGCCCTTTCTACAACACGGATCAAAGTCTTTGAGCAGAGCCACCTAAATGGCCCGGCATAGGAAAAACACCCCCCCTCACTGAGATGCTGCAGCCACCATGCCACCCTCTACTCCCACATTTTGACTCTGCTTACACCATGTCACGCGGGGTGTCAGTTCCTGCTCTCCGCATAAGAATGCAGGACATGGTGAGGCCAAAAAGGAACACCCATGGAGCTACAGACAGGGGATCATACCACTATGTTCTCGCTGGCGGCTGGGAGACACAGGAAGCAGAAGCCACACGATCCACAATTCGCCATCTGCTTCTCTGCCAACTGACCCCACTTGCTAACTGTGATCTACGCTTGCTAGCTCAGCCACAGCAATTATCAGTGGCTTATGGCTAGCGGGTAACAGCTGATGGCCAACTAGTCACAGCTGATGGCCATCTACTACCCGAGCCAGCACCTTTCCACATGAGGCCAAGAGCCTGGAAACCGCTCTCTGGGACTCTGTCCCCACAGGAACCGTGTCTCAGGACTCAGAGGCCAATTCTGTGCAGAAGGGCCTTTTGAGAGGGCCTGACTCCCCAATGCCCCCAGACAGTAGGCTTAAAGCAGAGTTTCTAAGACGCAGACTTCCAACAGCCTGGCCTCCTGGACCTAAAAGACACAGCTCAGATGTCCAGCTGGGTGGAGGACCCTTCCAGGGAACAGCAGTGAGTCGAGCCCCCAGAGCCCACCCAGGCAGCACACAATGGGACCTGCCCTCCCGTAAGGAGCCATTCCTTTGCATCTACAGTAGATTTTCACTTGCTCTGCTTCGGAAGCCTGCTCATCGCCCTTTCTTTGCAAAGCACATCTCCATCTTCTCACCTGTTATCACTCTGCAGCATCACGGCCAAGTGCATGATTATCACTGCACCCCAGGTGGGGAAACCAAGGCTTGAGGAGCAGAAGAGACTGAGTCAAGGTCAGGCAGTGAAGCACCAGCGGGCTCGCGCTTCCCATACACCTTCCTCACCCAGCCTTCAATTTCCAAGTCAGGGATAGAAATGGGGGTTCAGGGGTGTCCGGGGAGGTAGAGCAGTGCTCCCTTGGGGCCTGGGGCATACCCACCTGTTCTTTTTGCCAAGGTGGGTTGGGACCAGTAGGTCACCGGGAAGAGAAGACGAGATTTTTCACAAAATATATAAAGAAATAAAGAAAAGGAAAGATTCAAGGGTGGGGAACCCCACATGATCAAACTACCCTCTCCAGCAATCTCTTGCAGCTGTGTGTCCGGTCACCACCCCCTCCTCACACCTTCCCTTTCCACATCAACATTCAATCATCTTTTCCCATTCACTTCGTCTCTTCCATTTTTATCTTACGCTGCCCGTGAAAATTGGTGTGAAATAAAAAGGCAACTCTGCCTACAGATGTAATCAATTGATTTGGCAGGTAGCCCACGGACACCTAGGAAGGGGAGCGGCAATTTCCAGTGTGGACATTCCCGCCTCTCACTGCATGTTCTTCCTCTGCCTCCTCCCTTCAGTCTCTCAGCCCCCCTCCTTTTATTTTTCTGCCTCCTTCTTTTCAGCCTTGCTTTGGTCTTCTTGTTATTTTCTGCTTTGCATTTAATGGAAACAAACCAGCCCATGGGTCCCTCCACCCTGTCTCTATTGCTATTTTGTTATATGAGACGCAGGGGAGAAGAAGGTGTCTTCTTTCCAGCTGCCTCTGCAGGAGATGTTCAGTTCTCCCAGGGGTCTTCTCAATCTTTCTGGAGAAATGGGACCAGGTTCAAGATCTTGAAGGATCCCAGCCGCCTAACCCCCCAAGACACCCCCAGATAGGAGATAGGCCTATAAAACCAGTCCCAGAATGAACGTCTCCCCGTCATCCAGGAAAGGCGGAGATGTCCTTTGCAGGAGAATTGGCTGGCGGAACCCCACAGGATGACGGGCTCAGGGTAACACGATGCTGGTCCAGCAGATGTGGCCACGAAGCCCCCGTAACCGGAGGTGTGAGTGGAGCGTTCTCACAGCCACCACAGCCTGTTAGACGTAGAAGTGGAACTACTGAGTGGGAAGGTGGCTAATGAGTCTGGAGTTCAACATGAGGTCCAAGCCGAAGATAAAAATGTAAGAGTCTTCAGCTTATAAACGGTTTTTAAAGGCACAAGAATGGATGAGAGTGTGTGTGATTGGCAGAGATAAGCTGTCCAAGGACCAAGTCCCAAGGCACACCTGCATTTAAAGGTTGGGGAATGAGGACGAGCCAGCGATGGTGACCAGGGAGCAGGAGGGAAGCCAGAGCCTGTGAAATCCTGGAAGTCAAGGAAAGAACACGTTTCAAAGAGGAGGAAGTGCTGCCTTCCAGAATACCACCAGCCAACACTTGTTAGCTCCTTCGTGGGCCCGGCAACTTGCCAACGACACCATGTACATGGTCTCACTCAACTGGTCTTGTCAACCGTACTGGACGTTGGCTGCTGAAACGCAGGGTTACACCCCTTCCCCAGGGGCCGGTCGATGCGGGGGTGCAAAGGCCCAGCCTCTGGCTGCCATGTGGAACCCCTCAAAAGGGCCATCCCCACTCCGAGGCTCCTAGGAGAATCCGCTGAGGTCTCGTTGCGGCTGCAGTCAGGTCACTTCCTCTGTCAAGAGTAGGATTGTGGCTGCACTGGGCTGAGAGAGCGCTACCTCTTCCCGAATCCACTGGGGCTTTGGTGAGAAACAGAAAACTCACAGACTCTCTGGTCACTCTGGTGTAAATTGTGACCCAGTCCACCCCCTCCAGACACTCCTTACCCCCTCTGCCAACTCCGTTCCTCCTTTCCATGGCATTCCTCACCTCCCAACACTACACTACCATTTCCTTTTTTACTGGTCTACTATTTATTGTCCATCTTCTGTCTTTCCCAGAAGGCCAGCTTCATGAGGCCAGGGATATTTATCCGTTTTTCTCACTGATGTGTCCCCAGTGTCTACTCCATCGTCAGTGCCAACAAATACCTGTTGAATGAGTTCACAAATGTTGGCCATAGCACTCATGCAGCCCAGCTCCCCCATTCCTGATGGGAATCCAACCATGTGAACAGAACCAAGCAGACCTCCAGACACAGAGGCAGCATGGGATGCAGTGACTTCACATGGGGTTGGGTTTGGAGACTGAGAGCACTATACTTTTAGGCCTCAGTCTTCTCATCTGTAAGATGGGATGCCAGAGACAGCTACTTCACAAGAGGGTCGCAAGCAATCACCCGGGAGCCTTCCTGGGATGCCGTCCCTGACGCTGACCCCGCTGATGGGCCCTGCAGTCCAGTCTGATGCTGATGCCCTGTTTCAGGGGCACCCTCAGGGGGTGCTGGGGAAGGGTTCTCTCAGAACGGTACCCACTGATCCCCATACGAGGAAAGCAAGACAAACCCACTTTAGATGGATTGCTGCCCTGAAGTGGGGAGCATGAGGGCTCATCAGGTGGGCCCCCCCAAAAGGCAGGTGGTTCCTAACTGTGGGAGCTTATCTTCCAGAGAACATGAAAACCACGTAGCTTGAAAACCATCGCAGACCTGTCGGCTACGTCAGCAGAGGCAGTGTGAGAGGCACGCGAGGAAAGTTAGGTGGGCTTCAGCAAACAGGGCCTCCTAGAGGAGGCGAGATTTCAGACTTGTGTGACAGGTTGGCACGGCCCAGACACACAAGAAGGGCTGTGTCATTCCTCGTGGTCCGGTGATGCAGGGAAGTCCCAACACCACTATTTTCCAACTGCATGGCCTTGGCCAAATCACAAACCCTCCGAGGACCTCAGTGTCCCTGCCTGTGAAACGGGAAGCCTGAGGGAGATCATGTCTGCAAATGCTTTGTCAACCCCACAGCAGTGGTTCCCAGACCTTGAGATTTCATAGGTCTGGGAAATCCTGCTGACGCAGGATTCCAATCTCGCATTTTCCACTTAACGACATTATAACACAAACAAGCAAACAAGTCATTGTCTATTGCCACTATTATAGAATCGAAGAGGGAACAAACTTTATGCCAAAAATGAAAGAAGGTTAAAAATTCCAAATAAAAGACAGTTCTTTAAAAAAATAAAAATGTGCCGGGCAAAAATTAACTGATGGGAAAAACTCATTGGCTTGTCCTTGTTTTCGCATTTTGCCAAAGACGAGGGAAGTTTTTCCGTGACGACATTGGGATGGTGGGATGTGAACAAAGGAAGTGCCCACAGCAGGAGGTGCAGGCCCAGAGCTCCAGGCTCCAAGTCTCAACCCCCTGCTACCCTGTGAGCGCCCCAGAGGTGGCTCCTGTGGGAGGGCAGAGTAAGGAGTTTCTCCGATGGGAGGGGTGACGGGGCAAAGGCCTCGCCGGAGGTCACAGTGACCACAGCAAACATGCCCGTGATCCTACTGTGTGCTGAGCACTCTACTCAGGCCTTCCTGAATGAACCTCAAGCTCTTCATTGCTCACAAGAGCCCTGTGGGGAAAGAACTACTATCATGCCGGGTTTACAGCCGGGGAAACTGAGGCACAGTGTAGTCACTTCCTTCACTCTCACAGCTAGTAAGTGGCAGAGATAGGATGCTAACTGAGCTGCCTGGCCGAGGGGGAGAGGGGGGGGGGGAGAGAGAGAGAGAGAGAGAGAGAGAGAGAGAGAGAGAGAGAGAGAGAGAGAGAGAGAGAAGGAGAAGGAGGAGGGAGGAGGAGAGAGAGAAACAGTTTGATGTGGTGCAGAGGCACATTTCCAGCAGAACCACTCACCCTACAAATGTTCAGGTGCTGGCGTGTCAGGTCTGAGGGAGAAAACCTACACTCCTGCGTGAGTTGTCCACTGCACTGGGTTGGATAGTGAGCTCCAAATAGACGTGTCCAAGTCCCAAACCCTAGAACTTACAAAGGGGACTTTATTTGGAAAACGGTCTTTGAGGATGTATTGAAAGATGTGGAGATGAGGTCCTCCTGGATTTAGGGTTGGCCTGGACCCAGGGAAGAGTCTCCGTCTAAGAGACCCACAGAGGAGGCGGCCATGTGAACGTGGAGCAGAGACTGGAGTGACAGGTCCATCTGTCAGCCAAGGGACACCAAGGATCACTGGCCACAGCAGAAGCCAGGAGAGAGGCCTGGGTTCTCCCTCAGGGCCTCCAACAGGAACCAGCTATGCCAACACCTTGGCTTTGGACATCTGGCCTCCAGCATTGTGACAGAATCAATTTCTGTTGTTTTCAGCCACCCGGTTTGTGGTCCTTTGTTACAGCAGCCACAGGAAACTAATACACCCCCTTTGCCACTTCCTCCTCACCACCTCCTGTCCCTGTCCCCCATGAGAGAACCAGAGAATTCTACCTCCCCTCCTCATTTGCCTTCTCTTCTCATATTCATCCCCACTGAACCCATGATCAAAATGCTGAATCGGTGAGGTCCCCATAGCAACGGCTCTGATGCCAGCACCCGGGATTACGACACTGGATCAGCCAACTCGACAGCTCCGAGGTGGGGGCCAGGAGGGGTCTGCAGAGAAAACAAACAGCAGAGGGAAGGCAACACCAAGTGACAGACCCACTGGGATGTATATTAGCTGCTCTTTATGAAAACAAAGCCCTGTGAAAAGTCCCCATTAACCAGTGAATAATTTGTAGGTATAAAAGCAGAAAGGCTAGAAGAAATGTGCGCGCCAGGAGTGGCTACGTTCTGGGCCTGCGACCTAGCCCTAGTGTGGGGACAGACAAAGCCACCTCCCTGCTTCCTCCAGAGAGGCACCCTGACCAAGGGTCCCACGCAGTCCCACCTACATGGAGACACCAGAGGTGCCCAGGCCCCAAGGAGAACGGCCTCACGCCCCCCTGAGCATGGCTGGAATGGTGCTCGGCCTCTCCCTATACTCCATGCTGGCCTCTAGGTGGGCAAGGCCACTGTCCCCAACACAAGCCCTTCATTTCCATGGTGGGCACATCCGTGGGGCTGACCCTAGGGCGGTGTCCCATCTCCTCTCACATCTCTCAACACCTTCTGGGCAGGCCAACAGAGCCTGGGGCTTCCCACCCAGGGACCAGCCTCACCAGCTTCTGCTGTGCACAGCGCCCCCTGCCGGCCTCCGGTCTCCTCCTCACCCAGGCTGGGGACACGCCAGTCAGCTCAGCTCCTCTCTCCTCCGGCCACCACATTCAATCAGGTGCCAGGTTCTGAACACGTTCCTCCCCGATGTCCCTCTGCATTCTTGTCCGGTCGGTTCCCTCTGACATTCCTCCAGCCCAGCCTCGGGTCACTCATGACGTGGATTTCAAGCCATCAAGCCCCATTAGCCCAGCCACCTGATGCTTCTAGACAACTTCTCCAAACGTCCTCAGGCAGAGCCCATCCCAGTGCTTCCTTCCCAAGACAGTCCCTTCCCACAGACATGCACTCACACGTAGACACACTCACAGACATGCTCACTTACATACACACACACTCATCCTCACACAGACACAGACATACCCACAAATATTCATACACTCACTAGTCATTCATTCACACACAGAAACACACAACCCCTCATGCACCTTCTTACACACACATACACGCACATGCACACACACGTGCACGCACACTCAAGCACCGAGGCGTCAGCGGTGCCCACCAGCCACACAGATGCTGCAGATACAGACAATGGTGACTTTTCACCGAACGAGAACTGCTCAGGTCAGGCAGGTAGAATCTGAGCACAGTAAGTTCTTAATAAATATTTCTTAAATGAACAGCCATGCACCACCCAAGCCTAAGCCTACGTAAGAATGCATAGCGGCTGCCATTTTGCAACCCAGAACTTTAGATCAGCCTTGTTAAAGCCACTGGATCATTCTCCATAAAAAAGAGAGCGGAGCAGGAACGCCGATGCCCGTCACTGCCTAGATGCCAAGGACCTCCTGACTCAGAGTCTTTACTGACAAAGGCCTCTGTCCTGGAAACCTGCCTGCGTCACTGCCAACACTCTCCAGTGCCCAGCACAAGTACACCCTCAATTAGCACCACTTTTCCCTGGGCCTTACTTAGCACAAGTCTGGGTACAGTCCAGACATCAGTCAAGATGGATGAGTGGGTGTGTGAACAGATGGGTGAATGGGAGTGACCTTGAAAATGACTTAAAACTCACTTCTAAGACACTTTCCAGAATACTTCCATACCATTCCACTTTCCCTCTTTATTTGAGCATTTCCTTGGTATGTAATGAACTCAGCTTGAGTAATACTCCTGTATGGTTTTAACCATTTCTCTCTCATGGGTGGATGCGTATGTGTGAACCTATCACCATGACACCCCCCCTTCTCCCCAGTTAGTCCGCAGTTCTTCCCGAGCAAGGACTGGGCTGTTTCCTTCCTTGAAGCTACTGCAGGGCTAGGTCACGCCCTGGTTGGGGGATGTGTGGGAGCTCTGGCAGGGGCAGCCCCATTGCAGCTGCTTCTTGGAGCATATGTTCTGGCTGGTGTCCACTGGCAGGTGACGGCAGGTAGCGGGACTTCTCTAGAGCCAGGAGAACACACCCCTTCACCACAATTCCTTCCCCTTTATAGGAAAGTGGCCAAGTGCTGTTGTTTTTCAGGCCTTCCTGGGAAACCCCTCTTATAGGAAGATGGCATGGCTTCTAGAGGAGTCCCCACTGCAGGTTTCACAGGAGAGAAGGAACAGGAGGCCCAGGGAAGGCCCTCAGCTGGTGCAGAACTGGACTCACCTGGCAGACCAGGCCTTTTCCTGCACTGCGGCCTGGCTGCCATTCCCTGGCTCCTCTTACCCCTGTTTCCAGAAGTAAAGGAAAATGCAGACATTTTCCAGAAGATCTAGAAGCCCCCGAAATTGCCATAAATCTCCAGGCTTGTCCATCAACACGGTCGTGCAGCATGCTACGATGCTCTAGTTACTTGGCTATGTCCTTGAAAGGGGCCCAGACGCAGCCCTGTTTCCTCATTCTCTGGCTACATTAAACCAAGTCAACAAAGCAGCACAGAATCCTCCAGTGTCAGAGCCGGGAGAGACCCGACAGGTGTGTCATCCTCATTTGATGTTTCCTGATCTGGGAAATGGGTATTAGCACCGACATCACAGGAACTGTGATGGACTAAATGACGGGAACCATGTAAAATGCTTGGCACTATGCCTCCCACATAGCTGGTGCTTAAACGGTTCACGATGATGATGACGGCCAGGGAGACCTTGCCCAAGGTCCCTGAGTGACTTAGTGGCAGGGCAGCAGTTAGAACACACATCGCCCTGACTTGGGCCATTCTGATCGCCTCTCTGCCTTTGTCTTGTGCCGCTGTAGCTCCAGCCTCAACCCAGACCCTGCTCAGGCCACCAAAGCATCAACAGAACCAACAGTGCCCCCTACAGGCCTTGGCCTCCCGAGACGGTCCGACAGGGGCTGCCTGCCTCTGAGAGCAGAGGACTCAAATGCCCGGGGAACGTTCCTTACACAGAGAAGATTCCCTGGCATTCTGCTGGAACTCCAGGGCTTCGTCTCCAAAAATGACATCCCTGGAATTTTCAGCTGCCTGTCGTCTTCCCTCTTCTCTCCTCTTCCTCCTCCCAAGCTTCCCTAGCACACTGGATGTAGCACAAACACTGGATTGGGCCCAGGCCACCCAAGCTCAGGGACAGCTCAGCCCCTGGCTGGCCCCCTAATCCCAGACGAGTCCTCTGACCTTCCCAGACTTCTTTCTTAGAACTTCCCAAGTCCCAGACACCTGCCACGCTGAGCGTTTCCCTGAGCTCCGCCAAGGCTCTAGCCAGAAGGGGTTCACCATGTCCCTTGCTACAACGTGGGGTGATCCGGAGACCCCGACAGCTTCTCCAGAGAGGAAGAAGTCAAGTGCATCAACCTCTGGCTCAACCCCACATCTCCGCCCAGGCCACTGCACCCCCCCCACCCCCCCACCCCCACCCCTTGGCCCCCTCAGCCATCCCTCTCAGGGCGGCGTGTCCCGGGAGACCTGAAGGGACACAACCCAGCACCGCTGCTATCTGTCTGGGTTCCTCTGGTGTGTGTGCGTCGGTTGCAAATGGAGTGGCCCATCCGTTTCTATCTGGCATTTTGCGGCGTCACCTTACGTGTGGAGTTTATGATGGAGCTTTCCAGGCATGCATGCTGACTGGAGCAAACCTGACTTCTGTGACGGCCTGAGGAAAGGTCAGAGCCTGGTGTCTGTCTTACTCTGTCACAGAAATTAAAGGAGCGGTTTGCCACAATAAAGGACTGTTGGCTTGGTGACCTGCTCACCCTCGCCAGCTTCCTCCTGCTATCTTCTCTGATGATGTTGATAACCAACTCTTACCACAGCAGGCTGGATAAATTCACCCTTCAGCACGCAGCTCCCTTCCCCCTCCAGGGGACACGCGGTGATTAAAATAGCTGCTGGCAGGGGAGGGACTGCAGGCTTACTCCACCAACTTATTTCTTGGGGTTTGTCTCTTGATTTGCCCCCATGATGATCCAAGAAGTGTACAAATAGAAAAACTTCGAGCGTGAAATGTACCTGATTGTTTTCAGGGGTTATTTGCTGCGAGGGCAGACAAGGAAGAGTTGTGTGGGAATAGAGGTGGGAGCTTTCCATTCTTAATGTGTACATATATTTTAAATGGTTTTCTTTTTTCTTCTATTATTCAAGTTAACAAAAAATAAGCCCCTCTGGTGTAGCGGGGAGGAATGTATAAGTTGAGATGCCTTAACTTCATCTGATGACATCTGAGAAGTCAAGAGAGCAAAGCCTGCTGCAGAGCTCCAGACAGCTGTGGGATTTCATAGGGGGAGGCGCTGGGCGTGGAAAAGAAGGACAGACCCTTGAGAGAATAAGGTGACCACTCACACTGGCTCCCAGCATCACTGAAGACATGATATTCTATGGACTTGGAACATATCTCACCAGCACCCTAAGTCTTTGTTTCATTGTTTACTTATGATCTTGGTTTGCTCCTGAAGGGATTTGCAGCATCCTCACCTTCTGTCACTCTGCCTAGATTTGAATTTCTCAAATGGAGCCTGGAGCCTGAGAAGGCACCACTCAGGTTGCTGAGCTGGGCTCTTCTTCCCTTGGCAGGAATTGTGGAATTCCCAAGATGGTTTGTTTGGGGATTACTCTGTCATGGGGGGAAATGAGGGAATGTTCCAACAGTGGCTCTTGAGTGAAAGAAAATTGACACCTGTAATGAATGGTGCAAGGAAAAGTTCCCAATGGAGAAAACAGTGTAACCTCATGTCGCAGAAATGGAAGAAGCTGCTTCTAACACACGCAGCTCATATCTGTCGAGAGCTCTTGAGAGCAGGGGCCACAGAGCAGAGAAGGTGCCTAGTGACTCGGAGTCACAGCCCAGCCCAGGTCAGGTGACCGGCTGCCACCCTGGCTGCTTCCAAGGTGAGGATGGAGAGATCCGGCTCCGCTCAAGTTGGGTCACCTTGAGGAAATAGCAGTTCAAAACTGTCAAGAAGAGCCTGGAAACTGTCAGAGGCTCTCACATCCCTCGTACCGGTGAATCCTGACTCCTCGCATGACAGCAAAGCTCAGGGGTGTGCCATTTTCAGACAATTCTCGGCAAGATATCACCGGATATTACAGCTCTTGCAGGAGTCTATAGACGGATGGCCAAGCAGGCAGGGAGAAAGCCAAGGACGACGGCGCTGTATCTTCTTTCAGGAAGATGCTTCTCTGATCCTTTCCAACAAGGCCCTGAGCCAAAGTGTTTTATTTTTTTCTTTCACTTTTTTTGTATTATTATAAAAAGTGACAAATATATACACATAAGCAGAATGGGGTCGTGAACCCCCCTGCACCCACCATGCAGTTTCAACAATTATCGGCACCCTGCCATTCTTACTTCATCTATTCCCCCTTCCACTCGACACCTCTCCTCTCCATTCTTTTTTTTTTTTTTTTTTGCAGTTTTTAAAATAAAATGTATATGCATTGAAATGCACAAATCTTCACTCTTCAATTTTGACAGATTTTGACAGATGGATACGTTCATATAAACTGTAGGGGAGGAAAAAGTTTTCGTCGGTCCTCTTAGGCTCCCCGGCTGGGTCTGAAAATTAAACTGACAAAGACTGATTAACAGGGGGAAAGAATCCACATTTTTTGAGGTTTTACATGGCCGTGGGAGCCTTCACAAGAGAATGAAGACCGGAAGAAGTAACCAGAGCGGGAAGCTCTTATACCTTTTTGACAAAAATTAACAAATTGGTGACAAATTGACAAGACAAAGGGGTTTGGGCTAGAGGTAGTACATGATGAAGAAGAACTAGGAATATAAGGGTGCATTTACCAAGGTTTGTTTGTACAGATTTCTTGGCCCCAAATTCTCATCTCTGGTGATAAGAATATCTTCTTTCCTCCTGGTACAGGAAGGGGACCTTACGGGTGGGAGTTTTATGACCTGTTGCAGGAAAGAAGGGCAAAGTGGGGGAGGTCACAGTGGCCTTCCTGTTTCTGCAGTTTTTTAAAATATTCCTTAAGCTTAAAATATCTAATATGCCAAGGTACCATATTTATTTTGGGGTACCATGCCCTGAACCTCATCCAACCCAACCCCTTATTACAATATAGAACATTTCCATGTCCCTAGCATGGTCTGTAGTGTCTCTCCCCAGTCAATACCCCCACCCCCATCAGGCGACCACTGTCCTAAATGTTTTCACCATAGACTTGGTTCACCTATTCTAGAAATTCATAGACATCAAACCGTACAGTGTGTACTCTTCTGTGTCTGGATTCTATCTGCATAACTTCAGTGAGGTTCTCCCATGTTGTTCCATGTATCTCTAGTTCATCCCTTTCTATTGCCCAGGCGTCTTCATTCGTGTGGCTGTTCTACTCTTGGGTATCCATTCTCCTGCGATGGACGTTTGCGTTCTCCCCAGTTTGGGTTGTCCTTAATAGATCTGCAACAAATGATTGTGTACAAGACTTTTGTGAACCTGTCTTTTCATTCCTCTGGGATAAACATCTAGGAGTGGGTTTACTGGGTTAAAGGATAGTACACGATTAACTGTATGAGAAATTGTCAAGCCTTTCTCCAAAGTGGCCATACATGACACTCCCACAAGCAGTACATGAGACTTCTGGCTGTTCCACACCCTTCCCCATGTTTGGTGCCGACAGTCTTTCAATGTTACCCATCTAGTGGGTGTGGGTGTGTAGTATATCTCATTGTGGTTTTAATTTGCATTTACTTGACAACTAATAACGTTGAGCATTTTTATGTGCTTATTGGCCACTCATAAATCTTCCTTTGTAAAGTGTCTGTTAAAGTCTTTCGACCATTTTGTATTGAGTAGTTTGTTTTTTCATTAAGTTGTAGACGTTCCTTGTGTATCCTTAACACACGTCCTTAGACAAACACGAATTTTGTGAACACTTTCTCCCAGTTTGTGGCGTGCTTTTAATTTTGTTAATGGTATCTTTTGATGAGGAGGAGTTTTTAATTCTGAAAAAGACTAATTTATCATTTTTTTCTTTTATGGTTATTATTTTCTGTGTCCTGTCCAAAAAATCTTTACCTACCCTGGCTTGCAAAGAAACTCTCTTTTTTTCCTAAAATCTGTTTAATGTTAGGTGTTAGGTTTCGTTCGCCTCATATTAATTTTTTAATTAATTATGTATGTCTTGTGTGAGGTAGGGGTTTAGGGTGTTTTTTTTTTACTTTTTTGGTTCTCTCCCATGTGGATATCGAATTGTTCCAACAGCATTTATTCCAAAGATTTTCCTTTCTCTATTGAAATATTTTGGTGCCCTTGTCAAAAATCAATTGTTCATGGAAGTGTAAGTCTATTTCTGTCTTCACTATTCTGTTTCATTCACCAATTAGTCTATTATTATGGCAATATTACCCCATTTTGATTACTCTGTAGTGAGTCTTGAACTTCGGAAATGTAAGTTTTCCAGCTTTACTCTTCTTTTTCAAGATTGGTGGGTTATTTTAGGTCTTTTGTTTTGCAGGTGAGTTTTAGAAGCATGTTATCAACTTCTATTTGTTAAAAAAAAAAAAGTAAAAAAAGTGTGGGGGACTTTTGACTGGGATTGGATTAAAACTATACTTCCATTTGGGGAGAATTTACATCCTAACCCTATTGACTCATCTAACCCTTGAACATGGTACATCTCTCCTTTTATTTGTTACAGACATTATTGTTGTTACAGAAGTTATAAAAACACGTCGCAGAAGTTGTTATTACGATGACAAAAGCTGTCATTTCTCTCAGCAGTATGTTGTCGCTTTATGTGTAGAGGCCTCACAGATATTTTGGTAAATTTAGTCCTTCTGTCAATTGAATTGTGTCCCCCCAAACTTCCTATGTTGAAGCTCTAACCCTCAATGTGATTGTATTTGGTGATGGTGCTTTTAGGGGTTAATTAAGGTGAAATGAAGTTGAAAGGGTGGGTCCTAATCCAATAGGTTTGGTGTCCTTATAAGAAAAGGAAGGTCCCTCTCCCTCTTCTTCTCCCTCTCTCAATATGATTTGATATATCTGTATATTATGGAATGATTACTACAATAAGTTTAGTTAACATCCATCTCCTCACATACTTACACATTTTTTTCTTGTGTTGAGAACTTTGAAGATCTCTTAGCTACTTTTAAAGATACAATGCAGTATAAATTTAAATTTTTGAACGGCATTAAACTTTTTCAAATGCTTTCTCTGTATCAAATGCTTTTTCTGTATCTGTTTTATTCTGTTAATATGGTGAATTACATTAATTTTTGAATGTGAAATCAGTCTTGCATTCTTGGGATAAACTCCACTTGGTTATATTAGTCTTTTTATTTATTGCTAGATTCAACTGGCTAATATTTTATTAAGGACTTTTGCATCTATTTTCATGAGGAATATTGGTCTATATTTTTCTTTTCTTCTTTGTCAAGTTTCAATATTAGGGTTATTCCGGCCTCATAAAACGAATTGGAATATTTTTCTACTTCCTCTATTATAAACAATACATTTATAAACTTCCTCTCTTAATAAACAGTGTCAGTAAAATTGGTATTGGTATTTGATAGAATTATCCAGTGAAACCACCTGGTCCTGAAATTCCTTTGTGTGAAGGTTTTTGACAACAAATTCAATTTCTTGGAAAGTCTCTTGTCCTGTTTCACCTTGTGTCAGTTTTCATTCAGCTGTGTTTTTCAAGGAGTTAGTCCATGTCACCTTATTTATCAAATATTTCAGAATAAAGTTGCTTATGATAGCCCTTATTATCTCTTACATGTCTGTAGATGCTATCGTGATAGCACCTTTTTCCTTCGTAATATTGATAATTTGTATTTTCCCCTTTTTTTCTTGATCAGTCTTGCTAGAGGTTTATCAGTTTTATTTATCTTTTCAAAGAACCAACTTCTGACTTTTTTTATTTTTGTCTATTTTCTATTTTGGTGGTTTCTGCTCCTTATTATTGCGTCTCATATTTGCTTGTCTTAACGTGGAAACTTAGAACATTTATTTTAAGCTTTTCTTCCTTTATATTATAACCACTTAAAGCTATAAAATTTTTATAAGCATTGATGTAGCTGCATTTCACAGATTTTGATATGTTATCCTTTCATTTTCTTTCAGCTTGAAATGTTTTCTAATTCCCATTGTGCTGGTCTTTTTTTTCTTTTTTTTTTAACCCATGGGTTATTTAGAAGTGCTTAATTTCCAAAATCTGCTGGCTCTTTCTTATTGTTCTTGATGTCTAATTTAATTCCATTGTGCCAGAGAGTCTATTCTGTAATATTTCAGTCTTCTAAAGTTATTGAGAGTTGTCTTATGGCCTACCATATGTCTCTCAACTGTTTTAAGTATATTTGGACAAAATGTGTATTCTGCAGTTGTTGGGTGTAGAATTCTATAAATATCATTACATTGAGGAAATTGATGTTCTTTCCAATGTTTTATTTTCTTACTGATTTATTTTTAATTAATTGTTCGATCAAGTAGTGAGGCAAGGGTGGTAAATTCTCCACCTCTGACTGTGGATTTATCTAATTCTCCTTTTACTTCTGTCAGCTTTTGTTGTGTGATCTTGACACCCTGTTGCTACAGGTTCACACACTTTAAATTGTTCTTCCTTCCTCATGTTTGGACCCTTTTGACAGTCTGAAATGTCCCTCTTATCTCTGGTGATATCCCTTTATCTTAAAGTCTATTTGTCAAATATTAATACAGCCATTCCAGCTTTCTTTTAATTCAGTGTTTGCATGGTATATTATTTTCCATCCTTTTACTTGTAGCCTATTTATGTCTTTGTATTTAGAATCCTTCTCTGTAAATGTATAGTGAGTCATACTTTTTTATCCAGTCTGACAATCTCTGCTTCTTAAAAGGAATGCTTAGTCCATTTATTTTTAATAGTTATTGGTGTGATTGGATTTCATCTGTCTTTTTTTTTTTTTTTTTTTAAAGATTTTATTGGGGAAGGGGAACAGGATTTTATTGGGGAACAGTGTTGTACTTCCAGGATTTTTTTCCAAGTCAAGTTGTTGTCCTTTCAATCTTAGTTGTGGAGGGTGCTATTCAGCTTCAATTTGTTGTCCTTTCAGTCTTAGTTGTGGAGGGCGCAGCTCAGCTCCAGGTCCAGTTGCCGTTGCTAGTTGCAGGGGGCGCTGCCCACCATCCCTTGCGGGAGTCGAACTGGCAACCTTGTGGTTGAGAGGATGCGCTCCAACCAACTGAGTCATTCGGGAGCTCAGCGGCAGCTCAGCTCAAGGTGCCGTTTTCAATCTTAGTTGCAGGGGGTGCTGCCCACCGTCCCTTGCGGGAGTCGAGGAATTGAACTGGCAACCTTGTGGTTGAGAGCCCACTGGCCCATGTGGGAATCAAACCGGCAGCCTTCGGAGTTAGGAGCATGGAGCTCTAACCGCCTGAGCCACCGGGCGGGCCATTCATCTGTCTTTTTGCTATTTGTTTTCTATTGGTCTCATTTGTCTTCTTCCTCTGATCCTCCTTTCCTGCCTTCTTTTGTGTTAATATATGTTAGTATTTAGTTTTGATTCCACTGTGGCTTTTTAGTGTTACCTTCTTTAATACATAGAAGATGTTTTATCACATCACAGTCTACTTAGAGTTAAGATTTTACCACTTCACATAAAATATAGAGACTTTGCAACTGTATAGTCCCATTTAATGTCCCTGTACCCTTGTGTTATTTTGGCCATATCTATTACTCCCACCTATATTTAAAAATACCCACAATATAGTAAGTTTTATTTTAAACAGCCATATGTATTTTAAAGAAATTAAGAGAATACACATGAAAATATATCTATATAGTCTTTTATATTTTACCCATATGCTTATTAATTTATTCCTTCCTGCTGATTTGAATTCGCATCTGGTGTCATTTCATTTCAGGCTAAAGAACTTCCTTTAACATTCTTATTGTCTTCTGGCAATTCCTCTGTACGAACTGCAACATCTGGGTTATCTTGGGGTCAATTTTTATTGATGCTTCTTCTTTCTTCTTGACTCTGAGTAACATTTTTCTTTTTCGTCTCCTGTCTAGTGATTTTTGATTGGATACTGGAAATTTTGAGTGATACATTATCCTGAGTCCAAAATTGATTCTGAGTCCATTTTGCTCTCTGCTAATTTATTCTAGCAGGCAATTAAGTTGACTGGAATCAATTTCCAAAGTTCATCTCCCCTTTGAACGGCAGCAACTGAAATTTCCACTCAGTTTCTTCAGCTTCCAGCTGCTGTTCTTTTTCGCCCCCTGATGCCCATAGAATCTCCCCTGAATACACATACCTTAGATAAGCCAAAAATTTGGGTGGATCTTATGTGTAGATTTTGGAACTCACCTCCTCTGTGGCACCTTTCCTTCAAGGATTCCTCCCTAAACGTTCTGGTTTTCTTCCAGCCTTGAACTCTGTCCGCTGACACCTCAAGCCAGTACGGCTGTGGCTTCTGCCACTTCCATTTATGAACAGATTTAGGAGTTCCAGATGAAAATCCTGGGGTGGGAAAACAACTATTTTGAGTTGCTACTCAGGCATTTTACAGTATGACAACCCTGCTCACACCCCAAGTCTGGACATTTAAAGAAGAACCTGAGCTTAGGATTCCCCACCGCAAGTTTCCACTTTGCTTTTCCTGGGACACCTTTTAAAATAACCACGTAGAGGTGAACCTGTGAAAAATTAATGATCTCTGCTCCAACCAGCTTATAAGGACTAGGTGCTTGCTACCCGATTTCTCTACCTCCTGCTCAATTGTGACTTGGGACAGAGGCCTGCCCTGCCCCAGGCTCACTGCATGCTCTCCCAACCCCCATTCTGGGATCTGTAATACGTCCTGTGACTTGACTTCCTTTGTGTAGGTGTATTGAAACTGCCCCAAAGTGGGACCTCGGATGCTGAGGAAGTTTTCTGCGGACCCCATGTGGGTGCCTTGGGCCTTTTCATTTAGCAGGTCACAATCTGCATATTCTTAATTTATGCTCCAGCTGCAGCACCCCTCAACACAAAGCCTTAAACTAAAAAATATCACCCACGCAGTTAGTTTTTCAAGGGTAGATGTCTCTCCAGTTTCTGCCTATTTTTCATTGCTCTTCTGTGCCTTCTTATATTTTCTCCATAATTGTTGCCTGGGGAAGGGTTACTCTGACCAAGTTACTACACCTTTACCAGAAGCCAGAAGCACCCACCGTGCATTCTTTTCCCCAGTATGACGTTCACCCAGTTCGTGTTGCTGAAGACTGTTGACATAGGGGCATGTGCCTTAAGAGGAGAAGCTTCCATTCTTCGCTGAATGGAGGAGACTAAAGGGCTAGCCTCATCCTACTGGCCATTGGGGTCCAAAGCGATCGATACCTCTCGGTTAGAGGAGTCAGTGCTCCCCAAGGAACGTAGCGTATCCAAGAGGAAACCAGCACAGTCCCATCTGGACTTGACCTTCCCTTCAACCCTCGTGAAATCTAAAAACAAACTTTATTTTTTTTCCTCCAAAGAAAGAAGTTACAGAGCTTGAACATCTACTCAGCATCATTATCATCCTCCACTAAGAAAAAACTCTCCTTAAACCACCGACACATCCCTACAGGTCATGCTCACACAGAAGCCCAACGGTCCAGTAATAATGTGACAATAGATGTACATGTGGATGTGAAGTCATGTTGTGTAGCGGGGAAAGCGTGAACTCGGAGCCCAGACCCACCTCTTTTTAGCTGTGTGGCCTTGGGAAATTATTTTAACCTCTCTGAGCCACAGTTCTCTCCTCTGTAAAATGGGGATAATAATATCTATCTTGTAGGGTTGTTATGAAAGTTCAGTGTTAGAGCATGAAACGTGTCTACCATAATGCTGTAGACAGAAGACTCTCAAGAATTCTGTTTCTCACCCCCTCCCTTTAGATCGATCTATAGTGGACTTGAGGTCTCTACCATCAGCCACTTGAAATTCCACTTGAGGGAAAGGTCTTACCAGCAATGAGAGCCTCCCGAAATTTATCCACAGCTGATCACGTGTAATGCTTCTCTAAATGCTTGTAACTCACCTAGAGAGACCCTGACAAGGCATTTCTGAGGGTGCCTTCAATTCCCTATAGTTTCATGAGAAGTCTGTGTCCTACGATTCCTAGTGTTGGACATTCTGATGACGTCCTTCAGTGTATGGGATCGTCTGACGATTATGTCCCTTTGAATCATCTGGCATCTCAATGAGAGAGGGAAACGATGATGTCATCATTTCCAGTGTCACCTTCTTAGGCTGTAGTATCAAGGCTGCCAGGATCCATCCTTTCTAAGATGAAATTCAGGCAAACCTGGCTGCATCGCCCCCTAAACTGGGCAAAAACTTCTACCTTTCCTGGGCTTTTCATGCCTTTCTAGCACCTCTTCCATAAGAGGCAATCGCCGCTGTCCCACCACATTAGAGCCCACTGGGAAAAGGCCTTCGCGGTCATGGATCCACCAGTGAGCATGTGCGCTCAGAATGGCAAGCAGTTATTGACTTGCTGGTCCCTGCTAGCACATTGCAATGTGTTGTTTCTTCTACACACTTCACCTAGAGTGTCAGAGCCGAGCTTATCCACAAAATTCAAGGTGGCCCTGAGGCTCCAATTACTCACCACTCAAGAACATTGTCATCCGGGAAGGAACAAGCACCAACTGACAAAGAGCCCTGGGCCTGTCTTCACAAGAGTCAAGTTGCTCCACAACAATCCAGGCAGGGCTGTCTCTACAAACTGTACCTGCCACAAGACTCCCAGGGGACTTATTTCTAAAGATGAGCCCCTGCTCCCCGCCTATGAAGGAAACTGGTGTTCTGCGCGTAGAACTAAAAATCAAATGTTTGCCAGTGCGTGTAGGGTCTGCAGAACTGAATCACACCCCGAACTGCCTTCCCACTCAAGATCAGGTTGTCACCTCCATGGAAAGTCCTCACCCTGGTTCTTTCATTCATCCAACGCATTTTTAAGTGTCTAACTCTGGGAGGATGGCAGAGAACAAAAGAGACACTGGTCCAGCCTCAGGCGGCTTACATTCCAATGGGGTGAGACAGATGGTAAATGAATGGATAAATACAGTATCATGTGGCAATAAATGCTAAGAAAGAACATAATGAAGCAGGATCAGAGGAGAGAGAGCGATGGCGTCAGGTTTGATTTACTGCAGAGTGCTTAGGGAAGCCTTTGCAATAAGATGACATTTGGCAGACTGAAGGCCATGCAGACACGTGATGGAAGAGGGTCAGGTAAAGGCAGCCACAAGTCTAAAAGCAGGAACTTCTTTACAGAGCTTGAGGAATGACAAGGATAAAGCAAGGCAGGAGCAGAGTGTATAGGAGGTAGAGAGGTAGGAGATGAGCTCAGGAAGTAGAAAGAGGCCAGATCTTGTAGGCCCCCCCCCCCCCGAGGCTAATGGCCAGGCCATATCAACAGCTGCCAAACAGACTTATGGCCTCCAGTCTTGCTTTCCTGCAATCCATTCTCCACACAGTTACTCAAAGTCTTCTGTCCCCTGCAGGGTCAGGTTCAAGCTCCTTCAGGTGGACCACAGGGCCTCCGTGATCTGGCTCTGGGTCCCTCGCCAGCTCCCCACTTTCAGCCCCGGCAAAAACCAAGCTGCTTGGACCTACGTGCTTCTCTTCCTCCAAGCCCTTGCCCATGGGACCTCCTCTGCCTGGAAGCCAGACACCAAGTTGATTCTGCCGGTGACTCAAGAATCAAGACCATGGTGTCCATTTGTGGTCAATCACTGAGCTGTACCAGATGGACATGGAGAAATCTACTCCTGCAGTTGGTAAGAGGCATAGCCAAGTATTAGTTCTAAGGATGCTCTAAAGATCTGAAACCAAGGCAAAGGAAACAGGTGCTCAGCTAACAGGGACTCGTTCATTCTAACAGGTAACCAGCTAGGATAGGAACCAGCGTTGGCTGAGGGAAGGCTTTTCATAGAACACCCACTACGTATCACACAAAATACAAAACATTCTGTGTGTCTGTTTTCTCTAATCCACACCGCATGGATTATACAGAGAGGAAACTGAGGTTGCATGGATCTTAAGAAGCAGGGCTGGGATCCAAACCCCAGGGCACGTGTCTCCACAGCCCACACTCTCCTGCTTCACACCTTCCAGAACTGGACATGGAGGCTCCTGTGATATCACAGGCTGAAGGTCCCCATGGCCTTTCCATCTGAATGGAGCCACAACGCACAGACAGCCACCTGAAGAGGCAGCTAAGAGGAAGGGGATAATGGGGCCAGTCTGCCTGCATTTGGTTCCTGCTCCTACATGGGTTAGCTCATGGCCTCTCCAGGCCTCAGTATTCTCATCTGTAAAGTGGCTATTATTAATAGTACCTAAGCCTTAGATGCATAAGGCTTAAAAGAGCTAATTCGTATAAAGCACTTACTGCCTTTCTTAGTCAACCGGGGCTGCTACAACAAAATGCAGTAGACTGGGGGGCTTAAGCAACAGACGTTTATTTCTCAGGGTTCTGGAGACTGGAAATCTGGGCTCAAGGCTCCGGCACAGGTTCTGGTCAGAGCCCTCTTCCTGGCTTGTAGATGGCAGCCTTCTCACAGGCAGACAGAGGAAGTTCCGGTCTCTTCCTCTTTTTTGTAAGGACACTAATCCCATCCTGAGGTTCCCACCCTCATGACCTCGCCTAAACTGAATGATCTCCCAAAGGCCCAACCACCAAATACCATCACAGTGGGGGCTAGAGATTCAACATATAAGCTGGGGTGGGGGAGCACAAACATTCAGCCTATAACAGGGACTGGCGCACATTAAGAGCTCAATACACATTAGCTACACTTGCGAGGTATATCAGGGCTGCACAAAATTCCTCCTCCAAATGACCTTGATGGTCCAAGACCATTACACAGCAGGGCAAGAAGTGACTTGTGCGCCAGAGAGCTGGGGGCTCATTATTTACCAGAATTTGCCTTTATTTTGCATTTACACGGAGAGGTATTTCCTGGGGAGTTTGCAGCCCCAAAGATCGTTTTTTTGAAGCAGCTGCTCTTCCTTACCCTCTTCCTTTCCTGCTACTTATCTTAACATTCAGCTCCTAAGCCGCTGAGGTTATCTCAGGTTGGGCGCATTTCTTTCTCACAACAGAAGCCCCTCACCTAAGAGCCCTGACGCTTCCAGGCAGTTCACAGGCCAGGTTGATTTTATCACAGTCATAACTCTGGAAAAGCTGCCATTACAATACAGTTACTACTACAAAGCTGGTACGGCTGTGTCTACTGCAATGTATTCATAAATTCCTGCAGGCATTTAATGAGTGCCTACTGTGTGTGCCATATGGATGCCTACTGAGCTTTCTGTCTCCACCACCCACCACTGTCACCACCACCATCACAGCAAACACGTCCCATTATTGTCCTTGCATGGAAGGCGTCTCCTTTCCAACCTTGCCTCATGGTTCCAGGGGAGTGGTGCCTCTCCTTTCTAACCAGCCCCTGCTGTGTCTCAGCCAGTCTTCCCTTCTGCAGGTAGCCCCCTAAGGGACCATCTCCCTGGCTTCATACCCTAGTTGGCTGACCTGCCTCCAGCTATCTCCCTCTTTGTTCTTCATGACCCTGCAACCATCATTAACATGGCCTGCTTTATAATCTCCATTATTTAAAAAAAAAAAAAAAAACATTCCATATTGCTGTTCCCATCCTCACGTATCTGATTTTTCAGTATTCTGAGTTTTCTTCTCTCTCGAACACTCAGCTGTCTTCGGCCCTCTATCTGTTCATAAATCTTGTCTTTGACAAGTCCATCAAACAACTCCAAGAACAAAGATTTCCACACCCCAAGTCCACATCTCCATGGCAGGCCCAGGCTCCCAGACAAGTGGCCATTGAACTCCAAATTCCCAGGTATGGTACTGACAGGGGCCTACTCCCACCTGAATCTAAGGACTTGCAAATGGAGGAGAAATTTCTAGTTGCGGCTCTGCTATGGGTTAGTATCGCATTTCTGCTTTGAAAGAGACAACAGCTCTAGTGTGGGTATCCAGCTCCTAGCAAGCTATCATTCTCCACTCCCCCCGCAATTTCCATCAAGCTGGTTTCAAGGGGGTTTGCATATAGTCTGTGCTATTGCCAAGACACCACGGGGCTCCTGAGCACACACAATAGGTGAGCACACACAATAGGTGTGCAGGCGTGCCCCCACACACGTGGGTGCCTGCAACCTCCCCCTTATTTTCCCAGGCTTATTTTTCAGTGACATTGAAGAACCACAAAGAATTTCTAAGTCGGTTGTATTCTTTGTTGTTATTATTAGTTGTCGTGCATTGAAGGAGACAAAAAATGCAGCTTGTTCTTTTGCCTCTCCAATCACAGAGATTTCTTTTTTAGAAAAAAAATTTTTGTCATTGCGTTGAAAGAACTCAAAAAAGACTAATTACTCTCCTTTCTCTTTCAGCTGAGCATGAAGCTGGATACGAAGGTAAGTAAACCCAGGTGATCCACTCCTGGGTGGTGGTGTTGTGTCTCTGCTTGGAGCTTATTGAATCTCCTGCATGTCTGCATTTGTCTTTGGAAAACGGGAGCGTCATCCCCACCACTCATGCCCAAGGTGGCCACTGAGACCGCCATCAATAGCATTGGCTGCCCATTGGATGATGACACGGCTGATGATGTCGCATTAGCATTGGGTCCTGCCCTTCTGTGCTCCCTGTGCTGTGGAAATAGACAACACCCACATCTCAACAGCTACGTGGAAGTTAGTAATCTCTTGCTCGCGCTATGCGTCCATCTCAGGCCTAGCTGGACTCTCTGCTCATTCTCATGACTCGGGGACGTCCCTCAGGTCATGGGCGGCTCCGCCTCAGCCAGGGAAGGGGATGCAACGGCTCACACTGGCTCATGACGTAGCACGACCAGGCCTACGTCTGGGGGGCTGGAGAGTTCATCCCACCACGTGCCCACAGTGGGGAGAATTGTACTGATGGCCACCACACCTTTCCTTTCTTAGGGACCTTTGGAGCGACTCCCGTGTCTATCCCACTCAGTGTGGCCACAACCACACCCTTTCTGCTCCTCGGGCTCATGTGTTCCATTTTGTTTCCCATCAGCTTCTCGTGTATTTATTTCCCCAGATCACACCCCACATAGGGGTGAAAATGGCGTCACAACATTGGTGGGGATAGGAAGAGAAAGCAAGAAAAAGGAAGGGAAGGGAAGGGGGGGAAGGAAGGGAACCCTGTCACTTCCTGGCTTAATCCCACACACAGAATTGTGGGAACTCAACCCTCATCCAGTTCCTCCCAGCTGGTTCAGGGAAGGTCCCACCTGCGCTGCCAGCCATGTCACCTGTCTCTGGCTCCAGCACTTCGGGATGTCCCTCTTGCCTGGGTGCAAGATGACCTCTCTTAACGCTCATTTGTTCTGGCTCCAGCCTCTCCACCTTGGCAGCCAGGTATCCTACCTGCTCTGGAATTCTGTCCTGTGGAGCCCAGGTACCAGGTACGCCCCTCCTACTGGCCTTCCATGCTGTTACAAGGGTCACAGAGCAACAGGAGCTTCTACGGTCACGTCCTCGTGCCAAACAGAGGTTCCTGGAACAACTGGTGTGTTCCTGGGTCTGTCTAGAGCTCCTGCCCCAGCGCTCTCAGTGAGGATGGAGAGACGGTGACAAGGTGAGACGCGCTCTCCACTGTCCTCCTGGACCTAAGCCTGTGTCCGAGAACTAAGTTGGATATAGGCCTCTCCTTCTCTCAGGACATGTGGTCTGTCTGTTTTTCCTCCCATCAGCTCCTTTCTTAGATGGAAAGCTCTCAGATGGACGCTCAGAGAATTCTTAGAGTCATGACAGTGCTAATGATTTTACATGATTTTATCTGATTAGAGCCCTAGAGATATTTGGAGAGGAAGCTTGTGCTAACCCCCCCTCCTGGTTCCCGCAGCCAGACGTCAGGGCCTGGAGTCCATCAGGAGACAGATGGGGTGGGGGCTGGGGAGTTAGGAGGCCGAGTGTTCCAGCTCCAGCTCTTCCATGAGCAAGCTATGGAAATTTTGGTCCATCTTATCCCCTCTGAGTCTCAGTTTTCTCATTTGCAAAAATGGGGGGGGGGGGGGGGGCTGCACCTGATTAACTCCAGGGTCTGTTCCAGCTGCATGATTTTTCTAAAGAAAACGACTTCACTTTGAAGCGGTCTGAGACATGAAAAAACAAAAACATTTCTAAGGGAGACAGTCGAGTCTCCTCTAGGAATTTTTTAGGAATAGGGAAAATGTCAATCAGTCGGAAAGGAGTCACAGGTCGTATCCTAGGGAGACAGGCCAGGACGTGACCTGGGATGGGGGTGGAACTTGGGTCAAGGCCAGAGACTCTCCTCTGAATCTCTGAACTAAAATCAGACACTTTCTACTAAACCGGCCACTGGGTAGCATCCAGGGACCCATGGACGAATGTCCTCTGATGGGGACACAAGGACAGTTTCCCAGCCCATGTTTCACTGCTCTCAGAGCAGGAGGGCTATAACCCACCCCCCACCCCTCAGAGGCAGGAATAACCACTGGCTGAGGGGTATTGGTGGCAGAACAAGAGAGGAAGCACCTGGATCATTTGAAAAAAACAAATAGATTAAAAACCACAAGCTACATCACTGGGGCCCAGAGGGCAAGTCCAGCCCACAAATATCGATGCTGAAACGTGTTCAGAAGTCCGCCAGGAAGGTCAGGAAATCAGGAAGCTCGCAGCCTGACCCGAGCTCTGCTCAGAGCCATAGCCCAGGTGACCATCTCCGCTAATGCGGCTTTTTCTAATGGATGTGGCCTTCGAATCCCTCTTCCTGGGCCCCACAGAGGCCTGTTAACACCATTTGCCAGCCAAAGAGTTCAGGAAGACGTCTTAAGTGTTAAAACCAACACTTCTGTGGCTTTCCTGCCTGGAAGCCTCCACAAATAGGAGGTGGGCAAGAGAGTCAGTTGGACCACCACCCTTCTCCTCTCCACTTGGGCTCTTAAGAGAGGGGTCCCCTGGCAGTGAATCAAGAAGAGAACTTTTAGAGGAGAGGAGAGATCACCACCTCCCTGCCAGACAGACATGAGAGCGGAGCAAGTGGCAGCTTGGCAGGTCCAAGCCCCAGCTAACAACAATTGGGCGTTGGATGCTTTCTCTGTCTGACCTCATTCCATCTTAGAGACCAATCCAATTTCTTTCTTTTGTGGAGGACAAATAGAGAGGTTCAGAAATGGAAAGAGATAGACCCAAAGTCGTGTTGTGGGAAAGAGGGCAAGAATGAGAAGCAGGGTATGTGCAGGATAAAACACACACACACACACACACACTGTTGTGCAGGAAACCCTGCTCACTGAGCCATGTGTCATGCAGGGGGGCATGCGGGGTCTCTGCTCCCGCTCCCACATAAGAACGCAGGATATGGTGAGGCCAAAAAGGAACACCCACGGAGCCGTAGATAGGGGAGTCATACCACTATAGTCTCGCTGGTGGCTGGGTTGGAGACACAGGGAGCAGGAGTCACACGATCTGCAACCTGCCGCCCACTTCTCTGCCAACCAACCTCACTTGCTAGCTGCAATCCGCGCTTGCTAGCTCAGCCACCATCTTCTTGCTAGGCCCCCAATTTGCTGCTAGCGTAGCCACAGCAGTTATATTAATGGCCAATGGCTCACTGGTTACAGCTGACGGCCAACAAACCACAGCTGATGGCCATCCAATCATAGCTGATGGCCATTTACTACCTGAGCCAGCACCTTTCCTCGTGAGGCCGAGAGCATGGAAATTATTCTCTGGGGCTCTTTCCCCGCAGCCACCCTCGATGCTACCTTGGTTGCTCACACCCACGGGCCTATAAGAAAAGGTAGGGTGCAGGGCAAAAGACCCCAGATTTGGTGAAAATTCTAATTTGGATATAAATACAGACAGTGGGCAAACTCTATCCCATCTGCCTCCAGGCTGTGGGTGTGCTACAGCGCTGAAGATGAGAGTCATGCAACTGAATTTATCAGCTAGGATTAGTCTCAGCTGCATGTAACACAAAATCGAAACTAACAGTGGCTTAACCAAGATGGCGCCTTCTTTCTTTCCTTACATAAAAGAGGTACAGAGGTAAGTGATCCAGGGCTGGTAAGGCAACTCCCTGGTTCTCAGACCTCAGAAGCCATCTGTCTTTCTGCTTTCCGCCAGCCTAGAGCACAGCGACCATTTCCACTCTCCCACTTGTCCCAACATGGCTGCTGGAGCTCTAGCCATTACCTTGCAGGCAGGAGAGAGGGAGAGGATGTGACAGAGCAACAAAGAGAGGCGTGCCCTCCTGGCTGAGCCAGCTTCATTTGAGCCACCAGCCCAGAAGTCCCACTGAACATAGCTCTCCCATCCCATGAGCCGAGTTTGGTCTCATCGCCATGCCTAGCTGCTTGGAAAGCCCGAAAATTGGGTGTTCCGCTGGTTTCATTACCTCCCCAAATATAACAAGGATTCTCTTACTAAGAAAAAAAGGATCACACCTATTGGATGAAACCGCAGTTTCTGCTTCTCCTCGGGTCCTGTTTTCTCTGTGATCTGGCTGTGCAATTATAACCTTGGTTTTCCACATCTGTGACCTGAGGAAAGTTAACCCGCGTTCCTCCCTTACCTCAAAGACTGGACATAGCACAGAAGTTCATTAAAACACAGGGAGGGAGGGAGGGAGAGAGGGAGGGAGAGAGAAAGGGAGGAAGAGAGGAAGGAAGGAAGGAAGAAGGAAGAAAAGTCTTTAACTGCAGCAAGGGAAGGAAGCTGGAGTGGGGCGGAGGGGGGGCAGGCGTTTGCAGGAATGCAGCTTAGCCTGGCTGTCCCTCTCTGGCAGTGAATACTCTAGGCCAGCTGATTAATTATGGGCTCCCTGCTCCAGAGCCTTTGGAAACATAAGAATTCTTTTGAAATGTGACTAATTACCCCCTACCTGACTTTAAGACTAGGTTTTTATGTCTGAGGCTTTTTCAAAAGGAGCCTCACCTGTGTTGCTGCCTGCCGAAGTGGACTGATGGGGTGGAATGGTTGGGGACTGAGGGACAGGGCTCCACCAGGCAAAGGAGAAGCAGAAAACCTGCCCACCCCCAGAGGGGGGCCGTAGGACCAGCCTCCTCCCCTCCGAACCTTTGGCCTGCATTGCTAACGAGAAGTGAAACGCGTTCCAGCCTCTGCCTTCGCACCCCAGCTCTGGTGGAAGTGCTAATGAGCGCTGGAGGGGCTGGGAGAAGCCACTACCGGTGATTATGTGGGTGACTCTCCGGAGAGCAACTCTCCAATAACAGGATGATGTGTGTTCTCGCAGGCACAGGGGTCTGCAGACCATGGGAGCCAGAAGCAAATGTCACTGTCACTCACTGTCACAGGAGGAGGAGGGTGGGAGGAGAAAGAGGGTGGGAAGGACAGGGGAGGATGGGGAGGAGGGGAAGAGGAAAGAACAGAGGAGGAAGGGGCCACACATGGCTCTGATTTACAAAGGCCAAATCAGACTCCAAGACCAGCACCTATGTAGGACCCCATTCTCCTAAGAAGATGCAATAAAAAGAAAGAAGGCAGAAAGAAGGCAAAATAGAAACATTAGGCAGTTTGGCTATATCTACAAAGCCTGGGGAGGGGGGAATGAGACTCTTGACTGAAACTAAAAAATGTTACCTCATATGGAAAAGTCCCAGAGAACATTTTCCCTGAGCTCACATTCCCACAGAGCCTTACTGTAGACAGCAGTGAGATCTGGAGGAAATCAGGTGGTAAGAGGCAGGGATTCCGTTAGGCATTGTCAAGAACTTCTCAGCTGTAATAGCTTCCCAGAAGAGGACATATTTGAAAGGGTCTTGTAGGATGATTAGGAGTTTACTGGATGGACAAGGAGAAAAGAGCATTCCAATCAATCCGAGGCAACACCCTGTGTAAAGCCCAGGGCAGGGATGTTCAGGGAAGTGCAATTAGTTGGGTCTGGCTGGATGTGGGTCTGTAGTGGGGGGTGACTGGGGATAAAGCTGAATCGACAGGATAGGCAGTTACCACTCCTGGGAAAATTACGAGTCTTGTCCAAGGAATGAGGGCTTTGGCCGGAGGTAACTGGGAGCCATTGAAAAGTGTTAGCAAGGAAGCAGCCTAATCAGAAGCACATTCTAGAATAAGCACTCTGGCTGCAGGACAGGAAATGGACTCAGGGGATAAAGAGTTGCGGCAGGGAGACAAACTGAGGGACTCTCGCAATGCTCTGAGACCCCAAGTGACTGCAGACAAGTGGGGCTGGAGGGTAGAAGGCCGTTGGAGGGGTGTTGGCAGGATCTGGAGACTGGCAGCGTGGGCAGGCGTTTGCAATGACTGCCACGTGCCTGGGTTGGGTGTGGGGTTGATGGAGACCATTAACCAGGGAAGAAGTTTGCTTTTTGACATTTTGATTTAGAAGTGGTAGCAGGAGCCACCTATGTACATGTGACCCTATGATCTTCTCTGGTCATTTAAATCGTGCACCTGTTGTATTTTCTCAGGCATCCAGGAATGCAGTCACATCTCGGGGAGAACGGGGAAGCCACTTGGGGAGGGCAGACCCTTCCCCTGGATGGTCAGGGAGGTTGAGCAGGAGTTCCAGGGAGGACCCCCCATCCTCGTGAGATGGAATTCTTCAGGGCCCAGCAGCACCCCACACATAAGACAGAAAGTTCTCTACACCTGCTTACCTGTGGAGCAAAATGCCCTCCAGGAGCAAACTGTCTCCCTAAGAGGCCTCCTGTTGAGAAGCCTAGAGCCCTTATTGGACGTGATACCTTTAGAAAGCTCAGACCCATGAATGAAAAGAGACCAAGATGGGACAGTGAAGAGGCAATCCGCGGTGAGGGCTCAGAGGGAGGGAGGGGGCCACCAGCACGCTGAACCAATGGACGAATGATCCAAACTTTGACCCGAGTCCTTTGGAAGCAACCCCACCATTTCCTTCAGTGACCTGGGGAGCGTGAGAAGTGGGGCATCCCCACCCCGCATCTGCTGGCAGACACCTCCTCCCACATACAGTCTCCTCTGAGTGGCTAGACTGCATGTCCCCTCCAGGAGGTCCATCGTCACCTTTCCTGAGACCAAGGCCAGCTGACAGGTGACCCTGGCTGGGCAGACTCCTCCTGCTTCTCCACTGGGAGTGGGAACTGGATTAGCGTCACTAGACTTGCGAGCTGCCGAGCTGCTGTGCTGGGAAACTGCAAGGCTGTTTATTCCCTTATCAGCCTGAGCCCTGGATGCAGAGCGATAAGCCCACTTCAAGGGACACAGCCAAAGTCAAAAGGCCTCCTCTGTGACCCTGGTCGCAAGCCTTGAGGACAGGACAGTGCTACAGAGAGGAGCAGTGGCTAAGTGTCAGTCAGGTATCACATGCAGAAGAAACGATGACTTCCCAGATGAAACCAGAAGGGAGCGCTGGTCACACGGACCCTTACTGGGTGGAGGTTGTCTGGGGGGAGAGGGGGGAAGGGAGACAGAAACGAAGGATGTCTGAGAAGGAAACGACCGCCTCCTCTGCTTGGCAGTGTCTTCCTCGCCATTACAGAGACCACAGACCAATTATTCCATCAAGTTAGATATTGGAGACTCCAACTTCATTAGAGCTTCAAGGCGCATGAAACGTTAATCATGGAAACCTTGATATTCTGCAGGAGAGACTTACTCTGGGAAGAAAAAAACACACTTTCATTTTCCTTTGAGGTTAATAGAAGGCTAATTTGAAAGCACTTGGTTAATGAGAAAGCTAAAAATACCTCTTGCAGCATCACACGCCTCCGTCCCCGGGCCTCGGCAGCTCCAGCCTCTGTGGAGCGTGGAGCCCACTTCCGGAGTGTAAAACAGCTCCCTGCACAAAGGGTCAATGTCCATCCTGCACCTGTGACCCCAGATGGGGCCGGGCACGTCTGTCTTTCCTGAGCTGCCGGGTTGGTGCTGGGACGAAAACAGGGGCCCAGGAAGTGGAGAGTGTCAACACAATCCATGTGCCTCTGTGATGAAAACTCAAGAACTGCAGGCGTGGAGATGGGACACCTGGGCTATGAACGTTCCCTAGCCCTGCCCTGCCATGCCCACCGGGCATTACCAGGACGGTGTTCCCTGTGCTGGAAAACAAGGAACTGGACAATAACCCCTGGAGCGTGGTTGCAGCAGCTCGCCAAGTGACGGAAGCCAAAGGGCAGAAAGATATGGCTCAGAGGAAATGAAAGGTCTGATTCAGCCTTGAGGACTTGTGTGTGTGTGTGTGTGTGTGTGTGTGTGTGTGTGTGTATGTGTATGAGAGAGAGAGAGAGAGAGAGAGAGAGAGAGAGAGAGAGAGAGAGAGAGAGAGAGAGAGAGAGAGAGAGAGACCGACCCAGGGGCAAATTTGATTTCAAAAAAGAGAAGCCCTCCGGTCTGGCGGCTTTGGAAGCTGTTCAGAAGGGGAAAAGAAGGTCCTACGTGTCTGAGGATATGGTCTAGGGAGCAACAGGAAAGCCACCAGGTGCTGTGGGATTGCGAGTGGGTCTCTGTGGTCACTCTGAGATGCTGAGACTCCCTTTTCTCTGCAGCTCTGGCTTTCCAGGAAAATGAAGAATATGGAGGCGGGAAGGAGAGGTGTGGGGAGAAGGAAGGGGCCTGTGCTCTGCCTTCACCCCAGAGAAACACCCATTCTACCCAGAGTGGCTCCTCCCAGGGCCTGGGTCTGCATGGGGCGGGGCTGGCGCCCTACCTGGTGGTGCAGCCAGCGCTCCCCCCACGCGCCCCTACACCAGGTGCAGCTCCCATCCCACTGAAAGATGCTTCCTTCCAGCCTCCTCTCGCCTTTGCCAGGGACTCACATGTTTCTCCCGTTTCTAGCAGGCCCTTAGCAGCTGCTTTGAGTGTCAGAAACATTTGCCAGGCTCCTTCTCCCCTCCGTCACCTACAACCTGGCCTCACAGAGTAAACGACAGGACAAGCATAGCCACGTGCAGGTGGAGGCAGAAGAGGGGACCCCTGCTCTGAATTCCTCTGGCCTGGGCTCCAGGGTCAGGACCCAAGGCCCAGTCATTAATCCAGGCAACCAGCCTTAATTGAAGGCCTAGCTGTGTCTGACGTGGGCTCTTACTGCCAACGAGGAAAGCACAGATACGGCTCCCCTCGCAAGGGAGATAGATATTAAACAAATAAATACATTTAACCCATTTATTGAGGAGTCTCAACTTGTTAGAGAACACATACGAAATGGCTTTATGGGTCCTTATAACTCCCCCTAACTACATTCTGTCGAACCTCCCTTGCCTGCTCCCTTAAAGACATTTGGCCAAATTATATACATTTTCAGCCAGGCCCAGTCATTAGAGCTGTCTCATCACGGTATTTAGAACGATTCATTGTAAAGCTTCAGTCTCGGTGAAATTCCGTTCCTCCCTCCTCCCAGTCACCAGCTCAGCAGGCCCACAGGCCAGACCTAAGAGTAGCTGTCAGCTCTCCCCCCACCTCCGTAAGTCTGACGGGCCACCCCTGGCCCCACTGTTAGGGTGGGCGGCTCCTGGACCCTCCCCACAGCACCATTCTCTCAGAGGGAGACCCAGCTCCTGCTTCTTCCCCTCCCCCACCTTCTCCATAGTCCTCCCCTATCTCTTCTAGCCTCTGGCCCCTCACCCAGCCAGGGAAGTTCTTGGGTGGGCTACCTGCAAATGGCTGAAGCCCAGCTCCCTTCCTTGGGGTGCCCTCTATCTAAGGCAGGAGCACACGACCTTGTCCCCCAGCAGTGAGAGAGCAGACAGCATCCCGGCTGCCCCTCCCAGGACCCAGCTCCTTGGGCCAATCCTGTCCCACTCCTGCTCAGGAAATCTGTTGGCTACACCAGTGGCCAACCGGGGAGCGGCTCCGGTGTGGGGAAATCCCCCCCCTCTGCTCCTAGGGAAGGGAGACAATAGCCTTCCTTCACCCGCTGTACTTGAGCGAGCCCAGCGTCCTCCTCCTTTGGCTGATTTGGGGCCAGCATATGCTAATCATCGTGGGTGAACATTGTTGAAATGGCACCTGTTTTCCAGGTTTGTGCACTAACTCATTTCATTCTCACAACAACCTGTGATGGGCTACTAGTGATACCTTCATTTTAGAGATGAGCAAACTGAGGCACAGGGAGGGGACACAGCTCGTTCCAGGGTCACACAGGAAGTGCTGGATTCAGATTGTCCCAGGCCAGTTCTACAGCCATGCCCTTCGCCATTGCGGCGTCATCTCCTGCGTTCTGGGTGGGGTGGGGGTAGGGGTACAGGGAGGTTCTCCAAACATGCAAGGGGGTACACGGAGCGCCTTTCCCCTCCTTTCCCCTCCTTCGGGGACAGATTTGTCCTCAAAGCACTGGAGGGGTTTAAGCAGTGTTAGGACATTTCCTAAAGCAGAGGTCAGGCTACTCAGCTACTCATGTGCTAATGCAGCACTTTGAGCCCTTGCCTGCTTTCCTGCAGCCCACACAACCTAATTGCTTTTAGATAGTGGGGGAAGTTGGACAGGGCGACGGGACAGCAGGGCTTCCCCCCGTGGTTATGGGGTCCAGCCTCCCTGCCTCACCCCATCTCCTGGGGGCCTGCAAGCCGCTCTCGGGAATGCTGCCCGTCTGGGGAGTACATCTTGGCATGGAACACAGCGCTGTAATGTGCAACTAATGTTCTGTGGACAGTTACCCAGCAGCACCACTGCAGATTCAGTGTCACCACCCCCCTGTGTCGGAGTCTCCCAGGAAACGAGAAAGGCGCCCGGGGGACAGTCCTCCCCTGGAGCATGAGCGTAGAGACTCTCAGACGGAGGCCGAGGGGCAGGAGGCGTGAGGTCCAGGCTCCCGCAGCCCACACACCTGGCTTAGTTCTGATCCTGCTCCCACTCCTTGGAGCTCCCATTTACCAACCGCTTTCCGACGTCAGTCACACTGCCTAACCTTCAGAACAACCACGTAGGGGACATGTTTGCCCCACGATATGATGGGGGAAACAGAGGCCCACATACATGCTCACACATCAGAACTGGAACTCAAACTGCTTGCGACCCCTCTGGCCAGAAGGTAAGACCCTCAGGCTCTCTGCACCCCCATTTTCCTCATCTGTGAAAAGACGAACAATTGTTCCCACTTCTAAGAAACTTGAGAGGGTTCAATGTTGACAGGGGGTCTGGCACAGTGCTTGAACGTGGCAGTATTTATTTGGGATTCGCCAGAGAAATAGAACCAACAGGAGATAGATAGATAGATAGATAGATAGATAGATAGATAGATAGATAGATAGATAGATAGATAGATAGATATAGTTACATATATATAGGATAGAGAGAGAGTTTTATTGTAAGGAATTGGCTCTTGCAATTGTGGAGGCTTGGCAATCCAAAATCTGAAGGGTTAAGGCTGGCAGACTGGAGGCTCAAGGAAGAGTAGCCATTTGAGTCCAAAGGCTGTCTGCAGATAGAATTCCCCCTTGCTTGGGGGAGGTCAGTGTTTGTGCTATGCAGGCCTTCAACTGATTAGGCCAGGCCCACCCACAATCTGAAAGGCAATCCACTTCACTCAAAGTCCTCTGATTTAAACATTAATCTCGTCCAAAAACATCCTCACCAATACATCCATAATAATGTTAGACCACATATCTAGGCACTGTACCCCAGCTACGTTGACACGTAAAATCAACTATCACAGTGGTGAACATCCCCACTGTGGCAGCTGTTCTAGGCAGAGGCACTGTCCGCTGCAGTCAGCATCCATGGGTCTTTGCCATGGGGCGTAGTTCCCATGTGTCCCGGGTGTCTGTGAGAATGTGGAGGTTTCATGAGTGAACACGTGGGCATGTACATAGCTGTAAAGGCACAGGATACCCCCAAGCCAGTAAGTCAAGCTGTGCCCAGACCCTGGGACCACAGGGGCCACTTCATGGACCCATAAGGACCCACTTGGGGAGTGAGGGAACAGTAGCAAGAAGCAGCCAGGATAGGGTACAAACCCTGGCTCCTGGCCGTAACCCTGACCCTAGATAGAGCAGTGAGACTCCCTGAGATCAATGGGAATGATGAACGCAGCCATGTGAAGCTGCCGGGAGGAGGAAATGCACTAATGACGTAACGCGCCTACCCGGGTCCAGCCCAGCACACAGTGAACGTAAGCACCTGTTCTCCCCAGCCCTGCCAAAGAGAAGAGCACGTCCGAAGCGGAGCAGAAACTTAATTAGGATTGGAAAAATGTGAATTCCAAGGCTTATTAAACTCATGATATTTTTACTTACCATGTACCCAGAAATATATTTAGCAAAGCAATTTACACCATCACTGGCTGATGGATTGTGGTTTTCTAAGTTGAGTTTTAAGATGTAAATGGGCTCCAATCAGGGCTTTGCTGAGAGAAGGCACTTCCCTCCATACCAACTTGGTCCTATGGGCTCCAGCCTCACCTGGGCAGTCTCCGGGGTGGATGAATGGCTCTGAGCCCCCACCCTCCACAGAATCTCTGCTGGGGTGTCTCTGACTGGCAGAGAGTGGGATGGGGCAGGGAGCAGAGAGGCAATATCACCATGGTGAAAACAACCATTTACCAAGCACCTATACATGTGCCAGAGGCTGAGAGCCTGCCCTCTAGTAACTCACTTACCCCTCCCAGCAACCCCACAGGATAAAGGGCATCCAGTCACCTTTCTATACCCTCTGTGCCACACCTTGGGAAAATTGCTGAACCCCTTTCTCCCTCTCTCTGCCTCAGTTTCCACATCTGTAAAGTGGAGATAATAATAGCTATATGTGATAAGCACTCAGCACAGTGCCTGGAACTAGTAAACACTCAGAATTAGATCTCAGTGGGACTATGAGCGAGTAAACTACTTGCTCAAGGTCAAACAGCTAGTAAGCAGCAGGATAAGACTCCAAGTCAGGTGCACAGACTCTGACGGGCTTCACTGCAGGTGGGGACGGCCCTGCAGTACGCTGGCCCTCAGACCAGGACTGTCTCCTATTGTCTGTCTCTTATGTCCAAGCGTAAGCGTGGAGGAATAGGGGCGGGGATCAGGGAGATTTGGCTGGACCTCCCCACAAACACCCACACCCAGGAAACCCAGGCAGCAGCCGTGCTTTTGTGACCCTTCCTACATGAGATGGAGGCTCGCTGCCCAAGGTCTGTCCAGGCAGTGACAAGCATCCAGCCCAGCACCTGCCCTCTTCTGTCTGTCACTGTCCTCCCTTCTGGAGTGCCCTTGCCCGAAACAAGAGCTTGCTGGAGGAGGGAGGGTAAGCTGTTGGCCTTGAAGTTTTATTTACTGGAATAATTTGCTTATGAACCAGATTCTTAATGCAAAGTTAAATGTCGCCCCCACTCAGGTTAAATCATCACAAATTCCAAATGCATTGATTGACTGTACACAGAACACCAGACCGAGCACGGCTGGTGCTCTCAGGAAGAGGCTCCCCAGGGCCTGCGAAGGGGCCCAGAGCACAGCATGGGCCTAGTGTTAGGGACCCAACCAGGGAATGAAGATCCAAACTCCATTCTGACCCTGGAAGTGGGGACAGGGGTGGGAGCCCCACACACAATGATTCCTTATCATGTTACACAACGGCCTTCGGGCAGCAGTCAGTCCCCAAGGGAACCCACGTCACCTTCTGTGATGTTCTGGCCTTACTCCTCCCCCAGGGGGGCCCAATGCCATCTACAAAGCGACAGGGTGGAGAAGGGCCCAATCCTTCCATCCCTCTCTTTCTCTTCACTTGCCCCTCCCAGACCACCGGGCCGTGACCTTCTTCCAACACTTCTGGCAGGCGGTGGGGACTCATGTTAGAAGCCAAAGGACTCAGAAGTGCCCTAAAAACTCTGACTTGCAAATCCATCCTAGTGTATTTAACAGGTCAGCCATCAAGGTTGCATTCTCAACAGTGAAAGTGGGCGGTCGCCCTCCCTTGATCTTGTGTGGTTAGTCTGTAGTGGGTGTAGGGCTCTTCCTCTGAGTGGTGGGTTCTCCACTGCAGCTGGTCACGGGGCAGGGGCAGAGACCTTGGCCCACCCAACAGCAGCTTTGCTGGAGGTGGACTTTACTCCAGCCCCAGGGCCCTGAGCTTCGCTGGGACACAGAAGCCTGGCCAGTGCCCCTGTGTATCAGACGCCCCAGAGATGAGCAGAGGCTGTGGGGGCACATCAGAGGACGTCCTCTCATTTCTGGGGCACCACAGGAATGAGGGCCCCAGGCAATTAGGTTTGGCTTTGCCCTACCCCATCCCAGGGTCATCTGTCCCCATGTGGTCATTTCCTTGCAGAAAAGACATGCCCTGCTCCCTTTAGCCTCTGCAGGCATTAAATAACAACAATAATAATACAAAATACAGAACATTTAATATGATTTTTATGTTCGGGTTGTAAAAGTAATACATACCAATTGTAGAAAACCTGAAACATGCAGCGAGGTATAAGGGACAAAACTGAAATCACATAATCCCCCACTAGAGGTAAATATTGTTAACCTTCTGGTATGTTCATATCAAGACTTTCCCAGAGTATATGTGCATCCATATTACAAAGCACAGTTAATGTCATGCTATATACACTTTTCAATTAACATGATATTGCGAACCTTTTCCCAGGTGACTAAATGGCGACCAGAGCTCCCTCTCTCTGCCGCCTCATCTTTTTTATTGTGTTTCGGTCACTCATTGAGACAACTGGCAGCCCCATCCCTGGCCGGGAGAGAATGTGCAGCCCAGGTGGGAAGGGAAGACAGAAAAATGCATGAAGCGAGTCAACAATTCATAAAGTTAAACATTGAAAAGGCAAGGAGATTCACCGTTAATCAAATAGTCGATTAGTCAGAAGGTTGAAGGAGATAAAGCAACCGCTTCAAGCTTAAACTTTAAATGTTTAACAAGTGAAGTCACCTCCTATGCCCTTCTCAGTAATCCCACCTCACGCAGGACCATGACATCCTAAAATATTGACCGTCATGGCCCCCAGCTTGACCTGCTCACCCCTCCACGACAAATCCCTTCACCCCTGACCATGTCCTTTCATCCATCAGCCGCTAATCCACATTCCTCTCTGTACCTCCCAGAGCAGGTGCTCGGGGAGGTCTCCTCTGGGAATTTGGTGAAATTAATAGGGCCGTGAAGCCTGCTGGGGGAGGGAGGTCTAGGAGCTGCTCGGGGTGGTGATGGTGGACAGTGCGAGCTGAGAGGCTGCTGAGAATGGAACAGCCCAACGTCAAGGGCTGGGGGCCAGCAGGGAGCTTTCGTGGCCCAAGACGTGAATTCAAAATAAATGAAACAACTCTGTAACCATTTCTGTTTTCCTTTTTTTCAGTGGTTCTCAACCACTGGTTCGTTTGTCCCCTAAGGGACATTTGGAATGCCTAGAGACACTTTTGGTGGTCACAACAGGAAGAGGAGGTGCCACTGGCGTCTAGTGGGTGGAGGCCAGGGATGTTGCTAAATGAGGACGGGCCTCCCCACACAGAAGGAGCAGAGTCCAGAAGACGGTACTACAGAGACTGGGGAAGCCCGCTTTCTCGTCTCTCCTGGTGTCCCCGTAACATACTGAGACCCTTCCAGATTCACAGACGCAGAGTCTCATGAATCCCACAGACAAGCACTGGGAGGCAAAGATTAGAACAATGGGTAAAAAAAAAAAAAAGGTGGACAGAGCCTGGGTGGAGCTGAGCAAATTTGGTGTTAATAAATTCATGAACTCTCCCCAAAGTTCTTGTGAGCCCTTGGAGAGTAACATTGGGAACCACAAACATTTTGCTGAACTTCTTCAGTTGAACAAGGCGTATTCTGCCTGTGAAGTGGCACTTCGATGATTTTATAGACTGGAAAGAGGAAAGGACAGAGGCGACGAGGTCTTGAAAGGTACATTCTTTGAACATTACAGAGATGTGTCCTTCTTGGGGCTCTGTGCACCACCCCAACCTCTTGAAAAGACAAAATGGCCATTTGCTGTTGGTGCATACCTCTCAAAGGATGTTGGTTTAGGTTGATGATGTTTGGAGAGACATCCTAGCGAGGCCACAAATCTTAAAGCCACAGCCCTGCACAGAGTACCAAGGTCATCCATTGTCAATGATCCAAGGAGGCGGTGTGTCCTCGGACGGGAAATGAGACGAAGCCCTGGCTTTCATCTCCTAGCCTAACCTCAAGGAGGGCAGTTGTCTAGATGGTGCCCCCACCTACCTCATCCTGGGAGTGCAGCTGGAAGAGGAACTGGGAGCTTGTACGCCACGTCACCAAGTCCTGCCATCCCATTTTTAGTTCCTTTTGTTATTCCTGACGCTCAGTGCTACCTTGACCAGATGTTCGGCCTCCAAGTGGCCGACAGGACTTAAAAGGGGGCAGCCAGCCTGGAGACTTTAACAGCAGGCCCAATGCCCAGGTGAAGCTGAGGAGCTGGGGTGAGGGAAGCCTCTTGTCTCTGCCTACAGGAGACGCTCCCTCTATCACCAACACACGAGGACCGGGGTTTCCTGATTACATTAAGGAAGAGGGTGGGTCCGCACCTGGTAATGCCTGAAGCCTTTCCTAGTTGGGGTCATTTGATGTTTAACCACAAATAACAGCCCGTGGGAACTGAATATGGGAATGAGGTGAGAGGCACACAGAGAGATCAGAGAAGACATTTTGCCCCCTTCATGGATTGTCAGAACTGGATTTGGGACGGAATGGCAAATCTGAAAGTCAACCTGCTGAGCCCACTTAGTGATAGAAAAACCATCCTTCCATAACAGAGATACAGGCTGGAGTAGGAGAATGGGGGACCATGGATAACCCCAACATCCGTGTCATCTCCCTCTTTTGTCAAAGAGGGTAGAACCTTCTGGAAGTTCCTAGGGAAGGCCAGGCATTGGTGTGAACTTAATCAGCAGAGACTCATTTGTATAATAAGCATTTCCTGAACACCTCCTGTATACAAACACGGTGCCCCGCAGCTAGCATAGTACCTGTGTACAGTAGGTACTTAAAAATTGCTCACTTGGGACATACAAAGGTGACTAAGAGATTGTCCCTGCGACAAGGAGCTTATGATCCAGTGAGGAAGGTAGACATGCCAGCTAGTAATTCAATACAGTCTGAAATAAGTGCCTCACCTTGCCTTCCTTATACACCCACTTGCTCAGACAAAAGTGAATCATAGCTCCCTAGGGCCCAGAGAGCTTAGAAAATTTCTTCCTTGAGTGGTCCCCAAGAATTAATTGGGAGACTTACCAGCGCACCCATCCTTCCAAGAGGCGAGTCTACAGAGCAACAGTAGTACCATCTTTTACTGCCCCTTTCTTCTTCAAGCCTGCTCTCTGTGCTGGCAGCGGGCCGGCTTGGGCTTTGGGGGCCGACCCGGAGACCGCCCCTGGGATAGGGGACCTTGGGTACTGAGCCTTGGTTACTTCCTTTGGAAAGGGAGTTCGTTCTGTCTTCCCAGGGGGAGTGGTTGTAAGAGCCGTGGATGCACACACCCGGCGGTGGGCGCCTGGTTCACTGTCTCCATCGTGCGATGGGCTGTACATAGAATAGCATGGCGTGTGTTGAAGCTCTTTGAATGCAGGGCCCTCACTGTATTGATTTCCTCACTTCCCCCCAGTGTATAGTGTCGCATTTTGCCTGTATAGGCGCTAAGTAAATGTCTGTGGGTTGAATATTTAATACCACGTGCCCCTCATGAGGATGATGTTGTGAAAACCCAAAAGGGCGACCTGCCCAGCAAGGACCAGTGTATCCAAGGCAGGGACAGACGGCGCCCTTTCAGTGAGGTGGGTCCTCGGAGGTCAGTGTCTTTGGGCCACAAGACGAGCCCCGACCTACCCGCATGTCACTTTCTCAGCCCTCTCTGAAAGCAGTTTTTCTGGGGGACAAGGATGGGGCCCAGAGAGAAATTAAGTGACTTCAACTCAGTCACAAAAAAAATATTCTATCCCAAGAATTCCTATTATTCTTTTGACTTTGTCAACCGTTTGAAGGGGTGAATGGCCAAAGATCCAACCGGAAATGTGTGTTCTAATCCGTGCAGCCCCCTGCCCCCAGGCACCAGTGTGTGGCTCCTCCAGCTTGAGGACAAACTTGTAAGAAATGACGCGAACGCAGTTGTCATGACATGACTCTTCTCTTCTCAGAGAGGCCAGGAAACCTGATGTCGGAGCGCTGCCTGCTAGAAACAGCTGCTTTCGGTACATCGCTTTGAATGTGTCCCCGGTAAACTGAACTCAGGGAGCACTAAAGGTTTATCCTTCGCAGTGTGGCAGAAATAAATGAGGAGCAAGGACTCCAAGAACTAAGACAAAAGAAGTCCTGAGTCCACGGTGGAGTGGAAAAGAATGATAGGGAAACCTACAGCCTGTGAAAAGTAAGACTATCTGAACAGTATACGTGGGCAGCCTGGAAAACATGGTGATGTACTCCCCTGACTGTTTTACTATGCTGGTTAAAGAAGTCTGAGAAAACATCAAGAGGCCTGAGGGCTTGGCGAAGATTTGGCTGAGCCTAAAAGAAGCTAGACCATGGGGAAAACAACTTTAGAATAACCTCAAAACACGCAGACACGTGTTCACAGACAGATGCTTTCATTCGTTCATTAAATATTTACTTCCTGCTTATTATGTTTCAAGCGCTAAGCTAGGTACTAAGAGAGGTAAGTTAAATAAGCCCCAGTGCCTGGTGGCAAGGAGCCCAGGAGCAAGGTGAGGTGGTCAGGTCCAGTGTGGAAAGGCATCTTCAGAGAAGGAAGACTTGTCAGGGCATCAGGGCCAGGGGGGCTCCAGGGGGGCAGCCCACACAGCGACTGTCTGTCCCCTGGTGGAGTCCAGCTACCTGCAGGCTTCCTGAAGCCTGTCTGGCGGGCACCTGGTGAGACTGAGGATTGATGCTGAGTGGGTCCTGCAGTTGTGCCACCTGCACATCCAGCCTGTCCCCAGAAGGGGGGGCAGCCCTGAACCAGTGAGACAGGAGATAGCTGAACCCTACCTGTGGAACCTCTGTCTCTCTTCCTGCTCTGAAAATCTCGACCCTGCAGAGAGAGTTGCCCGAGGAAGGAAATCAAAGGGCCTGCCTTTATGCTCTGGCATGCTCCCTCCTGCCTGGTCAGCACCCTGTCTCAGGCATTGATGGTTTCATTTTTCTGGGGAGCAAAAGAACAAACGCAGTAGATAATTGTAGTGGAACGGCCGATAAGTAACGTTTGGTCTCCTTTTCACAACCATTCCCTAGGGCCCCATTATGGTAATTTTTCTTCTATAACTGGCAAATTGTATAAGGAGTCAGATGATAAAGCAGCAAGCAAGGCAGAAATTTGCATTTTAATACAACTGCCTGTATCGCTCCCCTCCCCCACAGCTGGGAGGTCAGGGCCTCGTGGATCCTGGGTCCCCTGGGGCCCTGCCCTCCTGGCTTCCTTCTCTCACTCTTGAGTGGGTGAGTCTGGAGCGCTCAATAAATGCAGCATTCTGCTTTTCCCAGTTCTTCTGTAGCAGAGAGAGTAAGACCCAGGGCTCTGCAGTCAGCCCGCAGGGCCCTACCCCAGCCCCACCGCTTACCAAAGGAGTGTCCTTGGGTACGATCATACACTGTGCCTCAGTTTCCTTTTCTGTAAGATGGAGATAATTGTACCACCTGCACTAGAGGGTTTTTTAATGTTCAAAAATATTATGAATGCAAATATATGGTGATGGAAGGAGAACTGACTCTGGGTGGTGAACACACAATGGGATTTATAGATGATGTAATACAGAGTTGTACACCTGAAATCTATGTAATTTTACTAACAATTGTCACCCCAATAGACTTTAATTAAAAAATATATTATAAATGATATTATGGTGGTGATGGCGATGCTGATGGGTTCTAGGAAGGCCCCTGGGTTCTTAGGACAATAATTTCCACGCTGAGGCTGTAGTTACCAAACCGTCCCTGGTTCCTTTGCTCATCACCTGTGCTTGTCCACTCCACCTTCAATACCAGCCCCTTGGGCTGTAGCTCTGCTTTTATAGTCAGAAAACAAGAGGGTTTGAAAGGGTCTGCCATGAGTGAGGGGACCGAGAAACCGGGTCACATGGCCCCACCAGTACCAAGCCTTCAGCTACACCAGACGGGCCACATCCTGGGCAAACCCAGGTTCAGAAATTCTGGAACCATCCACCTGTGCAGAGTGGTGAACGATCCTGGCCTCTGAATCACAGACTTGATCTTGAAGCTCTGCTTTCTCACCTCCAGCTGTGTAACTTTGGGCAAGCGAGTCCCCTTCCCTAACTGAAAAGTGGGCACAACAACTGCTACTGCTGTGAGGCCTGGAAGGGTTAACAGAAGCCCGTGGCTGGCACCCAACAAACACCAGTTGAATCCACCAATTAGTTGATTCTGAGAGGCGCTAATACCCTCGGCCAGCTTTTTGGCACGGTGGTGGCATTTGGCAGGATGGCTCGTCCTTTCATGCGCAAGAAAAGCCAAGTGTATCCAGAAAATCCTGCCAAAAACCAGGGCTTATTGTTATTTTAGCTCCAGGAGTGAGGACGCTGGGGACTTGGCATGTCCGAGTGTTTGAATTTATAGATATGGGTCCTCCAGCAGCCAGAAGAGGAGAAAAGGGTGGTTATCACAGCGGAGCTTTCGAGGGATATTTTCAGAATTTCATACAGTCCCTTGAGACCACTGGGGGTTCCGCACCAGAGCTGGTGACTGAGCTGACTTCCGCAGGGTGATGAGGTTTTTGTCCACCTCACTGAGGCCATCGCAGGGCTGCTTTTCCTGCACAAAATGAATCGTAGACCATCATGAGGACTTTGGGTGCTGGTGTCACAACTAAGATCATTCATTCATTGCTTCATTCCACGCATGTATATTCTATTAACCTCCTATTACATGGCAGGTCTAGTCTAAGTGCTTAAGACACATCAGGGAACAAAACAGACTTTTCCATCTTCATCGAGCTTACGTTCTAGTTGGGGAGACATGCACACATACACACAATAAACACAGGAAGCAGGTGAATTAAATTATATGTCAGAAGGTGATGAGCGCTGAATTCTTAATAGGGAGCGTATGTAGAATGGATTGTAGTCCCCAGTTTCCCACTCCTTCCGTCTAACAGGCTCCTATATCCTGGCTCTGTGCAGGTGTCTTAGCAGTGCCCACCCACCCCCAGTAGGTGGAGTAGATTTTTCCACCCCACTGATTCTGGACACGGCCGTGTGATGCTGGGGGGTCATCAGTGTGTCAGCGGCCATGATGCAGCAGAGGTTTTACAGGTGTTCCCGAGCTTCGGTTTGGCCTCTTGTGCTTCTGCCAGGTAAAGAGCACACCCAGGTAAAGGGAGATGTAAGAAGGAGAGTGGAACCTGCCCAGAATCCTGGAGTCCAGCCTGGCGGAGCCAAATCACAGGCGACTTACAGACCCACAAACTTGAAATACAATATTATATGCGACCTTCCGTATCCGTGTTCTATTGCTGCCACAGCAGACAGCCACACACTCAGAGGCTTAAAGCAACACAAGTATGTGAACTCACGGTTCTGTACATTAGAAGCCCAGGTTGCCTAAACTTTCAGAAGGACAAAATCAAGGTGTCAGCCAGTTGGTTCTTCCCGGGAGGCTCTGGGGAAAATCTGCCACCAAGCTGATTTGTGTTGTCCATTCCTTGAGGTTGTAAGACTGAGGTCCCCATTTCCTTGCGGGTGTCAGCTGGCAACTGCCCTCAGCTCCTAGAGGCTTCTTTCTGGTTCTCACATACAGTCTCAACATCTCAGAACCAGCACAGGTATGATGAAGCTTCTCACCCTTGGAATCTCTCTGCCACATTTTTCTTCTCCCTTTTCTACTGCATTGTGCTAACTGATTCTTCTGCCTTTCCTTCTGATTTTTAAGGACTCGTGTGATTGATTACATTGCTTCCACCCAGATATCCCAGGACAGTCTCCTTATCTTAAGGTCATCTGATTAGTAACCTTCATTCCACCTGCAAAGTCCCTTCATAGCAGTAGCGAGACTAGTACTGGATTGACTAACCGTGAGAGGGGCCTCTTGGGGAGCATTCCTAGAATGCTGTCTACCACGCCAGCACGCTGGGGTTCTTGGTGATGCAGCATGACCACAGCAGAAACTTGACTATTAGAAGGGTCAGGATGAGCCTCAGGAAAAAGGTGACAATTGAGCAAACACCTTCCCCATCCTATAGTTGAACCTATTGCAACCCAGCTTTAATTCTGTCTATGACAACATCTTGGGGATGGCAGAACACCACAGTGGAAGAGCCTGGTCTCTGAATGACCACAAGGAGTCAAGAGGGTGACAGAGAAAAACGCTTTGTTCTTCAAGCCACTGCATCCTTGGATCTCCCTGTTAGAGCAGCTTACCCTTTTATCCTATAAATCACACCAGAACTATACCACAGGCAAATGGACCGATGGGTGTGGGGCAGCTCAGGGGGAGAAGCAGTGAGTTTTACCAAGCAAATCATGAACGGTTGCTTGGAAGAGGCACATGGCCTTGACCACTAAAGTTCACAAGTACGACGGACACTCCGAGGGGAGACAATATGCAAGGGATGAGCAGGGGGAGTGAACACTGAGTGACGAAGGGAAGAATGAACAAGTCTAATTAAAGAGACGCAAGGCAAAGAAACAGGGCAGATCTAGGAGAGCCAGACAGTGGAGTTTGGGAAAGGATCATGAGATCCACGAAGGTTCCACAGTGGGTTCCAGGCACCGTCTGTGGCTGGACTAATGGAGAATCAGCAAGTTGGTGGCTCCTAGGGCCTGAGAGGTGGCGAGTGACATCTCCCTGAGTCGTGTCCATGTGGGTCACCCCCAGCACCTAACACCGTCACATGTGATGTGTAACAGGAAATGCCTGTTGATTGATAACCCAGAGGAACGAGTCTCACCCACCCCTTTCCCTAGACCAGGAGAGGCCCCCAACTTCAATAGCAAAGCAGAGATGAACGACCTTCACATGACGGCATGCATCCCCAGAATGTCACTTGGCTGGGTTTCTATTCGTTCCATCGACACTCGCTGGGCTGGGCGCAGTGCGGCCATAAAGGCAGATGAGGTATGACTCCTGTGATTAAGAAGCTTTCCAACTTAGACATGATATAAGACACGTAGGTAGATAACTCGGATAAAAAGGAGAAATTGATGTGCGCCACGACTAAGTATAGAGAAAGTGCGCCAAGAATCCCAAGCAGGAAGATTACTTCCTGCTTGGGTGGGTGGGGAAGGATGGCGGAGGCAGAGGGAAGAGATCAAGGCAGCACAGAGGGTGTGGTATTTGAGCTGAACCTTGAAAGAGATCAAAGGAGGGGCACCCTGGGGAGCGCCTGCGTGAGCAAGCTTTGGAGATGGCACACCCTGCAGACCCATCTCCCCACCCATGCCCTGGTTCAGGGACTGCCACCACCGTGCGCAGCTGTCACTCCCAGGACCAGGGTCTGTGAGGCCACAGTGGACCATCCCTGCCATTGCCCCAAACCCATCCCCCTCCTGAGCCCAGCCTGGGGACTTCCTGTGTGCCCAGGGTCACACACTCAGCACCCACAAACCCTCTGAGGACAGAGTGGAGGGAGGGAGAAGGTAGGAGGCAGGAATACCATCTTTCCACTTGCTGGGGCGGGGGCTCTCCCAGCTGCTGCTCTGACCAGTGCATCCTGGGTAAGCCCAGAACATAGCCTCCCCTCCCCTCCCTTCCCTGCACCTCTGAGTGGAGAGAGAGGAGGCTGGAGGGCTAGAAAATGTCCCAAACCTTCCAGGACCAAACTCCCGGGGTCAGGAAGCTTGGTCCTAATGGGAGGGCCAGAGCCCCTCCTAGTTTGGGAACTGATACAGTGTTTCCCCTAAAATAAGACCTGGCCGGACCATCAACTCTAAGGTGTCTTTTGGAGCAAAAATTAATATAAGACCCAGTCTTATTTTACTATAAGACTTATATAATAATATAATATAATGTAATACTGGGTCTTATATTAATTTTTGCTCCAAAAGACGCATTAGAGCTGATGGTCCGGCTAGGTCTTATTTTCGGGGAAACATAGTAAGTGCGTTAGAGTGGGGAGGGACCTCACTTTCTCCTCATCAGGGGAAGAACCCAAGGCTGGGAGAAGGAAGGACTGGAGTGGCAACCTGAGCCCAAGTGTATCCCAGTCTCCAGGTTCCCTCAAACGCTCTTGTTAAGACGAGACAAACTGTTCCTTCAGAAACCCATCCAGGAGACGTCAATAACAGCGCCTGCTGAAAACTGGGAGGAGGAGCCCACACTAAATAATTGAAGTGCTTTGAAAGCATGTGTGGAGAGACACAATGTTCTCTGCTGTGTGTAGGAAAAGTTAATAGACACCGGGGACACTGGGCCGTGGCTGAGGACATGGAAAGCACACAGAGTGCCACCTCCCAGAAGGACACCTGTGCTCCAGTTTGTGCTCGAGGCCAGAAGCATCTTGCAAGCTTCGTCCCTCTCCTTTCCTCTCCTCGGTCTGCTGGCCCCAGAAGACACATGAGAAGCACCCAAGGGCACACAGGGACATCCAAGACCCTCTAAGTCAGAAGGCTGGGCGATATCCCTCCCAAGGGATGTAATCCAGCCTCTGCTCGTTTTTCTTTAAAGGGAAGAAGTGGAAGGAGGAAAGCATAGTGTTCTGAGCCCCTGGGCCTCCTTCTAGGTATCTGATTCCCAGGATGGAACCATGGAGATGGAACGTTCTACAGATGACTGCCTCGTTGTACGTGGCTGCACTTCCCTTCACAATGAAGCAAGCAGAGATAGCCATCAGAGTGAATGGCACCATGGCCCATGGCCCCTCTCGGGTGGCTGGGAGAGCCAGCATTGGAAGTGAGGGACACCCAGCAATGAACAAAGGTTTTCCTGGGTGCGCTGTTTCCCACCCAGGGTCTGTATTCAAGCTGACGCAGCCCGTGCACTGGCCTCAGTCTGCCCCAAGCCCAGAGCTGCCAGCACTTGGCAGCCAGAACTCAGGGATGTCTCTGAATGCTGCAGGGTGCTTTGATCTCCCCAGTAAGAGCCTGGAGGCAGCGGTTCACTACCTAAATACCACGTCCAGAATCTGACAGAGAAACAAGCGCTTGGGTGACACCCAAATGCACCATCAACACAGACATGCTGACATTTCCATCTGCCCCTCCATCCCAAGGGCCTCTCTGTGCTAGGGAAGCCACAGGCAAAAAAGTAGGTCACCCACTCAGTGTGGAACAGAGCAGATGTTTACCAGATGCTCAGCTACCTGCTTTTGGGGGGATGCGGTGGGGGCGTGATGAATAAGGGAGGGGGTGATCCTTTGCCTAACTCCCCAACAAATTGCAGCTGGGCAAACGGGAAAGTGCTTGGATATAAGCCAGTGGTTCTCAACGCTGTCTGTGTGTGAGAATCTCTGGATGGGCTTTATTTGAAAACAATAACACTAATGTGGGCCCCACCCAAGACCAAATAATTCAGAAGCTTTAGGGGAGAGGCTGAGGCATCAATAATATTTGAAAGGTCCCAGGTGTTCTACTCATAAGAATGTGCAGTCACAGGTGAGCAGCTCCTGGTCCGGGCAAAGGGCGGGCAGCCCTTCTCCTCATGAGGAGAGGAAGACCTGGGAGGGAGTAGGTGGTTCTATCCAGAACGTTCTTGCATTTTTCTACCTCTGCAGCTTTGCACAAAGAGCCCCTCCACCTAGCATGGCCCCTTCCTTCCCACGTATCTGCACTTGACCGACTCTCCAAAACCTGGCTTGAGTCCCTCGTCCTGTGATCCCTGCAGCCCTTGTCACGTGTGCCGCTTGTCACGAACCCTGCATTGTTGGCCATCATGCTTCCCCTGCTGTCTCATCACCCCTGCTCGACCCTGAGCCCCCAGTGCAGGTCTCAGTCACAGAGACCAGGGACACTCAAAGTGTCACCTCCCAACGCCATCATCATCACCTGAGCACTTGTTAGAAATGCAGATTCTCAGGCTCTGCCCCAGACCTACCAGATTAGAAACTCTGGGGGGGTGGGACCAGCACTCATGTTTTAACCAGCCTTGGGGTGAGGCTGATGAACAGTCCTTTCCAGAATCATCACTCTGGACTCTCGACTCTGGCTACTCAAAGTGTGGTCCCTGGGCCAGCAGCCTCAGTCTCCTCTGGGGACTGGTGAGCAATCGCAGCCCCATTCCAGACACGCTGAATCAGAACCTGCATTTTAACAAGGTGCACAGGGGATGTGTGTGCACGGGAAAGTGCAAAAGGCGCAGGCAGTGTCTGGCTGTCTCTTTGAAAAGAAGAAGGTTGGGGAGCAACACTTTCCCTTATCCTGAGGACCTTATTCCTCAGCCTGTTTCAGGAGAGCTCAGCCTTTTCACAAGCTGCCCATAGAGAGGTTCGAGAAAGGTTTTCTACAACACAAATGGCCAAACCTCCACCCTTAAGGAAGACTGAGTTGACCAGATGTGGCTCCATGGTTGTCTGTCTGGCCATTGCATCCCGGCTAACCACATTCCTGAAACTGTTCCCTGAATACGAGCCCCCTGACATCGCCCAGATGGCCAGCTTGCTGTCAGGGGGCTGTCTCTGAGGAGTGACAGTCTGATTGTCCCCAAGTTCTCTACGCCAAGCCAAGCCTCCTACTCACTTCTCTCTCTTGTGATCTTGGCCCTTTGCATGTCCCCCAGGCATGCTCCCCTTAAATGCACTGGAGAGTCACGGCATCAGACCTAGTTCCAGGAGCGGGACTCAGCCAGGCTGGGCAGAGACAGGAAAAGGAGACAAGAGGTGTCATTGGATGCCCCCTGACTCATTGCCCCCCGTTCCCTTCGATCCATTTTGACGAATCCTTGCGTGCCCACTGTGTGCACAGCATGGCGCATTCCTTCTGCCCCTTAGCTTAGCTGTCACATTAAAGGTCGTTAAAAATTTATTCAATATGAGATTGATATTGAAATGCCAGCTTCTCCAGACAGGATATAAATAGCTGCTTTGAGTCCAATTTGAGGTTTTGATTTAAAAAAAAAAAAAAAGTAAGCTATCAGGCATCCATCTGCGATCGAATGGGACAGACTCTTCTCCCTCCTCTCCCGAAGCCCATCATCAGAGGCCATTACTATTTTCCCTGCTCAGAGAATATTGTGTATGGAGCTTTAATGTCCCCCAGGGAAGTGAGACGATTACAGAGAAAAAGAGACATATTTCCATCTCTGTTGCAATATGCACAAGCTAATTAAGATTTTATAAACATTCACTCAACAGGAAAACACACACACACACACACACACACACACACACACACACCTAAATTAGCAAGGCAAATATCACCTAGATCAAGTGGTTGTCTTACTTGTTCCTGTCCAGTTTTAATTAGGTATCTGTCACCGGAAGGGTGTCACTCAGTGGAATCATCTCATTTTGATTCTTTAGGTTTGGGTCATTGGGTTACTAGATCCCCACGTTTGCCCCTTTTCCTGGGACTTACAGCTTGGTGTCCTTTGAGCCTCTCCCCTCACTACCCGCCCCTCTTGCCTTATAAGTTCTGGAAGGAAAGAAAAGGGCCTTATCTCCCAAGTGGCTACATTTCACGGCCTCCCTGTGGCACCAGCTCGTCACGGGTAGTGCTGTTGTGGAATTGACCTTGGCAGATCCACACCTGTGAGATTGCCTGGTGGCCTCGGGGTCCTACCGACACGCTCCGGATTCCAGCTCTGGGACAGAAAGCACAAGCTCCCTATGCCCCCTGACCCCATTTCCCAAAGTGTCAGCAGTGCAGCCTCCCTGAACCCCAAGGTGCTGTCTTGGGGCTGCTCTCGGCCCTGCTGGTGTCTGCTCTCCCATGCCTGCTGCCGTGCTTTCCCGGCCGGCCAGAGGAAAATACAGGAGATAATTAGCTTTGTCCTTCTTTTCAGGTCCCTGGGGCTGTTTGGAAAAGCACATTGTTTTTCTTACGTGTAGGAAATTAAATCTGATGTGTTTTTGAGGAGCATAGAAGGGAGGAGTTGAGGAGAGGTGTCACTTGGGGTTGGGGGGTGGGAGCAGGGCAGGGATACTCGTTGGCATAAGGGAGGGGCAAGGAGGTGCCAGCCCACCTACCCTGCGACCTGGCCTCTTGAGCGATTTCCTTCTTTGTTTCCTGGAACAAAACAATAGCTACACCTACCAGGTGACACCTCGAGAGGCTGCAGGAAGATCAGGCCTGAACAGCTCAGGAGAGTAAATGTGGTGACTTTTGCACGTGTGCCCCTTGATGCTGTCACATTTAATTGGACGCAGTACCTACCGCACTTATTTGTCTGTACCCTCCCTCAGATCTTCACACAAGGACCAGCGCTGGGAGGCCTGTGAGGTGTATGTAAAGGCGTGGAGATAATGATCCCATTTGAAAGATGGTAAAAGTAAGGCCCAGGGAAGTTATGAGAACCTATCCATGGTCTCACTTCTCCTTCCTCCAGAGACAAAGAGAACTCATTCATAGCTTCCTCCGTCCCCCAGAGATGAAGATTCAACTGTTCTCTCTGTCCAGCAAAGGCAGAAACAGTGGAAATCTGTGCTTGGAAGAGCAGAAAGGCTGTTGAATAGACATGAGGAAGAAGTTGCTGGTAGGGATTTGCTTTCATTCAGTGATAACTGCCCACATGCAAGTCTCTTGGCATGGAGAAACGGGAGAGTAGCATGGCCTGTCATGAGGGTATTTATAGCCCGAAAGGAAAATGATGAACTGTCAAGGTAGTGATGGCCAGGGAGCCACCGTCAGCACAAGGACAGGTGGGCACGTGATGCCCAGGCTGGGTGTCTAAATGTTTGCCGCGTAGCCTCCCTCTGGCTGGCCTGCAGACTCTGCTGGAAGAAAGGCCATCCACCTGTGTACCCTGCTGTCCTCTAGGGTCACCGCTCTGCCCCCTACCTCGGGGACAGCTGCAGCAACCGCCGAAGCAGACAGGCCCTCGTGAATTAGCTGAAGTGACACTCACTTTGTATACACATGTTTACAATCAGGGCCAGATGGTGAAGTGTTGGATTCGTTTCAATGCCACTCCAGTGTGATGTGCGGAGCCGGGCTTTGCACGTGGCACATAACAACAGCTTGGGGAGAGGGCGTCCCCTTTCTTAGACGCCAGCCCTGAATTCACTCTTGATCTGAGAGGATATTTATTAGCTCTCACTTAAAAGCAGCCGTAGCTTGCCAGCTGTCAGAACTTTTTATCAAATCTCCCCAAATTCTACAGACAGAAGAAAGAAGCATAACCCACTCTGATATCTTCCAGAGTTTCTTTCCTTCTTTCTTTTCTTTCTTTCTTTTTTTTTTTTTTTGAAAAAATAAATAAATAAAGCACCCTTGATGGAAAGGAGCTTGCAAACGATCACTGATGACAGTGTTTGTGTTGCCAAATTATTTGTACTGGCAGGAAGAGAGGGCGGACTAAATGCAGATCAAACAGAGCGATTGTTTACCAAAGTCTAAAGACACCCTTACAAGACATGATGGGGAAAAGGGAGGATGGGGAGGATGTTGGCAACGTGCCAGACAGAGTCAGTCGAGTCTGTGTGTTTCCGTCTGCCCATCCCCCCAAGAAGATGGTGGCAAGCGGGTCATCAAGGACAGCTGCATTCTGGGGCCAAAAGGAAAGCTGGGCTGCCAGCCTCTGGGGAGACACGAGCCAGCGCTTCTACCTCCCCCAGAAAGGCAGTGATGACAAGGGGACCACTAGTGCTTACCCCACTCTGCTTAAGGGGAAAATGTCCCTCTCACCAAAACCCATGAAAACCAGCTACAACACCAAAAAAGAAAGAAAGGAAAACTAAAGATAGACTCTCGTAATCTGCAATGGTAGAAATCATAAGGTCTGAGTAGAAAGCACCACGTTTTGGGGAAGAACATTCCAGAAGTCCATCAGGAGGAGGGCATCTTAATGAAAGTGCCCCTCTGGGAGGCTGTGCATTCATTCCAGGGATGTGGCTATTATTTCAAACATCTTATTTTGAAATTCACCTTATGAAACTGACTCTACAGTGAACTAATGAGAAATAGTTTATAGTCCAATAGCCACACGTTAGCTGCGTGCATGCATGTGTTATGCACGCGTGCATGTGGGGGAGGTGTTTGGAGGGGGTAGAATTCTAAATTAGTTTGCAGGAGAGCAGGTTCCAAGGGATGATTCACTGACCAACCTCCCTGCTCCCCCACACCCTCCCCAAAAATCTGGCAGCACAGAATCGGCTTCGTTACTTTTGAGAATGTTTGAAAGAATGCCTGGACTTCTTGTTCAAGGTCATTCCAAAAGGGAGCTCCAGAAACGCTTTCAGCTACAGCAGCACATCTGAGCCTCACAGAGAGATAACTATGAAAGAGGGAGAAGATTACATTCTCCTGAAAGAGTGCACACACACACACACACACACACACACACACACACAGGGCATACGCTCGAGACTGGCCCCCACACATTCCCTTGCATTGAACTGGCCACATATACAGCCTGACAGGTCATCACAGGCCCAGTCAGCTGTTGGACTCTGTTTTGGTCACTGACGAAACCGCAGAGGCTGGAACAGTGCCAGCACATAGCAGATGCTCAATAAATATTTATTGACTGCAGACCAAGGACATATTAGATGAGATGTGAAGCAGGGAAACGTGAGTGTGGTGGCCCAGCCTCTAGGAGGAACCCGATGACCTCTCCTCCTGGTATTCACCTCTGTGTGTGGTCCCTCCTGCACGGTGCCAGGGTTGGTCTCTGTGACCAAGAGAATACGGTAGGAATGATGGTTTATCACTCTGCAGTTAGGTTACGAAAGACACAGAGGATTGTGGGAAGCCAGTCGCCATGTCATGAGCAGCCCTATGGAGAGGGCCACGTGGAGAGGGCCATTTTGGATGTGGAAACTCGGGCATCTTCAGATGACTGCAGCCCCAGCCGACACCTCAACATCTCGACTACAACCTCCTGAAACACCCTGAACCACAACCTTCCAGCTGAGCTGCTCCTGGATTCCTGACGCCCAGAATAAACTGTGAGATAACAAATGCTTGCTGTTTTAAGCCACTGCATTTTGGGGTCATTTGTTACTCAGACTTAGATACTTAGATAACCACTACAGTGAAAGGAAGGGGGAAATGCATGTGCTAGCTGGGTACCTCTGCACTCATCTACAAGGCTGTATTTTACCCCAAGCCCTGATCTTTTTTTGTTTCCCCCAAAATATGCTGAAAATAAAAAAGAAGAAGAGTGATGGGGCTGGTAATATCTATCTCATAATAAGGGTTACAGATTACATGTGTTTGGGGGACCTAGTAGCTGCTTTTTGCATCCACCCTAACTCTCCTTGGATATTTCCCCATTGTATCAGGAGAGTTGGCTCCATTTCTTTTATGACTTTTCTTTCGTCATTTGACTTTCCAAGGTACTGCTTGGTCCCAGCTACTAGAATTGCTCCTGGCCTATATTAGGCTCTCAATAAATATTTGTTGAGTGAATGGATGGATGAATGAATGAACAGCCTAAGTCCCCACTTACGCTACTTACAACATAAGTGGAGCTGACTGGGGCGCATGGCCCTGCTCGCCTCACCAGCCCTCTCCCTCTCCCCTGAGATCAGGGCCTGGGCAGGGTGGGAGGGAGAAGGAAGGAGTAAATGACTCATTATTATTCCTCAAGCTAATGAGCTGGGACTGAGAAGTAAAAGGAAAGAACTGCAGATGGAGTTTGAGACTGAGACTTTCCGGCCACTATTATTGAGAAGACACAGCAGCAGATTCAGAGTGAGCTGGTTTTCATTACTGGATAATGAACCCAAATGATAGAAGAAAGGGAAGGCTGGTTGGAAAAAGGAGAAAAGACCCTTTCCCACTCTTCTTTATCAGACAAGAGCAGGGAATCTCCGGGGGTACACCCAAGAGAGGTGTGCCCGGACGGGGTGAGAAGAAGCACCCACGTGGCCATCTCTCTATTGTGTTCCAGAGAGAATGAATACATCTTCACCTTGGGAACAGAGAAGTCAATCTTTGGGCAGAGCCAGCTTCTGTCTCTGGCTGCAGCCATCATCTGGGTCCCTCCAGACAACTTCCTGAAGTCCTGGGACTCCGTGCTGACCACAGATGCCGTGGCCTGTGCTACGAGCACAGATGCCCTGGGCACAGGCACAGATGGGAAACTCGGCTGACCACGGTGGACGCAACGTGACTTTCCTGAGCATCACTGGCCTTACGCCCCTACTTTTGAGGGTTTACAGATTTTCACCAATCAAAATAAAGATACCTGATAAAAGTGAATTTCAGATAAACAGCGAATAATTCATTTAGTGCACGTATATCCCAACTCTAGCACGAGATATACTAACAGTTATTCATTGTTTATCTGGAATTCTAATTTAACTCCAAAATACAGCATCCTGTCATTTATCTGGGAATCCTATGACCATCCCCCTCTACAACCCACCTTCCCACCCCTTCCTGTTCCTACAACCACAGGAAGTAGGCCGGAAACAACAATCATTGGAGATACTGAAGTTCATGTCTGTGTCAGCCTTGGAGACACACAAAGATGAATTGTGTGGTTCGGTAAGTATGGCACTTACTGACATCCCACTTACTACTGCGATGTGGCAAAGCACCCCCAAAACTTAGTCGCTTAAATCACCCATTTTATTCTGCTCAGAGATTCAATGGGAGTTTGGACAGGGCACGGCAGCCGTGACTCATGCTCTGATCTCTGGGCATTAGCTGGAAAGCCTCAATGGCTGGGGAAACTCCCCTGCGGCGGCTGGGATCACATGGGGGTGTTCATCCCCTGTCTGGTAGATGATGCTGCCTGCGGCTGGGACCTCAGCGGGGCTGTCAGCAGCAGGTGCACGTGACCCCTTCCTGTGACCTGAGCATCCTCACAGCTTACAGGGTGGCTTAGGCATCTAAAGTGAGCATCCCAACAGACCCAAGCAGATGTCGTCTGACCTTTTTCACCTCGTGTTACTTCGGCCATAAACTTTGGGGCAAACAGTCAGATGTCTGTCCAATTTACGAGGAAGAGAACAGATTCGTCCTCTCAATGGCTGGAGTGTCAAAGAATCTGTGGGCGTGTTTTTAAACCACAGCAAGTGGGGTGGGGGTGGGGGAGACAGAGAAGTCAACGGAGGGAGAGTGGGGAGCTCAGGGAGAGTTGGTGGACGTATGCAAGTTCTGATGACAATGGAGGGGCTCCGAGGGGAGACCTCACCAGAGGAGGGTGGTGGGAGCAGAGGGAGTTTGGAGAGGTCAGGGAGATGGAGGAATCAGGAGACCTGGGTGTGCGGAAGAACACACAGGCAGGGATGAAGTCAGGGGTGGCAGGGATTGGGTTCCCGAAGAAACCATTGCTAAAGGGGCAAGGGACAGCAGCAGGGGTGGGAAGCATCAAAAAGCACCGGAAACATTCATGTACCACGGAGGGTTTACACTGCACTTGATCAAAATCATCTGCCACCAAAATTGCATTCGACTGACACCATCTGCGTCGATCCTGCTCACAGCCCCCTAGGCCCCCTCTCCACTCCCACCCATCTGCACACTCCGAGCTCAGCGTCCCTCGTCTCCACTGGAGAACAGAAACATCTGCCTGCAGCAAAGCACTCTCCTCCCACCTCTGCCCAAGACAGGTTTTGGCTGCCAGCACAGAGCTTGGGACCAATTCTGCAAACCTCTAAACAACCTCCCTTTGAGGCCAGGAGATACACGTGGTGACTTACAGAGAGTGAAGAGTTTCGTCAAAACAGAGGGGAGAGAAGGTGGGGGTGCTGGCAGGGAGGCTCGGGGGCTGAGGCCCCACACCGTGCACTACACCCCACCCCACCCCCATTCCTTTCCATGGCACAGGAAGAGGAGGGAGCGACCTTAACCTGGGGCCTCATTGCTGGGGAACCTGGATGCCCACCTCCCCAATGCACCTGTCCACAGGAAGTTGCAGCAGGCCTGACGTGGTGGTGGTGGAGGGAGCTGGCACCACATGGAGAGCGTGCCTTTTAAAGCCTGAGTTAATTGGGTTTCACAGCATCTTCTCTTGCCTGCCCTCTCCATATTCAATGGCAGAGAGAAGAGAAGGAAAGAAGCAGCTGATCACTATACTGGGAAGGAAAGGTTAGGACAATGGCCTCTTTGAGGAATGTAATCAATGCCCCCCACCCCAGCCCCCTGGCCCCATGCCCAGCTCAAACAGAGCCTAGAATTTAGGGCGAGCACAAACACGTTAGTTGTCTTCATTACTATTCTCATCATGACCGGCCTTGAAGTGTGATGTAACCTTATCCACATACCTACATAAACACGTATGTGTGTATGTGTGCGTGCACGTGTACACGTCCTATGCACTCACACCCAGATCACCTGTGACCTGTGATGACCTGTCACTGCCCAAAGGACCCAGGAGTGCAGTGGCCTAGATCTGCTGTCTTTGGGTGGAGAATGGCCTTGTGGGGTCCAGGGCTCCAGCAGCTGTTACCTTGGGCTTTGGCTGTCTCTCTCTACCCTGCCGGATCTCTGATTAGAGAGTTCGAGGAGCAGTCAAGAATTATTCCTTCCCCTTGCTTCCCTAAGCCCATAATTTAAAGAAAAAGGGGGACTTGTTCGAGATGACCCTGGTGAAATTGGCCAATGTGGTAGGTTGAAATTCCGTCTTGGTCCTTCACTTCCCCGTGGTAGTGTCACACATCCACGCCTTCGCCATGGCTTTCAGGAGGGCACAGTGACCTTCCCCACTTCTTGACTTCAGGTTTGCCCATATCGCCTTGTGGGGACAGAGTCCCAGAGAGCAGTTTCCAGGCTCTCGGCCTCACATGAAAAGGTGCTGGCTCGGGTAGTAGTTGGCCATCAGCTCTTACCGGTTAGCCATTAGCCACTGATATAACAGCCGTGGCTACGCTGGCAAGGGCAGAGTGTGGATTGCGGATTACAGAGAGCCGGATTGCAGTTAGCAAGTGAGGTTGGTTGGCAGAGACAAGTGGATGGCGGCTTGCGGACCGTGTGGCTCCAGCTTCCTGTGTCTCCAGCCCAGCTGCCAGCAAGACTATAGTGGTATGACTCCCCTATCTATGGCTCCGTGGGTGTTCCTTTTTGGCCTCAGCATATCCTGCGTTCTTATGTGGGGAGCGGGACCAGAGACCCCGCATACCACCCTGCATGACACGCCTACTTTGGCCAGTGGAATATGAGCATGCACCAAGTAAGCACAGGCGCAAAATGAGCTTGAGTAACCAGTCTGCCCTCATAGGAAAGAATATATTCTAATAATCTGCTGGCCTGGGAGGACAAGAGCTCTTGGAGCACACCTGATTCCAGCCACAGCCTGGAGTCAGCCTGAGCTGAGCCCAGCCCAGTCCAGCCCAGCTGGGACCCCAGCTGTGGAGAATAAATGAGTATAGGAATGCAGTCTCCCTGGTATTCCCCACTGACATTGTGTGTTGCAGCACAATCTATGGTCATGGGCAACCAATACAACAAATCTCATCCTGTCTACGGAAATGCATCTTAGAGGTACTGAAAACTAAATGAAAAAAATCAAAGCACAAAAAAATGTTTCAAAGACTCTCAAAGCTTAAACACAATAGAAAGTTATGCAGAAAAAGAAGACCGATGGATTTAACTGCAGAACTATAAAACATCTCTGTGTCATCAAGCATTCTAAACAAGCATATTGAAGATGTAACATAGCACCTGCTAAAGATTAAATTTAATTTTTGTCCTGTTTCTTTAAGACATTAAATGGAAGGGTGTGTGTAGGAATTTAGGGCAGCCAGCCTTGGCAAAGGAGAGGGAGAATATTTTAAATAACCACTAGGATGGTGGGGAGGGGGAAAGAACAGCTTTTAAGATCAAGAAGAGAGAGCACGGAACCCCAAGAAGAGAAAGACAAAAAGAAGGCCTCATGCGAGGTTAGGGCATATGCAGTCCCAACCCAGAACTACAGCAAGGACACCTTCTATGCATCCCTGAGCTGTTTGACACAGAACCGTTTCTAGCACTTTGGGCCAGGACCCAGGAGCCTGGCAAAGGTTATCTTACCTGCGAGTAGGAACACCCATTGCTTTTGCCTCAGAGCCTTGTCCAGACCGGTATTAATGGGAGATTGCACGGCCAGAGCTATGAGCCTTCACTTGTCAAACAGCCTGGCCTCTAGGAAAGATGCTTTCATGTCCCATATCCTATGTGTGCCCAAAGGAGACCACCAGGCACCAGGGCAACTAACTGAGGGAAGACCCTTGCCCCAGAACTTTGGGGTTAGACTGGGGCACCCTACAGTGCCTCAAACTGGGGACAGACGGAAACAGACATCTTGTCACAAAAGAAAAAAAATTGTGATATTGAAGATCCTCATTATTCAAGTAAAATTGAGATTAGGATACAAATGGCCATAAAGTGAATCCTTTTAAAAGATGAAATGAGAATGTAGGATGCAAGACTGTGGAGTAGATAAACACTCTGCTTGCCTCCTTCCATGAACACATTAAAATCACAACTAAAATATAGAACAATCAACCTGGAGAACCATCTGAAGTCTAACCAAACAGAAGTCCTATAACTAAAAATATAAAGAAGCCACGTCGAGACTGGTAGGAGGGGAGGAGATGCATAACGGGTTCCAAACCTCCCTGTGGTAATTGAGAATCAGGTTGGATATTTTGGCTACAGAGGTTCCCCCTGGAAGAGCAAGAGACCCTAGCCCCCATACCAGGCTCCCCAGCCTGGAGTACTGGTGCTGGGAAGAGGAGACCCCACAACATCTGGCTATGAAAAACTGTGGTGATTCCAACCATTCAGGTGGGACAGAAGGCAGTGGGAAACTCAGGCATCCTTTTAAACAGCCTGTGCACAGACTCACTTGCTCGCAGGCAGTCACCTTGGGCTCCAGCAGACGGACAGTGACTCAGGAGGCCTTGGAGACATGGGGGTGGGGGGGGCAGACTGAGGTATGTGGCATCAGTAGGAGGACTGGAGAACAGTCAGCATTTTCTGAGTGGTCCTTCTCTGATGCAGCTGGCACGCGGGGGCCATCTTTCCTATATTGAGCCCACCCCCAATAGGCCAAATATGAATCTGATTGGCCTGATGAGCTGCAGTGCTCCACCCTGCTGACTCAGCTGAGACCTGTCCCACCTAACTCCTGAACTGCTGGAGGCACTTTCTCCAGGAGCAGTCAGACCCTCCCACGTTGCACTTTCTTGGAAAACCATCAGAGTCCACGGACCCCAGGTGGGTGGCAACTGGCCTGGATGTGCTCTGAGACTTTTGCTGAGTGGCTCCAGGCTCAGCACTGGCACTAAACCAGAGTCTGCATTAGCCTGGTGACCACAGTTCTTCCCCCTCTAGTGACTCCCTGAGACCCTGCCTCACCCAACTTGCATACTACACAAGCCTCGTCAGTGACTAAACCTTAAGGGAGGTGGCAGCAGGCCTCAGGGTGTTCTGGTTTTTTGCAGGGTTACCCCAGGCCCCGTACTGGTGGCAGACGTCCTTAGTTCGCAAAGTAGCCTCTCCCATGTTCTTCCAGGTTTAGCACAAGCAGGGAACAACTGCAGATCACTTTATAGCTCCTACCAGGTAGCCCTCTGTTGGTCACATGCACTGGGTCACCTGGGCCTGCCCCAAAACCCTTCACAAGTGGTCCCAGAACCAACATACTTGGAGATTGGCTTCAGACCACAGCAGAGCGTCACCCAATTAGCCCCACAAGCAGCACACACAAAAGGCAGTCTCAATAGACACCAGAGTCCACTGGAGCGAATCCTACTCAGTGGGGTAAGCCCCCCACACAGCAGCCCATAAGTTGTGGATGTGGACACACCCCACAGCCAATCAACCTGAGGGCCAATCCCACCTACTGACATGTCAATAGCAATCAAACCTAAACTATAACAGGAGGGCACATATAACCCACACAAGGGACACTCCTGGAGCACCTGGAGCAGGTGACCAGGGAAACTGTGTCAGGGCCCCACAGGGCACCTACTACATAAGGTCCCCCAGCCAAGATTGTGAGACATAGCAGATCTACCTAATACATAGAAACAAACAGAGAGAGGCAGCCAAAATGAGGAAACAAAGAAATATGTCCCAAATGAAGGAACAAGAGAAAATTCCAGAAAAAGAACTAAACAAAATGGAGGCAAGCAACCTACCAGAGACAGAGTTCAAAACAATGGTTATAAGAATGCTCAAGGAACTTAGTGAGAATTTCAACAAAGAGCTAGCAAGCATAAAGAAGGACATAGAAACCATAAAAAAGAACCAGTCAAAAGTGAAGAATACAATAACTGAAATGAAGAATGCACTAGAAGGAATCACCAGCAGACTAGATGAAGCACAGGATGAAATCAGCGATTTATAGGACAAGGTAACAGAAAACACCCAATCAGAACAACAAAAAGAAAAAAGAATCCAAAAATTGAGGGTAGTTTAAAAGACTTCTGGGATAACATCAAGCGTAACAACATTCACATCATAGAGGTACCAAAAGGGGAAGAGAGAAAGCAAGGGATTGAGAACCTATTTGAAGAAATAATGACAGAAAACTTCCCTAACCTGGCAGAGGAAATAGACATACCAGTCCAGGAAGCACAGAGAGTCCCAAACAGGATGAACCCAAACAGGTCCACACCAAGACATTGTAATTAAAATGGCAAAGATTAAAGACAAAGAGAGAATCCTAAAAGCAGCAAGAGAAAGGCAACTAGTAACTTATAAGGGAGCTCCCACAAGACTGTCAGCTGATTTCTCAACGGAAACTTTGCAGGCCAGAAGGGATTGGCACAAAATGTTCAATGTGATGAAAAGCAAGGACCTGCAATCAAGATTACTCTACCCAGTAAGGCTATCTTTTACAATTGAAGGACAGATAAAGAGTTTCCCAAACAAGAAAAAGCTAAAGGAGTTCATTACCACCAAACCAGTATTACAAGGAATGTTAGACGGACTTCTTTAAGATGGAAAAAAATTAAAATAAAAATTAGGAATAATAAAATGGCAATGGCTACATATGTATCAACAATTACTTTCAATGTAAATGGATTAAAATGCTCCAATCAAAAGACATAGGAGGGCTGAATAGATAAGAAAACAAAACCCTTACATATGCCTCCAAGAGACTCACTTCAGATAGAAAGACTCAGATGGAAAGTAAAGGGATGGAAAAAAATATTTCATGAAAATGGAAATAAACAAACGAAAAAAAGTTGGGGTAGCAATACTTATAAAATAGACTTTAAAACAAAGGCTATTAAAAAAGACAAAGAGGGACCCAGTAATCCTACTTCTGAGTATTTATCCAAAGAAGTCCCAACGCTACTTCAAATGGACATGTGTATCCATATGTTCACTGCAGCGTTGTTTACAATGGCCAAGATGTGGAGGCAGCCTGGGTGTCCGTTGATGGATGAATGGATAAAGAGTAAGTGGTACATATATACAATGGAGTAAGTATTGCTCAGCCATGGAAGGGAACGAGTTCTTGCCATCTGCAGCAGCATGGATGGACCTGGAGGGTATTGTGCTGAGTGGAGTAAGACAGAGAAAGACAGATGCAATGTGATTTTGCTTATATGTGGAATCTAAAGAACAAAATTAACAAACAAAACAGAAACAAACTCATAGATACAGAAAACATTTTGATGGTTGCCAGATAGAAGGGGAGTTGAGGGTGTGAGTGAGAAAAAGGGAAGGGATTAAGAAGTACAAATTGGTTGTTACAGAGTAGTCATGGGGATATAAAGCAAAGCATTGGGAATATAGTCAATAATATGGTAATAACTATGAATAGTGCCATGTGGGTACTAGACTACTCAGGGGGATCACTTCCTAAATTACATAAATGTCTAACCACTATGCTGTACACCTGAAATTAATATAAAATAACATTGAATGTCAAAAGAAAAGAAAAAAGAAGTAGTATGTATATACAATGGAACATTACTCAGCCATAAAAAAGAATGAAATCTTGCCACCTGCAACAACGTGGATGGACCAAAAGGGTATTATGCTAAAGGAAATAAGTCAGACTGAGAAAGACAAATACCATATGATTTCACTTATATGTGGAATATAAAAAACAAATAAACAAACAAAACAGAAAAAAACAGATTCATAGAGCATTTTGATGGTTGCCAGATGGGAGGGGGGTTGAAGGGATGGGTGAAAAAGGGAAGGAATGAAGAAACACAAACTGGTAGTTACAAAATAGTCATGGGGATGTAAAGTACTGCATGTAGTCAATAATATTGTAGTAATTACATATGGTGTCAGATGGGTACTAGATTTGTTGGGGTGATCACTTCTTAAGATATATAAATGTCTAATCACTATGTTGTACACCTGGAACTAATATAATATTGTATGTCAACTGCAGTCGAAAAATAAAAATTATTAAGTGCAAAAAAATAAAATTAAAAAACGGAAAGAAATAAATGTTTGTGACTTTATATTTAAAAAGAAACTACAAATTATGCAACAGTTTGTTTTAGCTTCCATTTAACAAAAGTAGGCTGTGAACGCAACTCTTTTTTAATTCTTCAAATGAACAAAGAATAAATCAAATGTTGATTGGGGGGGCATAATTTTTCTGACAAGATTGTCTGATACAACGTTCTTGATTTCAAGTTTGACTTTCACAGCACAACCATAAAGAGGACATTTTTGCAAAAAAAAAAATTGAAGGCGTCATCAATTTTCCCAATGGCCTGTCTTAATCCTCTCAAATTCAAATCTCTCCCTTTTGAAGTGCCTGTCATGTCATCAGCCTTGTAGATTTTCTCTTCTGTAATTGTTAGCTGCCTGGACTCTGCCTTGCATGTGAGTCAAATAATTCTCCATAATCACTTTGATCAACCTCAGGGAATTTTGCATCTTTGGCAAAATTTGAAATTGTTTTGCATGATACTCAAAAAGTTGGTAACATATGGGTAACAGGAATAGGACAACCCACAGACCGGATGAGGAAGGATGGAAAAACTAGTGTTTAGTGTGAGGGATGTGGGAGTTGGGGCAGAGTTTTATAAGAGGGCAGCGGAAGAGTGGATATTTTTGTGTCGTGGCAAATTTTGTTTTCCTGTGTAACCTTCTAAGTTCAGGGACTAAGATCGTGGGAATGCGGAAAACAAGGACCCCTCTACAGGATCAGGGATATTAACTGTAATATGTAAAGAGCTCATGCAAAGCAATGAGAAAAAAAATGGACAGAGACAAAAACCTATTATGAAAACCAATAAAGAAATGCAAGAGGCTAATAACCATAAGAAAAAATATTCAGCTTCGCTGTAAACAAAGAAACACACAACCAAGCAATATTTCACCATCAAATGAACGTTTTTTTAAATTATAATTCTCAGTGCTGCTAACATTATGAAGAGCCGGGCCCTCCTTATACACAGTTGGTGAAGGGAAAATTGGTACAGGCTTTCCAGAAAACAAATGCAAAGCTATATCCAGCCTTAAAATTATTTCAGCTGCATCATATATTTTTTTATAAAGTCCCATGCTGCCTGTTCACATCCTCACATCATTCTTAAAACGAACAAAGACTAAATCAAATGTTGATTTTGAGGGCGTAATTTTTCTGGGGGAAAAATAATCGTCTAGTGGCACAAAACAATATCTTTCACTTTGAGTGAAGTTAATTGCTTTTTGAGCTCTCTCTAAAGTTTGATCTCTCACTTGGAGGCCACTTTGCATAGGAAATAAAAAGACTTCCCCTCTGGGTCCCCCTACAAAGGGGCGTGGAGCTGAGCAGAGCTGCCTCAAGGCACCAACTTGAGGTAAGAAGCAGCTCCTGCCCCAGCCAAGGGGCTCCTAGCTCACCTGCCTCAGTTTCCCTCCTCAGCAAATTCAAACGACTATAAGTGACAGGCCTGTGTGTGCATCCCGAGGCACTGAGAAGCTGGGAGGTAGGTTAAGCTCTTGGAGGTCAGGAATCCGCCAATATGGAAACAGGAGTATCTCAATGATTTCTCCAAAGAACTTTATATTTCCCTCCATCTCCCCTACTATGCCCTTCGAGGCATTGTCTGGCTCCACACTCCTACAGAGATAAACACTCTTTCGATTCTGATAAGTCTGGACACTCACCCTCTGATTCCACCCAACCGGGCTGCTACTGAAGCTTCTAGCCTCTGAATTGTCTGGACATTTTCAAGCACCCCTCCCCCAAAGTCTATTATCGTGCTTTGTTCAGGCTAGTCCCCTTTTTGTCTCCTTAAAAAAAAAAAATCTCCTTTTATGTTTTGAAATGTGATCCTTGCTCCTTGTAGAAATGTATAAACACACAGAAAGTTTGAAGAAGGAAGTTTTAAAACTCCCTAACCCCAAATTCCTCTACCTCACATTCAAAGTTCTTTGTGACCTAACCCCAGCCACCCCATAGGACTCCCACATAGACCCTTCTGCTCTCTCCTTCTGCCTGTCATGGGCAGCTCGCTCTCACCTCTACACCTCCATTCTGCAGCCGCCCATCCTAGAAGGCCCCTCCTCTCTGCCCATCCGAACCCAGGTGGAGAGCGCCCTGGAAGAGGAGGTGATGAGGGCATTCTCATCCTGATTCCCACATTAGTCACGCAGCCTCCTGGGGCCTCGATTCCCAACCAGTTCCCGGGACAGCCTCTGCCCCAGCTACGTCAAAAGGAGAATCTGTAAGAACTGAGATGTGTGAGAAGCTGTTGAGAGGCTGCCCATGTAAGGGGGCCCGTCTCTTCTTAAGGGCTGAGCCCATGTCAGCCAGGATGCTGCAGGTTTCTCTAAACACCCCTCCACCCCCACCTCCATGCCTCCTCATGCACACTTCCTAGCCTGGTCTCCTCGCTGAAACAAGACAGGAGACAATACAGAGCTAAAGGGACCAATAACCCATGAGAATGACATCAACCTGACTACTGCCTGAAGACATCTGAGACCCAGCAGAGGCAGCCAGAGCCTTTTCTGAGCTTCCTTTATCTGACTGAAACAGAGCTCCCTGCCCGCCTCTGAGAGCATCCAGACAGGGAGACCACTGACCTTTAACACCATGACATTCCAAAACAATTGTGTAAATGAGCTGTCTCAGGCAGCTCAGGCTGTCATAGCAAAATACCACAGGCTGGGGGCTTAAACAACAGAAATTCATTTTCTCACAGTTCTGAACGCTGTAAGTCCATAAGCCCAAGATCAAGGTGTCCTCAGGGTTGGGTTCTGCAGCAAGCTCTCTCCCTGGCTTACAGACAGCCACCTTCTCTGTGTGTCTCCACATGACAGAGAGAGAGCAAGCTCTGGGGTACCTCCCCTTATAAGGGCACTCAGCCCAGCATGAGGGCTCACTCTTATGACCTTATCTAACCCTAATGACCTCTCAAAGGCCTTAGCTCCAAAACCCATCACATTGCAGGCTGAGGCTTCAATATATTCAATATGCGAATATGGGGGCATACATTCAAGTCCATAACGCAAGTCTTGTCAGAACCTTCCACACTTTTCCACTGAAGCCCTAAGTGCCACCCCTAACCCCATTAAGCTGGCAAGTAAACTCCTCCCTGTATGAACTGAGGTGTGTGAAAGGCTTTTGAGAAAGGCCTTCCCTCTATAAGGGGGTCCATCTCTTCTTAAGGGCCAAGCCCCAGTCACCCAGGACTCTACAGGTTTCTCTAAACACCGCCCACCCCCATGCCTCTTCCTGCACTCCTGGCCTGGTCTCTTAGGAGACACTCCTTATAGAGTACTCCTGTGTGTATGTGAAATAAACCTTGTCTTCTGTCGGGACCTCTGTTTGCTTTTGCCCAAGCCTTGTCTCCCCCATCAGACTCGGCGTATTTCCAGAGACTGTCCATTCCCTCTCAGCGTAGCTGGTGCCCTAGGGCAGGCTGATGGCAAATGAAAACAAATTTGGGCTCAGTAAGGACAGACTCTACTCAAAAGGATTAGTGATGGAAGAGAGGGAAGGGGTCCATTGCAATAAAGAGGATGCTTTCACCATAAGATCTGCAAGCCCCACAAGAGTTAGGCCAAAAGAGTTTTCTTTTATGGAGAGGAGTAAACAACACTAGAAAGAACCAGGTATAGGAGATGGGATGAGGGTAGCAGGCGGGATAGTAAGTCAGATATGCTCTTCCCTGAGGCCAGCCTGTCCCCAGGAGGGCTGTGCACAGGCTCGGGTAAGGGCAGGCCAAAGTTCAGGGACCTGGGGGGAGGGCAGAAACGGAACCAGAGTTTGGCTAAGAAGCATTTTGTCCCGATTCATCAGGGTGGGGGTGGGGGGGAGCAGTTCAGCTAACCATTCATGAGGCAAAGAATGAGAATTTCGAGGGTCCGTGTCTGGCCTTATGATAGGTCCACAAGAGTTACCTCAGTCACATGGGGAAGTAAGATACTTTTCACTAAGCTGTTTTCCGGAAAAAAAGGGTGAAGGGATTCCTTTCATCTTCGCTGTGTTCCAGGGGCACGGGCTCAGGTAAAATTCTACATTGTCACACACACACACACACACGCATAAGTAGACATGAATAAGGAAGTCTTGTTTTTAAAGCTTCCTGAGTTGCAGTTTCTCTTTTTATCCAGAGATAACAATTAGAATCTCCTAACAAGGGCAGGTTGACCCCTTGTATTGGAGGTTACCCTCTTTATTAAGAGGTTAATTAAGAGGTTACCCTTTTGCTTTTGCAAAGTGAACACCCACTTCCAGTGTGAGAATGAAGACGATAAAGGGCTAAAAAGTTTGAGACACAGGAGGGCAAAGGCTCTGCATATCAGTGACAGTGTCCTCTAAATTATGATTGCTTTAAGGTAGCAATGAAATTTCCTCTCCCAAGAGCACTTCAGAGGATGGGGGCTTGAGGTCTGAGGGGAGACCTGCTCGGGCACTCCTGGGGGAAGTGATTGGTAAGCCAGGCCTGAAACAAGGCCAGGGTTGAGTCCTGAGAAGGGGACCCCCTTGGGCCCTGGGAGAGAGCAGGTCACGGGTAGTTTCTGGATTGTAATTCCCGCAGCCTGCTCCCAGCCTTCAGGGAAGCAGGCCTCCAGTCCATGGGTACCCGGGAGTAATCAGTGCTGTGCTGCTAAATGTTTAACAACTGAAAAGGAGGAAGGAGCCCTAGTTTGCAGTGTTTACTGATTTCCTTGGTATAAATACTCCCACCATGGCTGACAAAAGCAGCTGCGCTCACAGAATTCCTTAAGTGTCACCATTGGCTCTCATAGGCTGGTATAGGCCAGCTCCAGCAGCAGGCAGGTAAACTGCAGGGGAGCTCGTGGCGGCAGCCTGGGGACGCCTATTCGAAGAGGATGAAAGGGGCCCCAGCTCTGGAAACATGTGAGTTCCCCAGGAGTTCCCAGTAACCCCTGGAGTGGGGAGCCTGTAACATGTTAGTAAAGTGCAGGTGGAAACTCTGGTGACTGGGAAGTGTGTCTGCCCCCTGCTGCACCCCGTGTGGCTTACAACAGCTGTTGGCAAGTGCCTGGCGTGACCCTCACCCTAGATGTCCCCAGTCCATGCTCACTGCCTGAATCGTGGGCAGGTTGGTGAAAACCACCTGAGAACATGCATGTGGGGACACTTGAGCCGGCCCAGAACAGGCTTTCTCGGGGAGCTCAGAGCGACTGTTAGAGAGTGTGTCCCAGGGTGAGCTCCGCCAGGCCTATGTGTGTGTCAACCCAGACGGCGAAACACTTGTACCTGAGGCCAGACACTGCCACCACTTCACCATATTCATTAACTGGGAAAAGTGGAAACAGATGGACCGAGAAGTTGAGAGACCTGAGAGAGCAAACCCATTCATTTAATGAAGTGATCTCATCTCCTCCTTCCGGTGCTCTGCAATGGAAGAAATTTGCAGTGGCCACCTCGAGGCGCAAGAAATGGTGCGTGACTATTTTCTTTAATCAGATTCAGTCTAACTCCAAGTCTGACTCTCGTGGGGGTGGCAAGAAACTCAGTCTTGTTTGGCATTGGGGCTCCCTCCTGGCTGCCTCTGTGCCCAGAGTCATAGGAAAGCACCAGCAATCCTGGCAAAGTGACACATTCAGGGAGTCTGTGTGGTCTGCACTGGTCTCATGATGTCCAGCAGTTCTACGGCATCTGTGCCAGGTTCAGGCTTGGGCTCTGCTGAGGTGGCAGCCCTGGTGTTGGGCCCCCACTCCCTTCGACCCCCACCCTCAGGGCACCTCAAAGGAGCGGAACTCAAGGAGCCCCCATCTCCTCCTTCCTACTTTTGGGGGATTTCCCTCCTTTTGCTGTTTCTACCTCTGTCCCTCAAAGGCTCACCATCTCTCTTCCACTCTGGCCACCCAGCACCATCCGCTTGGCGAGAGAAGCCTTTCCCAGGACGAGCAGCAGAGAGGGCAGTCCTCACAGCTTCTGCCTTCTGCCAAGACAAGCAAGCAGATTCCTGCCCTGGAATGGGGGAGCAGAAAATAGAGAACTAAACCCAATCGGTCCAGACAGTCTGATTCCTCGACTACAATGAAAACAACACGCCATTTAATATCACAGTTCATTATCCTGTGATGTGTTGTTGAGGAGAGAAACAAAGACTTTGGAAGGTGTACGAAGGGGAGAGGGGACTCCATCTACGGACCTGGGGAGCACGTGGCTCTGTGACCACAGGTGCAAATCGCTCATGCCGTGATGGCTGAGAAATTCAGTTCGAGTCTGGAGAGGCAGTTAACAAAGGACCAGAGGCTCTGCCAGGGAGGCTGTTGCTGCACCTTCCTATCCAAGATTTGCAGCATCAGCTTTCTAGAGCTTGATTTCCTCCTCCGAGGCCCCTCTAAGTGTACACAGTCTGAACTGCCAGGACCACCCTTGACGTAACTGCCTTTCCTTTCCTCTCTCACAACCACCCCCTCCCGACCCCGTCATCCCTGCCTGCCTCCTTCCACCCTTTCCTTTCCAGGACACTCCGCACCCTCCTCTCCCATCCCACCCTTACTCCCCTCCCCAGCACTTGTTCTGGTCATTTCTTACGCATGGTAAGATGGAAGAAAGGAATGAAGCAGCTATGGCTGCCACCCCCTGTTGTGGCGAGTGTCACAGCACAAGTCCAGCACGGCTGCCCTCCTGAACAAGCCCAGAGTTCCTGCTCAGGCGGGTGGCTGCCACAATCAGAACTTGCCACCCACTGCATGCTCAACCCCATCCTCTCAAGTGGCAGAGGCCCCCAAGGGACCAGGATGAAATGTCTGGCTGTCATCTTGAACCCCACACTCCTTAGTCAGGACTCCTTAGCCCAGCTTCTCAGCTAGAGAAAGTCATGGCGCTCCAGACTTCCCCAGAGTAACCCCCATTTCTGCCAAGACAGCCCTGGCCACAAATGTGGAAAATAATCCACCTTCCCAAGGCATCTCTCCAGGACCAAGTGGGTCAGCTCATGCCAGGGCTGAGCCTCAGACTGAGACAACGATCCCAGGGACAACTACACCGGACTGAGTGACGTGTGCTGAGGATTCTCCACAGCCACTCTGCGAGTGGGGCATCCCCGCCTGACAGCTGAGGAAACTGACACGCAGAGAAGTCACTTACCCAAGATTGCACACTTCATAAGTCTTACATGAGGGGAAGCCTCGTATGTCAGATGCCCTTTTACGTTCCAACTATGTTATGGGATCAGAAGGAGGAGACATCACCCCATATCCAAGAGTGATTAGCCTGGACGCATTTACCACATTACGCCGACTCAGACAGAAGGGAGCAGATAGAACTCTGAACAAATAAATTTTGAGGGCAAGAAAGCAATTGGAAAGGACTGAACTATGGGGAACAGTCCGGGAAACTGGTGAATGGTGATGGGCCAGGTAGAAATTTATTAGGATGCCTTTGGAAGCTCCACGTAGAGTTTCCAAAGTGCTTTCATATACATCATGCTGATTAATCCTGACAACTCATGGGGTGAACGGGGCAGGAATTGGCTGAGCACACAGATCACACCCACCAGCCGAGGGGGCCTGGGGGTGCAGTCACAGGCCCCATGAGGGGTGTGTAATATACTACCTGCACATGCATGTCGCCCCTGGAAGAGTTGGCACAGGTAAGCTTTGCTCTCTGTTCACTGGGGCAGTGCTTCTCACACCCAAACATGCACCAGAGGCCCTGAGGATGGCGTTAAAATGCAGATTCTGATTTGGCAGGTGTGGGGTGGGAGCTGAAGGTCTGCATTTCTAGTAAGTTCTAAGGCAACACCGATACTGCTGATCTACGACCGCGCCGTGAGTAGCAGGGTCTGGAGGTTGTTCCAGTCCAGGGGAGGCTAAGCTGCCAGGCTCAGCAGGCCCAGGCAGCTGCAACTCCTCTGTCCTCTCCTGGGCTCCGAAGGGGCTACAGACCCCTCAGGCCCCCGTGGCCTCTGACCGGGACTCAGACCCCGCCAACTAGGATGCCTGAATGCGATCGGCCCCTGCCATGCTTGGCACTGCATTGCTGGCACCAGAGCCGTTTAGGGCACCAGAGGGACTGAGGAAAGTAATATCCTCACAGCCTGGAGGGTGTAAATAATGAAAGTCAGATCCATAAGTAATTACTTTTTAATTAATTAGGAATGATGAATAGTGAAGACCGGGCGACTCGGGCGGAGTGCTGTTAACGGTAATAGCCTTGTTCCTTCCCCGGCTGAAATTGATTTGCTGGGGGAGGACGCAGAGGGGAGGGGGGCATCCTTGGTCTGGGGGACAGAGGAGGGCAAGGCAAGAAGCAGGGGGAGCCTCCTCCTAAGGCCGAACCCAGGGCTTCTCTACACCCTGTTGAAGTGTCTCATCCCTGGGGAAGGGACCTGCAGAGAAGAAGGCCACACTTCTCACTTCCGAACCCTTTGCAGACTTACCTAATTAATCTTCACACCCTTCCTGGGGAGGGAGCCCAGGGCTCCTTCCTGTCTGTCAGTGGAAGCAAAGCTGCTGTCCAGGGAGGGACTGCCCAATCACAGAGCTCCAGAGGGCTGCTTCTTGGTGGGGGACCCTTCCCAAAGGTGGTCCCGGGTCCAGGGAAAAATCGGCTGATGACCCTCCTACAAGGGGTTAGTCCCCACCAGGAGCGCAGAGGGATCCTGGTGGCTCACGTCACGCTGCAGCTTTTCCTGTCACCCAGGGCCCTGCACATAGGAGACCCTCGGCCCTGCTCCTACCTATCCATGAACTAAACCAGAAAGCAGGGCCCTTCGGTGCCTTCACCCCCACCTCCTACTTCCGGAAGGAATAACATCCTTCAAAGATGTGAAAAGCAGACCGTGAAGCATTGCGGCTCCTCAGTTTGAAAAGGAGGCAGCATCCGATTGTCACAACGTGAACACAGCAGGCCTGACTCCTCCCTTCCCACACTGCACAGACCCTCACCCCAGCCTCTGAGGACAGTGGTGGGGGGAGGGGCTCCCCTTCCCTGTAGTTCAACCAGGATGAGCAAGCTGGGGAGGAGGACAGGTGAGAAGGCAAGGGATTAAAAGTGTCTCAAACCTTTGAAGGTGGGGTGGGGTTAGAGTGAGGCAAATGAAGCACTGGCATCCAGCACAAAATTGAACGGGACACCCACAAACCTCAGTCTATTTCCTGGCCCTGTCTCCCTGAGAGGAGAGATTGCTGAGGGCCTCACTCAGACACAGCATCCCTGCCCATGTAGGACGCTAAAGGACGCGTGACCTCACAGGTATAGTGGGTAGCTAAGTTTTAAGCAGCTTTGAGGAAGGAAATAGAAGCAGTGGGACAAGAAGGGAAGTCAGGAAAAGGAAAGGAAAGAGAACTCACTTTATTCTATTTAGCACCAGGCCAGGTTCTTTGCACAGAAAGAAAGCATAGGCGTCCCACCTACAGGTGCTCAAACAGAGGCAGACTCAGTTTCCCCACCTCTGTAGAATGGCCTGACCTGAAAAATCCACAATGAACAAAATAGCTAAATGTTAAATAAACACCAGATTCCACCCCACACTTGGCCTCATGCTTCTCACCCTAATCCCTGCCCTGTGGGGTCCTGTCTGTATTTGAAATTTTGATAATTTTTCCATTGATACTTTGAATTTTTATTTTTTAAAATAACACATTAAAATATCTATCTTGATTCCTGACTTTCTGCCCCCCTCCCTTACACCTGGCACCCTTTCTCTCCCTAGTCTCAGTCCTGCTTGAAAGCCATACGTGAGCAAAGAGCATTGATTTTTTTGGACACAAAATCAGACACAGACCTAGGTCCAGTGTTACCACTACTCCCAGCCAAGAGTCAGTTTCCACCTCCATAAAAATGGGCTTCTAATGCCTCTGCAGAAAGAGGGTGAGACGAGAATGGTGTCCGGCACGTGGCAGAGCCTCAAGAAATGACAGCTCCCTTCCACTCAGCCTCTTCCGTAGCTGAGGTCCTGGACGCAAAGGGACTGGGAGCCACAGGCCCACAGAGCCCGTCAACACTGGTCGGGGGCCGCCAACCTTTCCAAAGTCCCTTCCAGATCTTCCTTTGGCAGGTTGAGAAATGAACTGCAGATTCAGTGTAAAAAGGAAAAACCAATAATTGCAGTGGTGTCAGACCAATTTGTTTGTGTTAATTGCAGCCAATTAAACTTTTCTTTTTTTAAGTTACCCCAGGTCAAGCTATCTAAGGGAAGTTGTTTTCTGGCCAGATGGTAAGAAAAGCCTTTATGTACCCACCCATGAGGTGGAAGAAGACACGTGAATTTCAAAGGCACCCCAAAATAATGAACAGATGGACAAAGGGCCAGGAAGAAAGGGCCAGATGGAAATGGATGAATACGACAGTCTGACAACCCAGCCCTGTGAGAGGCATATGAATGTGAGGGAAGGAAGACCTAGGCCGGTCTAGACTGGCTACTGAATGTATAGTCGATGGGCCAGCTGTGTGGTACCACCTGGGAGCTTGTTAGAAGTACAGCATCTTGGGCCCTACCTCAGACCTGCTGAGTCAGAATTTACATTTGAACAACACCCTCCCCCCCCAGGTGGGGGGCATTTGTACATACAGTACAGTTTGAGAGACACCACCTTGAGATTCACCCATTCTGGATATAAGCCTCGCCACCAAATAGAGGCTCACTGTAGTGTGGAGTCTTCTCTGAACCACCCCATCCATGTCCAGCGGCCCTTGCCACTCACTAAGAAAGGCCCTCTCGATGGTTCCCCAATCTCTGACTCAACTCCATTCCCCTGCAAATCAGTTCTCCAGCCGCTCTGCCCTGCTCGGGCTCCAAGAGCTGTCCTCCTGTGTCTGCTTGGATTCAGCCAATGGGAGACCCTGGCTGGAGGTGGGGGGTGGAAAGAAAGAAAAGCAGGGACATTTATTCCTCTCTCTCTCTCTCTCTCTCTCTCTCTCTCTCTCGCTCTCGCTCTCGCTCTCTCTCTCTTCAGGGTTGCAACTTAGCAATGACTGTTCCAGTCCTTATGGCTGCTTCTGTCAGGCACCGTCCCGAAGCTACAGCTTGTGTTGGCATCCGTTAATAATGCTCCCTCCTCTTGCAAGCCCTTCAGGCCTACAGGTGGTGACGGTTTCCTGGATCCTCCCTGGGTGTCTCACTATTCCTTGTTCTGTTTTCCTTAATCCTACTGCTTTAATTATTTTAAAAATGATTATTTAGATATGGTAAGGCCAAGAGATCAAGAGATGACTGCCATTGAAAAGATAGTTAATGATACTCACTGATTCCCAAGAGAGTTCCGCAGCATGTCACAGGAAGGCCCCATGGAGAAGCACCAGGGTCGGTCACAGGCAGAGGGAGAAGGGAGAACTGTGGGAAAGTATGGCTAGTTTGGACAATTTCAGTGGACTCTGGGGCTATCATCCCAAGTTGTTTGGCACCTGGCACTGGAGTGGCTGGAGCAGGTGTGTAGTGACCTGGAGTGTGAGAGCCCAATAAGAGAGGTAGTACGGGGTGGGACTCTGAATTGGTCGGTTTTATTTGAAAATCACACTCCTGGGGCAGAGGACTCTTCCCCCAGGAGGGAGGGTGGGACAGGAGGCCAAGGCCAGGTGACTCAGGCCTGAGTCCAGAACACGATGCGTCCAGCCTGTGCATGCAGGGCAGGTGTTAAAGCACCAGGTTTACAGAAGCCAGAAACATAGCTGACACACTTACCCCTGCCTCCAAAACACTTCGTCACTAAACTCTCTTCCATTAACCCTTTGAATTTGCCAGCTGCTTCCGGCAGGATCCTGACTAAATCATCTTCTACGATTCTGTTCTCTCCAACCCATGAGGACATCTGGATTCTTTGCCTGGACTATGGACCCTTCGGTCTTAACTAAACCTGTGACACAACTGGAGTCTCTTTAGAAGACAGTCATTTTCACAGGTGATTCCTGCTCCCAATACGACACCTACAAAGGTTTATATACAGTTATCCCGGGGAAAGCACGAGTACGGGCTTCTTCCCAGCAAAGGGCAAGAGGCATGTCGTGGGTACAGAGCCCATCCTCTCCCAGCCCGAGAGAGTGGGGCCATCGCCCTCCCCTTTGCCTTGCCTGCCACCTCCTCCCTGCCCTTGGTGGCGGGGTCAGGAGCCAGGAATGTGCTGAGCGTGCGTGCTGCCTGGTGCTTGGATGGTAATGATGACCAGATTTAATAATAATTAGTGACTGCACATTTGCTGCAGCAGATGAAATCATTGTACAGGAAGGCTGGTGGAAAGAGAAAGCCACGAATGCCTTTTCCTTTCATCACTAAAACAGCAAAGCTACAGAGCTTGCCCCCAATTAATTAGCACTGTGTCTTATCAGCACCTTTGTCTACTGGTCCTCACACGACACAAATGGGATGTAGTCAGCGGCCCTGGCTGCTGCCGCCCCACCTAAAGGAGCCTCAGGCCTGGGCAGAACTGCAGAAAAGCTTTCCTGAGCACCCCACCGTGATCTGGGGGGTAGGGAGCACATGGGGGGTGCCTAGAGATAGCTGTATCTCCAGCAGAACAGGAAACCAAATCTCCTGGCCACGGAGCCAGTGGTAGTGATGCAGAGAATCTTGCCCACGCAAAGAAATGCCAACTGCCAGCAAGTAGCCAGGAAGACAGAGTGACAGTGTTTGCCTCTGCAGAAGTGCACGAGCTCCAAGACACTCTGTCAAGACCAGCTTCTGGGGCATGTGACCGGGGTAGCCGCACAGGGCTCCATGCCAGAGGGCCCATCTTAAAACTCATAATACTTGAATCTTTGAATCTTCCATTTGCAAGTGAAGTCCAATGGGACAATGGAGAATGGGTGGGGGTGGGAGAGGGCTCCCTTGCTTCCCCACTTCCCTGGGGGTGATTCTCAGCCATCCACTCTCCCATCCACTTCAGCAACTGCTGCTGCTCTTTCATCCCTGATGAGGGCCTGTGTCAGGGGGCCAGTGCCCGGTGTGTGCACCCCACTCACTGAATTTTGGGTCCCAAGCATCTGTGAGTGCATGCACTCACCCCGCAAGTATTCCCATAACAAGGGAGTGTAACAGGAAATAGCAAGTAAACACATCCTGACAGGTTGAGAGAGCGCAACTATCGTGTTTTTCTGCCTTGGGAGCAAGGAGCCCTGCATTTTTTTTCCCAAAGATTTTACTGGGGGAGGAGAACAGGACTTTATGGGGGAACAGTGTGTACTTCCAGGACTTTTTTCCAAGTCAAGTTGTTGTCCTTTTAATCTTAGTTGTGGAGGGCGCAGCTCAGCTCCAGGTCCAGTTGCCATTGCTAGTTGCAGGGGGCACAGCCCACCATCCCTTGTGGGAGTCGAACTGGCAAGCTTGTGGTTGAGAGGATGCGCTCCAACCAACTGAGCCGTCCGGGAGGCAGCTCAGCTCAAGGTGCCATGTTCAATCTTAGTTGCAGGGGGCGCTGCCCACCATCCCTTGCGGGACTCGAGGAATTGAACCAGCAACCTTGTAGCTGAGAGCCTACTGGCCCATGTAGGAATCGAACTGGCAGCCTTCGGAGTTAGGAGCACGGAGCTCTAACCGCCTGAGCCACCGGGCCGGCCCTGCATTTTTATTTTGAACTGGGCTCTACAAATTATGTACTGGGCTTGCCTACTGCTCCTCGGGCAGGATTTGGGGTGTTTCAGAAGGTTCCCCCAGCCATCTAGGCAGCTGTGACTACATTCAACCCACACTGAGACCGTGCTACGTGCAAGGGGTCCCGTGTTGGGTGGAAGGTGGAAGTCACAGCTCCCTCAAAGAATGACGACTCTGGGCTCAATCGTCCCTTCTGTGCAACTGAGCACACACCTCAGAAAATATGAAACTACTTGTAAATTTAAAAATATACTGGTAAAGAGATCCTCATGCCAGTGTTTAAAGCCCTGGGCCCTGGCTGGAATTTGCTTCGCTGGGGAGGTGGGGAGAGAGTGACCCAGGGGAGGCAGTTTGGGAGCAGTTCAAACCAAGTCGGACCAGCCAGTCTGGAACTCTAGACCTGCTCAGGGGAGCTGCCCTGTATTGGTTAATTATGGAGACACTAGAGTCGGAGCTGGCTAAATTCCTGGTCCTGCCACTTACTGGGTGACATTTATAAGTCCATTAAAGTATCAGAGTCTCACTTTTCTCACTTGTAAAATGAGTGTCCTTGACTCAAACCGAAAAACTGTGGATTACACAACATAGGATGCCTAGCATATAATAGGTGTTTGCTAACTTAATCAGCTCAGGCTGTTATAGACAAGTTCCACAGACCGGAGGGCTCACGAACAATAGACATTTATTTCTCACAGTTCTGCAGGCGGGGAGTCCAAGCTGAGGTGCCAGCATGGTTGGGTTCTGGTGAGGGTCCCCTTCCAAGTTGCAGATGGCCAACGTCATGCTATAGCCGCACATGGTAGAAAGAGGGCAAGAGAACTCCCTAGGGTCCCTTTTATAAGGGCACTAATCCTATTCCCAAGGGCTCCACCCTCATGACTTGTTGGCCTCCTGAGGAATCCAAAGTTAAGTGACTTGCCCAAGGTTTGGATCCACCTGCAGACAACTGGACTCCAAAGTCCAGTCTGAACCAAAGGCACATTCTTCCCCTCTGTGAAATGGGCCAATAACCAATAACCTCTACATTGACACCACCCGGGACTTTGGCCTTTAAGTGAAATCAATAAGCATGAAAAGTGATCGGAAAGGAGAGAGTAGACACAACGTGGGCACAAAGAACCAATGTGCTAATATGGAGTGCCCGTGTGACCAGGGAGAGGGCGAGAAGCAAAGTGGGAGACGAACCTCAGCAGGGCTCCTGGCTCGCTCCTCTCCCGCCAGCGGCTGTCACCATACTAAGTCTGGGAACCCCTCACCCCACCCCACCCCATTCCAGGGAAGGCACAGCTTATGGACAAGAAGGGCACTGGCTGTCTACACTGCTTGTGACCGTTAGACCATTTCCTGGGAGGGATCCAGGAGCTGCGTCTCCCAGCCTGCCTGAGCCAGGACACAGCAGAAATTAAAGCATGTGGCATCTATGCTGATGACACGTGGCCCATTGTGGTGATACAATGACGACAGGTCTGCCCGTTCAGCGCTCTCCTTCCCTCCCGGCCCAGGAAGCTGTCCTGAGCGCAGGTGCATTTGCAGTACACGCTGCCCCTACAAGGCACATCTTTCATCCGTCCCAGGTTATGGGATAAAGTGACCAAAACCCTCTAACAAATATCATCCCTGGGCTTGGCTACCTCCCGTCCGAGCCAAATCCAGGAGGCCGCCCAGAAACGTTTTTTAATTCTTTTGCAATCAGCATTTTCTGTTCTTCATTTGCTGGTTGAATAATGCAGCCTGTGAAAAAAAGGGCCCTCAGCACAATTCTGGCGCTCGTTTACAATGGAAATTGGGAAAACGGCAAAACACATACTGCAAAATGCATTTAAAAGAAGATGATTCAATTGGATTTGGCAGCTCTGATATTCAGGACCAGAAGGAGAAAATCTGTCTATGATTTGAACATGTATAATTAAGATGAAAGCCTTAAGTACCGGGTGCATTTCTTAAGATGTCACCGGCTCTGTTGACTCGGGGCGTTCTGATCAGTTGTGCAGAGCAGTTATTTCTGAAATCTGAATAGCTATGAGTGAAATGCCTTTTGAAAACCAGCACGATGGAGCCAAGTCAAACCCTGACACTGCACAGCTCATCATATGGGGTGAAGGCAGTGCGAGCAAAGCAAGCCTCGGGCCCAGCTTGAATCTTCCCCCCAGGTGCATCTTGAACCTTGCAGGCTAAGACTCAGGCAACGTTGGATCCATTTGGTGTGTCCTATTTTGGTTCTTCTTCTGGTGCCAGCAGAAGTGCCAGTGCCCTGGGAACTGTTCCATCCTGAAAATAGACAGCCCACTTTGAATGCTGGGATCGTGGGCTTTCAATTAGGCAACCTCATGTCGTGGAAAAGGCTGTGTGGTAGGAAGCAGAAGACCAAACAGGCTCAAACCCCATTTTCACTTTTGGTTAGCTGTGTGATCTCAGGCAGGTTACTTAGCCTCTCTGGGCCTCCGCTTCCTCACCTGTAAAATGAGCTCAATAATAGAACCTCCTGTGTTAAAAGCACTAGGACAATTAAATGAGGTGATCTGTGGAAATCCCAGCATCTAGCACCTAGATGGCACTTGCTGCATGTGAGCTATTATTCTTGTTCTCTTCAGCCCTCTCTCTCAAGCCACCAGAATAATCTCCACTAGCTCAACTCAGCTCACTGGCTGGGCCGTTGGCCCCCAGGTTCTGATCTGTGAGGAAACCAGAATATCATGACAAACCTCACTTGCAGTGCAAGATGACTCAGTAACAGGATTTCTGGCAGCCTGACAACAGCCTTCTCCATGGAGAGCTGGAGGCTTCACGTAAATGACTCATGGCTGAAGCTGGGACAAGTCACATGACCACACCTGTCACATGACTTGATAGCTCATCTTCCTAAGCAGAGCTGGAATCCGCCTAAGACTTCTGGGGTCTCCTTTTCAGATGAGAGAGAAAGGACTAGGTACAGCACTGGTTTGAGCCCTAACCATTCTATTCAACCGTCTGGCCTCCTCTAGATAGAATGTGGCCAGACTGTGTGTGACAAAGGAACTCACTCTGCCCTCTCCCTAAGCAGCCCACCCTTTCCTTGGGATAAGAGGGGCGAGGGACAGGTAGGGGTATTGGGAGCCAGTAGAGGAAAAGAAAAGACAGAAGCTGTAATGCAAGGAGTAGTTACAAGCAGATTCCATGCCACAGACAGCTCCTGGGCAGTTGCAAAGCCCCCAGAATTGCCACACTCCGCAGAGCACTGGTCAGTGCTTTCCTACACATACCTGCACCTGCCCAGTGGGTGCAACCCAGCCCTGATCCCCAAGACTAAGAGTCCTGCATCGTGTGACCAGAAGAATTCAGCCCCTCCATTCCAAGCGAGAAGCCAGGGAGGAACCCCCTCTCACAGACATTGGCAGCTGGAAACAAGCTCAGGCCATCGGCACAGGTGGGGAAACCGAGGCCTACCCTAGCTCAGCAGAGGGCTGAGGCACAGTGGAACTATCATACTCCCAGCCTTGTTCTGGCCCAGACCACTGGACCACACTGCCCTGGATTCCACAGCCTTGGAGTTTCGTGCATGCAGGTGGCTTCAAATTCTCCAGCTTTGCCTCTTACCTGCTGTGTGATCTTTGGAATGTTACTTCACCTCTCTCTGCCTCTCTTTCAGCACATGTAAATGGGGTAAAATGGGAGAGTGAGCAAGAACCTGGCCTGGCAGAGCAGGTACTAAGTAAATGTTGGCGCTTTCCTTTTCCTGACTTTTCTTATTGTCTCACCTCTTCTTTCCTTCTTCAAAGCTGCTTCAGTAACACCTGGGCCTCTGTGACCTCTCACCTTTAACATCCTACATGCACAGCGATGCCTCCACCCCTGTCTGATGGTGAGACCCTCGGCGATTTCATCTGACAGGGAGAGAGGCTGGAAACACGCCAGGAAACAGCCTGTGGATCTTAAGGAAAGCCCAGGGCTCCATTCCCTAAGAGAAGTAAGAAAGTACCTACAGGCCCCCGTCCAGAGCTTCTGATGTACTATAGTGTGAAAAATTAATGTTTCTGGTTTCACAAGTTTTGTTTCTTGCTGTTTACCTTCCAAATCAGGCATAGCTTATAGGAACCAAAGCAATCTGACAGGCGCGGGGAGAAACAAAGAAAGAATCAAAGACAACGCTAAGCAGAGAAACATAGAAGCTGAGATCTCCTAAGGGAAGGGACGCACCGTAGTGGCCTCCAAGGGCTTACCGGCTACAACAGTGACCAGAGGTTGATGCTCAAGGCTCCTAAGCCGGCCAGAAGACGGGGCTAGCTGGGCTAATGCAGGTCATACAATCCTGGGGGTGATGGTCCCCTATCAGGTTGACCAAACAGGAAAGCCGCTTGGGTACCAGAAGCTGAAGGCAGCACTCAGCAGGTGAGGGACCAAATTGATAAGTGGGTGGTGCCCGGCAAGCCCAGAGGCCAGGCCATACACCCACGGCAGGCTCTAAGGTTCCCAGCCCTTACCGTCAGATAAGTGGGGTGTAACTGCCTTCAGCAATTTCATCTGTCCGGGAGGCCAGAGAAGAATATATAAGAGAGGGATAATCTCTGGATGTTGAAGGCCATTCCACGGAACTATATCCTTCGAGACTTGATAACCTTAGAGAAGAGAGAGAAGATATTTAGGCCCCCAGTCCAGAGCTTCTGATGTAATATAGTGTGAAAATGAAAAGCCTCTGGTTTCACATGTTTTGTTTTGTTTTGTTTTGTTTTGCCTGGTTTGGTTTGGTTTGGCTTTAACCTCCCAAATCAATGGAGTGATGAACATGAGGGAAGGAAACTGGCCCCATTTAAAAGCCCAGATGCCAAGCAGAGGGAGCAGGGGCTTAGGACATAGTTGACAAAGGTTTTGTTCAAAAGAGATTGAACTTGAGGCACTTTTCTGCTCAAAGGAGAAAGTTCCAGGTATCAGAAACACCCCATCGTCCAGGACCGGACTCCCTGAGCAGAGGAAACAGATATTAGGACTCTGAGGTCGGGCTTCCTGGGAGCATTCGTTGGTCAGATTGCTGAGGGTTTTTGGTTGTTGATCTTTACTAGATGCATATTCTCCCCCAGCAGCTTTTTGGCCTCCTTGGGGAAGGCCGAGTGTCACTCTTCATACTCTCCCTGCTGCCTAAAGGACTCTACGGTTGGCTTAAGTGTTCAGAGAACAAGCTCTGGGGACAAACACGGACCCCAGCAGATCCTGCGAAGCTGATGGTCTCGGGCAAGGTGCTGAACCTCTTTGGGGCACAGTTCCCATCTGCCCCACTGCCATCCTCACACCCTCTTCCTGCAAAGCCCACTTCCTGCTGCCGGAGCGAAAATCACCAGGACTCAGTTCCCTGCCCTTGACAGCTAGGGCACGAACATGTGGCCGGCTCTGGTCAACGAGACTCAAGGGAATTTGTGCGGATTCTCCATGAAAGTTGTCCTGCCTTATTTTTTAAGACTGAGAAGGAGGAGGAGGAAAGAGGAAGAAGTGGAAGAAGCCCTTGCTCGATACTCGTTGCCGCCTTTGAACGTGGATGGGTGAGGGGGTGAGGCTTCGAGTTGGCACCATCTTTTGATGAAACACGAGAGCTGTGAAACCCTCCCAGGTCCTTCCCAGAGCCGTGGTGTCACTGTGCAGCTGAAGAGAACACAGAACTCTCACCCCCAGGTTCCTGTGTGAGGGAAGAGAAGCTCCCGGGAGGTAAGCCCCTTTCAGCTGCCTGTGGTGACTTGCAGCGGAAAGCTCTCCCAGCCCTAATGTGCACAGCTACAGAGTAGAGTGTGACTGTAGCGGCCGTGGGATGCCATTGTGCACGTAAAGTGTGCACCCATGTATGCTGCACAGAGGATGTCCACAGAATGAGGCGCCTCGTATTAGCCAAAACCAAACTTTGGGCCTCCAAACCCAATTTCCGTGAGGCTGCAAAAGGGCAGTCCCCTGGAGCCCAGCCCAGGTGCCACCCAGGTGCCAGGATATAGAGGGGGCCTCTAATGCAAGGACTCAGCTCCCACTCCCCGCACAAGAACGCAGGACATGGTGAGGCCAAAAAGGAACAACAATGGAGCCATAGGTAGGGGAGTCATACCACTATATTCTCAGTGGCGGCTGGTCAAGACACAAAAGCAAACATCCGTCAGTACCCCAACGAGGGGTCTTCCTGCATCCCAGTCTAGCTGGCTACAGGGCAAAACACAGGAAATGCGATCAACACCATCCACAATCTACAATCCGCTTGCTAACTGCACTTGCAAACCGTAATCCGCACTTGCCAGCATAGCCACGGCAGCTGTATTAGTGGCTAATGGCCCACTGGTTACAGGTGACGGCCAACTAGCCACAGCTGATGGCCATCGGATCACAGCTGATGGCCACCTGCTACCCGAGCCAGCACCTTTCCACATGAGGTTGAGAGCCTGGAAACTGCTCTCTGGGACTCCATCCATAATGCAGAGTCTCTGGTCCCACTCTCGGAGGGAGACACAGAGTATGGTGAGGCCAAAAAGGAACACCAACGGAGCCATGGATAGGGGAGTCACACCACTATATTCTCGCTGACGGCTGGGTTGGAGACACAGGAAGCAGAACCCACACAATCCGCAATCCATCGTCCGTTTCTCTGCCAACCACCTTGCCAGCGTAGCCACAGCTGTTATGTCAGTGGCTAATGGCTAACCGGTTACAGTGACGGCCATCTACTACCCGAGCCAGCACCTTTCCACGTGAGGCTGAGAGCCTGGAAACTGCTCTCTGGGACTCTGTCCCCACACTGTCCCTATAGGGCCTCATGGCCCAGAACACCACCCCTAGTGAGCATCTGCCCAGAACCCGGGGAGGTAGGGGAACAAAATGTGAGGTCTTGGAAAGGGAAAGTTTCAAGGAAGTGAGCCAGAAGGGCTGTGAACATCTGACCCCTCCAGAAAGAGCTGAGGCGAAATGCCAGCTGAGCTTCATTTTCAGACCCTGATTGCATTAATAAGATAATGATGAGTCATTTAACTTTGCATCTGAAGAGTGAAGCAAATTACCTGTGTCTGTATTGCTTAATGACGGAGACACTAACAGGACCTTTGCTGCCCGACGAACCAAAACTGACCTATTGCAAGGAAGCAACATTATGCCTGTGGCTTTGCCACTTGACTGAAGCCATCCATCAGGTGGGGAGTGCACCCCCCTCCATGTACCCCACATTCCATGCACCTCACATTGTCCCCCCCAACCCCCTAATGAGCTCCGGCTTTCTAAACCCGATTATCCTGAGGCCATTAGTTATTTCCTGAACATGAATCATTGGGCCCCTGTTAGCCAACGCTCAGGCGTCCTGGTGTGAATTTTCCACTTTGACTCCGTTTCCCCAGAGACTTAGACATGTGAGCCAGAGTGCTGGACCCCTCCTCCCCAGCAGCAGGAAATGCCAACGCCTCCCGTGGCCTTCTGAGAAGAAGGCAATGAGAGAAATCAAGAACAGTGGACCACGTGAGTCCTCCAAAGCCTCTTCTGGGATTTGGGGTTTCATTTCCTTTAAGATATCATTTCCATATGGTAACATCGACCCCTTTTAAAAGTGGATGGCTCTGGGAGTTCTAGCAAATGCATAGTCATGTACCCATCATCCCATTCAGAGGCAGCACAGTCCCATCATCCAGAAAACGTCCCTTGCACCCACTAACTCTAACCTCTCCTCCCTCTCCCAGCCCCTGGCCACCACTGCTCTGTCTACTTTTCCTATATAGTCGGCCTTTTCCACCATATCATATACAATGGGAAGCCTTTGAGTCTGGTGGCTTTCACTTAGCAAGCTGCATTGAAGACGTATTCAGGCAGTTGTGTGTTCACAGTCTGTTTGGATTTTGGTACCACTATGTGGACGAACCACAGGTTGTTTGTAGGGTCTCCGGGTGTTCAACGGGTACTTACCTACCCTAAGCCAAACCCTTGAATGTATCCTAAATCCTCAGAAAAAACTCAGAGGCAGGCACAACGATCTCCATTTAGAGATAAGAACATAGGATTAGAGAGCTAGAAAGACAGAAGGATGGCCTGAGCACCACAGGTGGGGCCATGCAATCCATCTTCCATTCATTTCTTGAACAAACAACTCATGGAGCCCCTTCTATGCCTGGGATACAATGGAGAACCACACACAGTCCCGCCTCCTTCTACCTGCTGTGCAGGGTGAGTTCTCCCGGCTTTCTTGCACCTGCAGCTGAAACGCCTGTGGGCATATGACCCTGAGAGAATGGTCTCCCTAGTGTGTGTAGGGAGAAAAAACTCAGCCAGCCTAAGACCGTAAGGAACCGACAGCAGGAAGCGGGAAGAAGAAGCAGTCAGAGATGTATTTTCCCGGCACGTATGTGCTCTTGAAACAGTGAAATTGCAGGTTTCACTAGACAGACGTGCCAGCCTCTGCCTGCAAGTAAATATAGTTACCCCCATGGCTTGCTGCAAGCTCAGCCCTGTCTCCATCATTACTTGGGCCATAAGAGAGGAAGTGGGGTGGGATAGGGGCAGCCTGGGGCTTTCCTTCCACCCCCTGAGACTGGCCATCCTTCCAGGGAAGACAATGCCTCCTCACAGCCTCCCATGAGCAGCCATGAATACACCTGGACAAGTAAGTCCTCTGGACAACGCAATGCCAGCAACAACGTGCCTGATTTTTGCATCCCCAGGAGGAGGAGTGACTCGTGGCCCTGAGGCTCTGCTTAGGGACATGGGCTCTGGGATGTCCCAGCTTGCGCTGAGCACCGGCTCCCTTCTTCATACGCCACTTCTTGGCTTGAGCCATCAGAAGGTCTCCCTAAAGGAAGGATTCAGGGCACGGTCTCCAGACCATTTCCTCCTGGCATCCCAGGCAGCACGTCCACTGGGCTTCTTTGCCCTTTAGCAAAGTGCCCTAAATATTTGTTCTCTCCACCCCCCAGCCCCGGGACTTGATTAACAAGAAGCATGGGAGCAATACTGGATGAAAAGAAGGAAGAAGGGAAGGAGGGAGGGAAAGAAGGAGGGAGGAACAGGGGAAGGGAAAAAGGATTCCACCCCGTCTCAGCTTCTTCTTTAACAAAGAATAAAATCTAATCTCACCAATATGGTAAAGAATAGGAATTTTTTTATTCAAACACCCGGTTGGCTCTGTACTGGACCACTTACTAACTACACCAGTTGCTTTTCTTTTCTGAGACCCGGTTTCCTTGTCCATAAAACACCATGTATCTCTCAAGATCTGGGTGAGGGTGGCATGAGGTCATACGAGAACAGCCCAGCAAGAGCACAGAATAACTTCTCATTCACAAAGGACAGTGACTGCCGCCATGCTGGTTTGCCTGAGGGCCCTTCTGAGCAGGCCTTGGTGCAGGCTGGCCGGGACACCCTGTGTCTCCAGGGCAACCATCCTGGCCGGCATGTGTGTGGCATGTGTTTGTTTGCAAAACATCTGCTCATACCGGGCCCTGTGGGTCTGTATCCACTGCCTTCCCACTGGGGAGCAGGAGGCTGCAGTGGGCAGGGACCCATAGTGTTCACTGGAGCCCATGGTCCCCCAGGCCTGAGCTCAAGGAAGGTGGGGAAGGACTTCATTAAAATGGATGGCAGAGCTCTGGTCAGCCCTTATCCAGCAACTTACGCTAAATTGTGGAACATCAGCCCTAGGATGCGGGGGCTTCCCCACTTGCTGACAGATGGCTTTCAACCAAATCTCTGCGTGTGTTCTTGATGTAATATCAACAGGGGATTGAACACAGCCCAGGAGATGCCCCCCTGGAGGGAAGGCCCACAGTAGATCCCCACAGAGACTGCCCACCTTCAAGCTCCGCCCCTGACTTGCCCACACGTGTCCGTGTTCCCGACGTCCCCTGCCCGGGGGCTCTCTGAGTCCCCACGGAGCACCAGACCTGCCCACAGCAGCAACTGTTATAATTACTGTTGCAGGAGGGCCTACTCGGTGCTCAGCAACACATGTGCATTGTTTCATTTCACCTTCATAGTGATTCATGGCAAAGGAGATGTCATCAATGTCCTATTATAAATGAGCAAAGGACGCTCAGAGCACTTAATTGCCCAGGGTGGCACACTTGCCAAAAGTCCCTCTGTCACCTATAAGCCTGTTCTCAGCCACTCCAGTGCTGCACTGCCTCCTGGGCCACTGCCCACTAACCCTGGAAACGCTCACCACTCCCTTTGGCCGGCACCCAGATCTGAGAGCACATTGGTAGGGTGCACAAGGAGACTCGACAACGTCCTCCCTGGGAACTCAAGAGAAGGAGACGGAGGTGGGAGAGTGAATGATGGAAAGACAACTCAGCCCTCCCGCCTGGACAGCCCCTCCTCACAAGGGTGGGACCCCAAGAATGAAAGTGGGCTGTTTGCCTGGACCCAGGACATCTGCCATGGTAAAGCAGCTGTCACGGCCCCATCCTATGCCCCCATCTCCCGGTCTCCTGGAGTGGTATCCAGCCTGTCCCCTGTCATTACTACTTATTGTAGTTGCTGCATTTTATGGAGCAGTGACTCTCTGGCGGGCATTGGGATAAAACGCTATCTCATTTACATCATTACTCAAAAGATTTGTCATAAGGAAAGCAGGGTGAGTGAAGGGATCTGATTATGCAAATATGTAGGCCCCTCCGATGCAGGGGCCAGTACAGGATACTTGAATTTATTTACTTTGCAGCTGAGGGGAACTATCTCAGGATAGAAATCCCAGGCAGCAGCTGACTGACTTCTGACCCCTCCAAGAGCGCCAAGCTGCCATTTGAACGGAAGCATCGCTCAAGTCCAATATCCCTTCTCGGAGGAAAAGGCTTAGGCCATGTGACGGTCTCTCCTGAGCGTGCTGCAGCCACAAGGTCGCAGAAGCATCCACACACTGACCCAGGACGCTGGTGGGTGAGAAGAGACCAGCTGGTACCTGCCGGAAGGTCCTCTGCACATTTCTCCATAGAACCTTCCAACTCTAGAGGACCAGCTTGCAAACTCCTGGTCGGGAGCTCTCACCAAGCTGTTTCGTTTGCCTCCTTGAGGATCTTCTCCTCCTCGTCCTGGTCTTGTCACGGGACACAGACATCCCATCCAGAGAAAATAAATCAGAGCCAGGCCTTTGCTTCTGGGGAAAAGGACCCGGCTTCCTAGAAGCCGCATCTGCTGGCAGCTTCCTTCCCCCCTCACTCCTGCCCACAGTCCCTTCAGGAATTAGTTTTAAAGGGTGACCCTCTGCCCTCCCAAACCCCCACGGGGGGAAAAATCCTTAAGGCGGTTGTTTATTAATGGCACTTGGTCATTAGCCGCTGGGCACGTGGTAAAATATAGATTAGAGGGGGAAAGGCAGGAATCGCACTGCCATTTGTCCTGTTCCGAGTGTCATTATGCGTTCCATCACGGTGTATTACCAAGATGATTAGTGGCATCAAATGACTTCTGAAAAATGATTATGTGCCATTAAAAGCATTAGTCTGTCTGAAACCAGCACAAACAAATGGCCGTGCAAGGATGAGTCATTAGTTGGAAGACTGAGTGACGTGACGAGAGCTGCCTGTGTGCCAGGCAATTAGTGCTGCCAACAGGTTGAGGGGGCAGAGCCGAGAGCCCAGAGTCGTGCCCCGGGCCCTGAGGGGGGCCGAGGGGCCTGTGGGAGTGAAACTCTTCCTGGGAAGCCTGAGGATTTGGGTTTGCGCAGAGCAGCCTGTGTTCCCCGCAGTTCCGGCAGACATGTCACAGACATCCCCAGAATGACAGCGGAACGGGGCGCTGCTCCTACTGGCTACAGGAAACCAGATTTGGGAAGAAACAGAGGCAGGAGTGAAACGTAACCACCGAGGTGTAAGCGTGCAAGTAGAACTCCCCAGCGGAGGCCCCTGGGGGAAATTTTTTAATTGACACCAGAAAAAAAAAAATTGGCTCAGGGAATCACAATGTAATTTACAATGACACGACTATATAGAGAAGCTATAATTTGGAAGATTAAAAAATAGTTCTTGGACATATACCAATAAAAAACTTCGATATGACAGCAAAAAAAGGAAATAACAAGTAAAAAGGGTTGGTGTCATCTAGTTTTTAAACATAGCCCAGCTCCAACACCAGTCCTTGAGGAACAAACAGCGTTTCCTGCTGAATTTCACTTATGGGGGCAAAAATTTGGTTTGGAGGACATGTCAATCATGGGCTCCCTCTCTCTGCGCCCCTCCCTCTGGACATGCATCCAGGCCCATTCTGTGGGGGCTTCCCCCCTAGATGAGCCACCTCAAAGCAAGCCTGACATGTTCTGCCACTGGTCAGGTTCTAGAAACAGTACATTCTCTCTTTCTCTTTCCTTCCCTCCCTTCCTTCTTCTTTTCCATTCATTCATACACTCACCAATGTGTGTGTGGACAGCCTGGCCTTCGGGTGGTGGCGAGACTGCCCAGCTCCACACAGTACGGGCAGTCCTGCCCTCCCGGAATGTGCCGTCCAACCAGGGGGCCAATAATAAGGACAGTACACTTGATTTCCATGCACCAGGCACTGGTCTGAGCCCCTTGTCTTACCTTATTTGCCCCTCCCCTGTGAGGAAGAGATGATTACTATCTGTATCTCACAGGTAAGAAAGCAGGCCTAGTGAAGTCAGGCCACTGTGACAACTGGGCTCAGACCCCTGAGCTGGAGCCCACCGTCCATTTCCCTGGGTCTCCATGGCCACTGCATAATCCCATGTAGGCGTCCCTCCCCCCTGGAAGTCAAGGCGCCCGGGAGTGACCCCAGTGACAAGGATTCAAAGCGTCCTCAGCGGTTCCTGACGGAGAGACCTGGGAGCAGGCCAGGATGCCGCCCAGTGGACTTCGCTTTTCTTGTTTTGGAGAGAGTCTAGAGCTTATCCATGGCCAAAGTCAGCTGTGTAGACTCCAGGGCTGTGGGCCTCAGGCCAGCTTGTGGGAATCGCCCAGGAAACTCCTAAGAACGGTGATGCTCGGGCCTGGCCCCGCCCACATGGGGAACCACTGACCTAGCCCACCCCCGCCTGTCACAGAGAAGGAAACCGAGGCTAGCAGAGGGGCAGTGCCCAGCCAGGATCAAAGAGCTGCTCAGGGCAGAGCCAAGCCACGAGCCATCTGCCTCCGAAAAGCAGGATCCCACCCTCCTGCCTTCTCTCTCTCTTGAATCCCAAAAGCTCCCACCTGCCACTCCAAGGCCGACTGCAGTCAAGGCCAAGCTAAGAGAGGCAGCAAGGCCGTGGCAGCTGAACCTGGAGGCTGTCAAAGCTGATTGACACCTGCCACAATCCTGGCTGCTTGAGGCCTCGCCCCACGGGCATCCTTCATCTGTGGTTGCTGCTGCCTTTCCATTTCCAGAGCCAGAAGCATCCACCACCTCAAAAAGGTGGCTGAGTTCCAAAAGCCCTGCGTCTCTCTCTTCCCTCCAGGCCTCACTGGGGACGACGGGCTCGTTCCAGAGAAACCCAGACACGTTGTTCTCCATCTTTATCGAACTTGGCTTTGCAGTTCTTGTTGCTTTGAGGGGGGATGGCTGTGAGGGCAGCTCGGAAGGGCTGGGATGAAATTGTTTTTTTCCCACTCTGTACCTCGTTCTATTAGAAAAACATGAAATCTCTTTCCTCCACTTGTTGTTTTATTTTTTTCCTTCCTCTCGCTAAGACAGAGAGCAAAGTGATATTTGATGATGGATCTCTTTGTGTCTTGGCTACAACAGGTCATGAATGTCTGTGAGGTTAGTCGGCTGATGACCGAGTCCAGCTGCTACAGAAGATTAAAAGGAACCATTTGTATGACCCCCCGCTCCAGGGCTCATTGCCCTCAAGCTATCTCTTCTTGACACTGAAAAAAGTTAATGAGACTCCTAACAGCCTAGAAGTCCTTCAAGGTGTCTAACTTCAGTCTCTCCTGCTGCAGCTCAGTCTCTTTGAGTCAAGCCAATGCCTATCCCCGCTGCAGAGGTTAATGATACACAAGAACTTCACAGACAGTCTCTCTTCCAGCAACAACTAGCCACAGGCAGTTTTCTACCAGGTTGGGACACTGATGTCAGGGCCTGCTATCCTGGGAAATGCTGCAGCAGCATCCCAGGTGCCCCGCAGTTCAGCGCACTCAGCAAACATGTTGACCTTCTCTCCTTGTCTGCAGACCTTTCCTCAGGAACAACCCAAGGTCGTGGGTCAACACAGCGTAACAGACCTGATTTCTGTACCTCTGCACTCAGACTGTCCAGGACTCTCAAACTCTGGAGCATGTCGGAGTCACCTCCTGACTCAGTAGGTAGGGACTGAATGTTGGCAACCCCCCCGACACACACACAAAATTCATGTGTGGAAGCCCTACCTCCCGATGTGATGGCATTTGGAGGTGAGCCTTTTGGAGCTCCTTAGGGTTAGACAAGGTCAGGAAGGTGGGGCCCTCACGATGGGGTTAGTGTCCTTATAAGAAGAGGAACAGACCAGAGCTTTCTTTGTCTCCAGCGGTAAGGCAACTATCCACAAGCCAGGAAGAGACTCCTCACCGGAACCCAACCATGCTGGCAGCCTAATGTTGGCCTTCCAGCGTCTGGAGCGCTTGTTTAAGCCCCCCAGTCTATGGTATTTTGTTATGGCAGCCCAAGCTGACTATGCCATTGGGTCTGGGGTGAAGCCTGGGGTCTGCGACTGCTAACAAGCTCCCAGGGGATGCTGATGCCCATGCTGGTGGCCCATGGACCACGCTTTGATAGACACACACCAGATTCTTCAACTAGGTACCCCTTCACCTTGGGTTGACTCCTGTGTGCCTGAGAGAAGAAGCAAGGTGAGGAGCCTTGACGAGTGCAGTGTGAAGAACACGCAGATATTGGAGATGAACGCTTCCTGCGACTTTCTTGCTGAGACCACCAGGCAAGTCATTGAAAACACTGCCTCGCTCCTCTGTTACATGGGAATAAAAATGGGTGGGTGGATGGATGGATAGATATTGAAAGATATAGATAGATGTCTAAAACTCAGGTTACAAAGAAAGGGAAAGGGGATAGGGAGAGGGTGGGCCCCTAAGCCAGGCTTGGTGGCTGCTGTAGAGAACAAAATAAAAGCGGGAGGAGCCCTCCCCCACTCCCCACCAAGATCAGGCAAAATCCTACTTCATTTCCAAGACTACACAGAATTATTGTGTCCCCAGGAAGCCCCCGTGAAGCTGACATCAAATCTACCCAAAAGAGGAAGTGGGAGGCTGTGGGGATTGTGTTGTCTTTTTCCAGAAGAAGGGAGTGTACGTGGGGCCTGATACCCTCCTGATAGGTTGTCCTGACCAGCTGAGGGCAGCAGTGTTACTGGGGGACAGCCAGCCAGGAAGGTCCCACTTCTAGGAGCAGCCGCTGGTGGGTTGCTATGGGTTCAAGAGTCCTAGCTGACATGAAACAGTGTGGTTGCCTTGGGGACATCAAAAGAGGCAGCTTTTCTGGCCAGTGCAGGTGAGCAAAGGAAGAATAGCAGGGAGCATGAGAAGTATCTCCAGAACACGCAGCGTGGCTGCAAAATCGCTCAGACTGCTGTGTTATTGGTCCATAAGAAATGCACTGGCTCTACCAGCTCCCGCCAGCTGGGGGGCAGGGATAAAAGAGATGAGGTGGGGACATCCCTTATTGCAGCCCCATCTAATCCAGCAGCTCGGGTTTGAGTAACTCGGAGCCTGCTTTGATAACCGATGAATGCAGAGCTCACAACTGACACCATGAGCTTGGGTGCATGTGGGGGAGGGGCATGGCAGGCTATGTCCCCCAGCCAGGAGGAACAGCCCCCCTGCCTCTGTTGATGCCCTCGGTCGTGTGCCTTGCCTGACAAAGTCCACGGTCTGTTTACCTGGCTATCATTTGTCATTTGCACCTGAGGTAAGCCACAATCTAGTTCTCTCGGAGTGGTCAAGACTCAAAGCTCTCCCCTGACCCACCCAAAGAGCGGCGGCGCGCCACTGGTCCCTGACCCCAGACTCTTTATGGGATCTCCTTGACACCCTCACCCACCATCTCTGCAACGGGTCAAGGGGACTCTCCTTCCCAGCGATGCAGCAAGTGTAAACTGAGGCTGCCTTGGGGAAGGGAGCGTGTGGGCCTCTTTCAGCCACGCACGCTGAGCTATCTGATGGATTTGAACATGGTCACCCAACCTGTCACTGAGTAAGAGTGAGATGCAATCAGAAACACAGGGGAGAAAATGCCATAATACTTTTCAAACTCTTGCTGCTCTTCCTCCGGTCAAAGCCAGGGAGAGTGACAGCTAGAAATGAGTTAAGCGTCACACCCCTGGACACTGTGTTAAGTGCAGGGGGTTGTTGTGGCACTTGGCTGCTGTATGAAAGCAGTTTCGCTCATGATGTGTCACCGGACACACAGTGGGTCCTCCTCGTAGCAGGATAGACCCCTTCGTAGGCGTGCAGCCAAGGTTTCTCTGGGCCGAGGGTGAGGGAGTGGACTCACACTATCCACGAGGCCGCACAGCAGACGGCTGGCTGCTCCAGGCACCAGCTGACACTTGCAGCGTTCATATCTGCCAGGAAAACACCACCTCCCCTGCAAACACAGAGACACACAGATATCTCTGTTCTGCTGCCTCTCAGACCATCCCCCTCCTTCATCCTGACAAGAGCAAACCATGGCGTCTCCATGTCAATGTACTGTCACCACACATATGCAGCTTTCGGGGTGGGATATGCCCGTTGCCATCCACAGAGGCCCTCAGTGCACTTGTAGGTAATGTACAGCTCTGCTCAGGAAGGGCTGATCCTGGCCACATGAGCCATAGAGAATCCATCCTGCTTGTTGTCCTTCTCCCCATATGTCAACACCTGCAATCCCACTGGCTGCTGTGACAAATGACCAGGACCAGCTGTGACAACAGCAACCACCCCAGAAACAATACCAGCTCCTTTTTATCGAGCATCTCCTACATGCCCAGATGTGTAGGCTGGACTCTTTCCAGACAATTTCTTAGACATTCTCGTGGCATCCTCTTGGGTATGTAATATTACTCCCATTTTATAGATGAGAAAACTGAGTCCTGGAAGAAGCATAACTGCATTAAGGCTTTATCATCAGGAGACTGGACCATGGTAATGATGTTTTGGTCTGCATAGCGAACTTTCCTATCTTCTGAAGTGTTAAAGGATAATTTTCCCAAAAAGGTAAGAATATGACTCTGGTATTTAACACACTTGATTTTGGCTTAATAAAATGAGGGAACCCGGCAGATGTTACCACTAATCCAAAGGAGAAGTCTGAAAGGCATAAATTTACATGGAGTAAAGGAAAGTGGAGGTGATTTTACGAATAGACACAAACTGGAAGAGGGAAATCAATGGAACCACTGGGCAGACTTTAAATGCATGTCTACAGACAGTAGCTATTTTGCATTGCTATCAGTTATTAAAACCACAGGGTCGTAAAACAGCTCAAAGTCGCTGCAAGCCTAGAATCAGACAACCTGCAAGGGTGTGCGCTAAGCAGCCCATTTTTCCATTGGCGACACCCAGCGATCTTTTTGGCTTATTCCAAATTTTCTTACAGGAACAAGTACTTAAACCAAGTCCAGACAATCTTAGTACTTCACGCTGTCTGATAATAGTGGTTAATACAGGGAGTGGGCGATCAGAATCCTTCCTGGGGATTGGCTCATGGACTCAGGGAGAAAAATATTACCTCAGCTGACATGGTCAAGCCACGGCTGCCAGCTATGCAGAGGAAAAGTGTCTGAATGAGACAACTTTACTGAGCATTTGCCAGGTGTCAGGCATTACTTCATAGATGCAAACACAGGCAGTCAGATTCCAGAGTCATCACTTATAGTTCTGTGCTCTCCAGCTGTACAAAGCAGCCAGAAAGGAAAGCAGAGGTAAATAATGAGGGCAATGACAGAGAGCAAGGTAACAGTTGGGACTGAGGGCCTGTTTCAGCCTTTAGACACGGGAACCCTTAGGGGGTTCTAGAAGATTCTGGAATTTTCTAGAGCACTTCCAGTCTCAGATTCCTTGAGCAACCCCAGTATCCTTTTCAGCTACCAAAGCCAATACTCCCCCACTCTTTTTGTTTGTTTGTTTTTTGCTTAAGCTCCTTTCAGTTGTACTTTTTTCCACAAAGAATCTTGACTTATATAGTGACAGAGCTGAGTTTCAAACACTCATCTGCCTAAAACGTATAGCTGCATCTTTCAGTTTCCTCACTACAAATGGAAGTATCCTTGTACCTACCCCTCTGGGTTATTGTGAGGATGAAGTATATTGTTCCACTTAAAGCTCTGAAAAGAATGCCTGGCACCTAAAATTATTCAGCACAAGTTAGTTACATTATCAGCTCCATTTTGCAAATGGACAAACTAAGACCAAAGATGTTATAAACTTTGCCCAAGGTCATGCCCAAGGTAATGCATTTGCCACCATTTATTAGCCAACAGCAGAGCCAGCAATTAAAACCAGGCAGTGATTAGAGACTGTTTGCTTCACCTGGACTCTGACAGGGCCCTTGGGAAGTCACCTGGCCCTTCTCCTGTCCAGAGAGAGTGGGTGCCTATCCTGGGAGCCTGGGCCAGGGCTCTCAGGCAGGAAGGCCTCTGACCTCAATCTGACTGCTCTCCTAGCCCTCATGCTGGAGCTAAAAGAATCACAGGCAAGTGGCACCTTCCAGCCCTGAGCTACAGCAGCCCGGTGAGCAGAATGGTGGGGCATCGACTCCCACTCAGCTGGGATCTTATGCAAACGGCCCAGCTCCCATCAGCCTTCCCAGGTGCCCCTGAAGTACCACCATACCTGGCCCACTGCTACCCCCTCTTCTCCCCTCTGCTGCCACTGCATGGAAGCATAAATCCAGCTAATGTGTCCAAAAAAGGAAAAATCAAAATGTCAGATCTGCAGAGATAGTTCAATTGAAGGAATATTGATTGTCACAGAGAATATGCTCATTTTATTCACCAACTTAGTCTGCTCCCCTAGGCACATATGAATATATCAAATATTGTCACAGCACATAATAATGCTCGTTCCTGATGTTGTGACTTCTCAGGCTTGTGTCCTGTTCATCGTGCCCATCCCAGCTGGGGCAATGGCAGGGGGGTGGGAGAGGGAAGGGAGGCATCGCGTCCTGGCATTTTCCCCAGGAGAAAGCATTTTCCCAGAAAGCACCTGTTCGTCGATACAACCATGTGAGGGGGTCCTGAAGAGCATGAATAGTCCCATCTTCTAGATGGAACCAGCAAGGTGAAGCAGCTCATCCAAGGCCATGCTGCCAGCCAACTAAGCTCTGGATCTCAGGGCCCCGTCCACTGCCTCACACCCTTTGGTGCAGATGGTGGCACTGACCCAGCTGCGACTGGACATGGATGGAGACCTCTTGGCCTCTGCCCTGCTCAGTCAGCGCCATGGATTATGCACTCACTGTTTGCTCAGTCCTGGATATAGAATTAAGGAGACTCTCCATGACTTTCCATGAATTTCCATATCAACAAGGAGAAGTAGATGGGATTTTGGAAACAAGCATAGTTGGAACTTTCAGATTGCCACAGTGGGGACTTGGCCCTTGACCATGGGAAGTGCTTTATCAAGTTGACACCAGCACAAAGTACAGGCTGGAGAATTTGAGGAAGCAGCACAAAATTCATGAGGGACATCTTAGCCTATTGTGACCCAATTGCTAAAGAAGTGACCAAGAACAGGGGTCAGGTGGCCAAGCCCTGGAACACGCTTGCATGGTAAATGACAAGGTCTCTCCAGACACCGTCCAGGAAAACACAGCCTGAGGGCACTGAGACCAGCACTTCCTAAATCGTGTCACAAGGAACAGGAGTTCTGCAGGTGTGGACAGTTTTTGTAGACAAATAAATGTGAGGAGCTTTGGGGTCATTAAAATTAAAGTATTTAGAATCGCGGTTCCTCAGATCTTTTATCATCTTGATGATGATGATGACAGCTCAGCTGACTATAGCCCACTGCACCCAACACTATTCACGTATTAACTCATTTCAGCCTCACATTGGTGCTGCTATTACCCCCATTTTAAAGCTGAGTAAATCAAGACACAGAGAGAGTAAGTGACCTGTACGAGGTCAAGAAATCTGGTTTCTTCATCACACGACTAAGAGACGGGCACAGAATGCAATTCTTTCCAAACTTCTTCGGTGACGGTAAGCCTGCCCCTTCCCTTTTGCATCACAGAGCATCTCCTGGGACTCAGGTTCTATGGAATATTTGAGAACTCTGGTTCAAACAGTCTTCTTGAGTGACTGGCTCCAGCAGCTCTCAGAGCCCCCTTCAACGGCACTCTTAGAAGCCGGTGCAAGTCGATATGGTACCTGAGTAGCTACTCTTTCTGTTGGTCCCCACGACATCTCCTGGGATGTGGCTGGCCTGAATCCCAAAGTAAGAGCTCCTGGAAAAAGACAGACATGCTGGCGGGGCCCATCGCTTTCACCTCTCGGCCCTCTTCCCCACCACCTTGCAGTAGGTAGCCGATACAAGGGGAATGGACTCCACTGTCTTCCTGCTCACCACTTCCCCCAGATGAACACCCAGTTCTGGAACCTCCCAGCCACATGGAAAAAGGACCCTTCCAGGGGTTCGATTTGGCCCAGAAGAATAAAAATGCTAATCAGTGTGGACAGCTGCCCCTGTCTACCCACCTGGGGCTCAGCCACACCCACCAGCAATTTCTGGCTTGATTTGATGCCTTGGCTGGCGTCCTCCACAGGTGCGTGAAGTGGGGACTTCGCTCCTCAGGAACCTTCGCCAAGAGCCCCGTTCTCTCGGAGGGAGAGGGGGATACGGCCTCAGTAGAAGAATAACAATAGGAAACCACAGCGAGAAGACATAGTTGGCCAGAGCTGGTGATGGGGTAATTCATTCTACTTAAGGAAAATGTTACTAATAATTAAGCGTACTAATTAAGAAAAATTGGATCAGCTGTTGTCAGTGTAGCACAGAAACTGGAGCTTCACTGACATTTCTTGGGCCGCTTCCTGCTGGGAGCGGATGGGGCTAAACATAGACACTGTCACTTTGGGGCCCAGGAGAAGCCAGAGGAGCAGTGAGCTGTAGAGGCCCTCATGGGAGGAAACAAGATTGGGGGTGTCTGGTAAGGTGACAGATCCAAGAAGCTGGAGAAGACTCCATGAGGCTGTGAGGTCAGTCAGAAGAATCTAGAACCTGCCCACTCTCTATGTCATGCAGGATCTCAGCGCCCGCTCCCCACATAAGAACGCAGGACATGGTGAGGCGAAAAAGGAACACCCACGGAGCCATAGGTAGGGGAGGCAGACCACTATATTCTCGTTGGAGGCTGGGTTGGAGACACAGGAAGCAGGAGCCACACAATCTGCAATCCACCACCCACTTCTCGGCCAACCAACCAACAACCAACCTCCTAGCAGAGCCACAGCAGTTATATTAGTGGCTAATGGCTAACTGGTAACAGCTGATAGCCTACTAGTCACAGCTGATGGCCATCTACTACCCGAGCCAGCACCTTTCCACATGAGGCCGAGAGCCTGGAAACTGCTCTCTGGGACTCTGTCCCCACACTCTACACCTCCAGGGTCTCGCCTCACAATCTATGCGACAAGCGTCTTCCGCAAGGGACCCTGTGTCAGGAATCCAGCTCACAAGAAAAAGTTTCAGTCCAGTTCAAGTAACGTCCCAGAGGGTGTCCCTCAATGTCCAGCTGCTTTCTGGGCACAGCCAGACTTCCTGGGTACAGCCAGGGTTCTCAGGGCACCATGCTGGAACAACAGTGGCTCACAGCCAAGGAACTTACATATTCTCAACGGCTACCAGTCGAGACACAAAAGGAAACATCCGCCTGCACCCAATAAGGGGTCTTCCTGCACCAGTCTCGCTGGCGGCCAGGTGAGACACAGGAAGCAAACATCCGCCAGTTCTACTACATGGTGGTACGTTCCCGCGCAAACAGTCAAGCGGTCCATCAAATCAGGGATGAAGGCACCGCAGCGTGCACCGGTGGCATCTCCCTATTTAGTTCCCCATAGTCCACAGTCATTCGCCAGGGCTGTGCATTGGCCTCACAATGTGTGCCTTCCCCGCAGGGCGAGGGCTCCAAGTCCTCCCCAACCAGGGGGTGATGGACGACCTTGACCTCACTCACATCCTCCATGGAGGACTCAGCAAGCGTTTCTTCCTGGGACCACAAATCCCGCATCTGAGCCACCCCGGCAAGCATTTCCCAGCCCACACGGCCGCAACGACCTTCGCTTTCTCCAGCCTGTGCTGGTTGGACAGACATCCATGTCCTCCCACCCTTCCACGGGGGTCCAGCTCCCAAGAACAGTGGCCACCAAGCAGCACACACTGTGGGGCCACATGTCCTCCCGCCCAGAGTGCGACATCATTCCTACCTGGCCGGAGTCCCGCTCACCACGCCAGGTATCTGAGTGGGTGGAAGCTCCCACACAAGACGTCCACAACGCTAGGAGCCCACAGCAGCAGCAGACCACCAACAAGCAGGCGATGCCTGCTATGGCCAATAGGGCGGCGTGCCACCCGGAGGCTTGAGAGGACCACCAATTCACCGAGGGGTCACGTTTCTCCCAGGCAGATTGCGTTTCCTGCTCCCGGCACTGCTCCTCACAGGCTTCCCGAGACTGAGTGTTCATACACACAAACTGCTCCTCCACCCCTCCGAGAGCTTTGGCCGGCACCGTACCCTGCTCGGTGTGCCATTTGTCATGCAGTGTCTCAGCTCCTGCTCCCCGCACAAGAACGCAGGACATGGTGAGGCCAAAAAGGAACACCAATGGAGCCATAGATAGGGGAGTCAGACCACTATATTCTTGCTGGCAGCTGGGTTGGAGACACAGGAAGCAGGAGCCACACGATCCACAACCCGCTGTCCACTTCTCTGCCAACCAATCAACAACCAACCCCCTAGCATAGCCACAGCAGTTATATCAGTGACTAATAGCTAACTGGTTACAGCTGATGGCCAACTAGTCACAGCTGATGGCCATCTACTACTCAAGCCAGCACCTTTCCACGTGATGCCGAGAGCCTAGAAACTGCTCTCTGGGGCTCTGTCCCCACACTCTACAAAGTCCAGGAAGGCTATGCTGGATGGGAGCAGCAGAGAGCAGCTTTGGAGTGGTGGGGAGATGCTGAGGTGATCATTCATGTCCAGCTGGACAATGAGGTAAGGGACAGAATGTGAAGGATGATTGGTGAGATTTTAGGAGCCAACCCTGGAAGTGTCTGATCTCACTTAGGCCCACAGGCCACTAGCCCTCGTGAATCATAGAGGGTAAATGTGCCCAGCAGTGTGCCAAGGAAGAGACCCTGATATGGGCAAACAACAGCCTCCCGGAACCACGTGACCTCCTGGTCCTGGTCCTGGCCCTGACTCTGCCACGAATGGCTCATCTAACTGGGCCAGTCCCTCTTCCTCCAGGCCTCAGTTCCTTCTCTTCAAAGACCCCCTCCATAAACACAATGCGTTACATCCACACAATAGAATATTACTCAGCCATAAATAAGAAAGAAGCACTGATATATGCGACAGCAGGAAGGAACCTCAGAATCAGTGTGCTAAGTAAAAGAAGCCAGACACAAAGGACCATGTAATGCAGGATTCCATTTATATGAAATGTCCAGAATAGGCAAATCCCTAGAGACAGATAGCAGACTAGGGGCTGCAGTGGGGTTTGGGGGCGATGGGGAGTGACTGTTAATGGGTACAGGGTTTACTTTTGGGGAGATGAAAATGGTTTGGAACTAGATAGAGGTAATGAGAGCACAACACGGTGGATACACTAACTGCCACTGAAGTACTCACTTTAAAATGGTTACTTTTAACCTTAGAGGATTTTACTTAAAAAAAAAAAAAAAAAAAAAAAAAAAAAGCCCCTTCCAGCTCTAGCCTTCAGGGATTGCTTAAGATCCGGGAACCAGGCCAGTTTTGTGCCCAAAAGTAGAAAAATGGGTTCTGTCCTTTCTGCAGATATATTCCAAATGAAAATGTTTTTCAAAAGAGCGCTAATTCCTACTTTGCCTGTGGAGCGGGTGCAATGCTAGTGAGCATGTAAACTACACAGCTCTTCGTAAACGTAAGCAGACGTTACTGACACACCGTATCTGATCTCGTTGGTATTGTCCTGGAGGCAACTGTGACAGGGCCGGACCGGAGAGACACAGCTGCATTAACGTGTGTGCATTAAGGGCATGCCAGCACCGGGCATCTGAACACAGTGCTTCAGAGAAGCCCTTGCTCTTTAGGACGATGTGTATTAATAGTGAAGCCACCATTCCCTGCTTCCTGGGTGCCCGACGCTGTCTGACACACTTTCCATGCATCGAATCAGTTAATCCTCTCTGCCACCCTGAAAGATAGTAGGGTTAGAATTGTTTCATAGACAAGAAATGAAAACCCAGAAGGTTAAATAATCTGCTATATTGCTTATGTATCGCTGGGTAACAAATCAGTCCCAATCCCAGTGCCTCACAATATAGTCATTATCTCAGTTTCGGCAGGCCAGGCCTCCTGGTGTGGCTGGTGGGTCCTCTCTCTTAGGGCTGAGGTGGGTCCTCTCTCTTAGGGCTGCAGCCAAGGTGGGGTCTGATCTGAAGGTGCGATCGAGGAATGATCCAAGTCCAAGCTCATGTCGTTGTCAGCAGGACTTGGTTCTTTGAGGGCTATTGGACTGAGAGTCTCAATTTCTAGCTGGCTGTTGGCTGGAGGCCCCCCTCCGTTCCTTGCCATGGGAGCCTCTCCAACCCAGCAGTTTGCTCTATCAAAGAAGGCAGTAGAATCTGCACATAAGACAGACTGAGGTTTTACAAAGCCTGATCACAGAAGGGACATTCCACTACCTCTGCTGTATTCTACTGGTTAGAAGCAAGTCACGGGACTGGTACACACTCGAGGAAAGGCAGGGGATGGGGGGACATTACAGAAGGGTGTGAATACAAGGAGGTGGGGACCACAAGGGGCCACACTGGCAAAGACCCACGTATAGTAAAAAGCTAAGTCACATAAGCCCTGGATTTTTAGAACAAGCTCAGGTTCATATCATTACATTGCATTTTCTCCATGTTCATCAAGGGTGGACAGGGGATGGGAGGAAGGAAGGAAGGAGAGACAGACAGAGAAAGAGAGTGAGAGAGAGAGAGAGAGACAGAGGTCTTTCTGTAGGAAAAAAGCCACCTGAGTCTTCCCGGCCAAGCCTCCCTGATGAGTCTGGTCCTGCAGGACGCAGCCCAGAGCCAGGGCTGCCCCTATATTGACGTGTCCTCATGAGAGCCCTGTGAGGTGCTGCGTTATAGTTGCCTGGCAGAGCCCTGAGCACCTGAAGAAGAGGTATTCCACATCATGACTATTAATAAGCTGGGAACATTTGGGGCTCCTCGAGGCCTGGCTTGGCAGCCCCCCTCCCAGCAGAGGCAGCCCAAGTCTTCTTTAAAACAGCCCCATAGTCTTGCTGTGACCAAGGGCTGCACCTGCTCTGTGTCAGAGGCTGGTATAGTACGTGCCCAGGACGTGGCCTTCTGAGCATCTGTGAGGCAGGGATAAAGGACTCAACCTGTCAGCATCAGATCTGCTCAAGGAAGGACCTCATTTTATCCTTCCATTTCCAGCAGCCAGGACAGTACCCAGCAGGTGGATGAGGAATGAATCACTGGTTGCCCACATGGGTCATCGGTGCAGATGTGGTGGGAACCTCTGAAGCCAGGTGTGAGCGGGGAAACCCAGTCTCCACCACCTTCTTGCTTCCCTTCAATCCTTGGGTGAGTGGGACTGTTGACTTTCTTGGTGCCTCAGAGATGTAACTGCAAAATATGGGCCTCCCATGATCACCCCCCAAGTTCAGGCCTCCTGGAACAGCTGTACCTCTGTGAACCTCCAGCCCCGGAAGCTGGGTCAGGAGTGAGCACCTGTCCTGTTTCTCCCCCAGTCCTCTCTCTTAGAATTGCGGGTCTTTGAAACATCAAAGCCTTTATGCCACCCACTTCCAGCCACAGAGTGGAGCCATTTGATCTTCAAACTCCTTTCTAAATAAAACTCTGGGGTGAGCCCAGTGGCCATTCTTCCCCTCACCATTCTAAGGGGCGGCTACATCAATGGGTTCACCGTGAGTTCTCTGACTCCTTTCTCACTAACACAGATGAAAATGCATTTCCTATCAGGCAGGGCAGCCCCACTACTTACATATTGGGGATTGTCACCCCCTATGGACCAGCAAAAGCACCTGGCTAACAACTTGCATATAAAGGCAGCCTGACAGTTTACGTTAATGAGTGGTCTAGAAGCCCCCTTCACTCTCACGGCCTCCCTAGGTTGGACAGGCTGGTAAACAGCTTTCTTAATGGCAAGGATGGATTCAATGTTGGAGGGCAGTCACCCAAAGGCCATGGAGCCCTCATGACTCTTACAACAGGAAAATGGGCAGCTCCTGGCCTTGCGAGACAGCCCAAGTAGTGACAGGACCCGCCCCACCCGTCTCGTGCCCTCCTTCCCCGTCCCACGTCTCCCATTCCTTCTTTCTCTCCCAGCTGCCTCTTTCTGCCTCCTTAGGCTGGGCTTTGCTGTGCTGGGAGCAAAAGCTTTATTGAATTTTTGCAAGTACTTTGCATGGCGTCTGATTTACAATTCATAACCTGGATTACACTGCAAGTTCTGCCTTCCGGGGTCTGTGTAATTTGGATCTCGGAAATATTTGCTATGCTTTCAATTCCCCTGACATCTGAGGGATTGAAAATGGATTCTACCCCTGGAGGTTTACAATTTGGAGGGGGTGATGGAAGGCGGAAAGGGGGATGAAGCTGGCACATGAACCGAGGTGGTGCTGGGAGAAGCAGTGCAGTGTGAAAACTGAGGGGTGGGGAAGAGAGCAAGGCAAGCACGGGAGCAGGAGGGGGTGGTAATATGCATGAAAAAGAGGGAGCAGGGAAGATAGCATGACTAGGGCTCCTGTCCCTAAACACGGTGCCTCCCAACGGCGCCATGATGGCCCAAGGGACACAGAGCCCCGATGCCACAGGTCAGGAGAGACAAATGCTATCCAAGGGGTGTGGCTTGTCTGTGGAACAGCCCAGAGCTGAGAAGCAGTCTTCTGGCCCTGCCTCTGCCCCTTCTTTGCTGGAAGAGAGGGAAATCCCCAACCACTTTATTTTTAAGTTTTATTGAGATATAATCCATATACCATATAATGCACCCATTTGAAGTGTACAACTCAGTGGCTTTTAATATATACATAGAGTTGTGGAGCCATCGCCACAATCAATTTTAGAGCACTTTCATTACCCCTAAAAGAAACCCTGAACCCCTTCATTGCCACCTCCTGAATTAGTTTTCTGGGGCTGCTGTAACAAATTACCACACACTTAGTGGCTTAAAACAATACATGGATTCCTTCACAGTGGTGGAGGCCAGTCTGAAATCAAGGTGTTGGCCAGGCCACACTCCACAGGAAGGTTCTAGAAGGAGGTCTTTCCTGGCCTTTTCCAGATTCTGGTAGTAACTTGACTTGTGGCTGCATCACACTGATCTCTGCCCCCACCCACATGTGGCCTCTCATCTGTGTGTCTGAGTTTCCTATCTCCTTCTGCCTTTCTCCTATATGGACATACGTCATTGGATGTGGGGCCCACCCAAAATCTAGGCTGATCCTAATTCCATCTGCAAAGACTCCTTTCTCCAAATAAGGTCACGTTCACAGGTTCTGGGAATCAGAACGGGGACGTGACTTTTTAGAGCCACCATTCAACCCACCACCACCACCATCACCACCAGAGCAGCAGACAGTTTTTCCTGTTTTGGCCATCAGCTTTCCAGGACAGAAGATGGCACAGCAAGGTCCTTGTCAGCCTTCTCTCTTAGGTCCTTTGTTCTGAGGTCAAGGAATATATTCTCCTCCCATCCCCAGGAAGAGAATAAAGGGCAAAGTGCGCTCCAGACAAAAATCTTAAAGTAAGGCATCCAGAGAAGATGTCGGCCTGATACAGTGGGTGGTTAAGATCTGCCTGAGTTTATAAGGCCTAGAAGTTCTTTCACTTTTCATCAGTTTCCCCACCTTCCCTACCTCACCTGAGCGTGGACTTGGAGTCAGGAGACTGTTCCATCTTAGCTGTGTAACCTCAGGCAAGTTGTTGAAAGCCTCTGAACCAAAGATTCTGTATCTGTAAATGAGGATAAGAATACCAATTTCATAAGATTATTGTAAAAATTAAAAGAGACCATGTCAATGAACCATTTCGTCTAGTGTCTGGCACTTAGTAGGTGCTCATTTGATGTCTGTCTGTTATTCTATCTTTCTATCCATCCAATGATCCATTCATTCATTCCTTGACCCATCTATTAGTCTATCATCTATATGTCCACCTATCTACCTATCTATTCATTAATCTCTATCATCTATGTATCATCTTCAGGATTATAGCATCTTTGTTTTGTCAAGTTATCTATAGGTGTGTGTCAAACCACCCCAAACTTAATAACACAGAACAATAATAATCATTTATTACTGTTAGCTCTCATGGTTGGGGGCTTAGCCAGTCCATTCTCATGTGGGTTCTTTCATGTGGTTTCAGTCAGGTGGTGGCTGGTGTCATCGTGAAGACGTCCTCACTCACCTCTGAGACGTTAGCTGGAGCTGTCTGCCAGGACACCTATAAGTGACCACTCCGCGTGGCCTGGGCTTCCTCACCGCATGGCAGCTGGATTCTAAGATAGGCCTTCCATGCTTCCTGAGTGCTTCCTGTGGGTCCCACCATGCATTCAACACCTTCCCAGAAGGTGTCCCACTCCACAATACCAGTCCTGTCCAACAGGGTCCTGGCAGGAAGTCACTGGCACAGCCTAAAGCAGCGATGGGGTAGAGTGGAATGAAGGAAGCATTGACAAAGGGGAAGCAAGGCTAAGGGGACCCAAGGAATGGGGAGGGCGCACCAGGCCTAGCGAAGGGCAAAGCTCATGGCTCCCCCAGGCCTGAGAGTGCGTGGGGAGAAGTTGGAGACCGAGGTGGCCATAGGAAAGAGCCACGGACAGCCACTGCCAAACCGCTCCCCAGCAGGGAGGGAGCCAGAGACCAAACGTCCTAACTACTCTGCCTCATCCTCTGAGCCCCTGTCGGCACCACACCCTCGGAAGCCAGAAGCGACCGGCGCTGGTCCTCAGGTGGGGTGCTCAGAGGCCAGCCTCCTGGCCCAAAGCAGGTGCAAAAGTGTGGAGAATGGTCTGGAGGACAAACAGAGAGCTTCCAGCAGAGGAGAGTTAAGAAGCTGAGGCTAAGAGAGGTTTAGCAACTTGCCCAAGGTCACAAGCTCAGAGGCAGCATGTGGTGCGGCCAGGTTGACTTGACTCCAGAATTCTTTCCAAGGCTTCCTGTGTGGCCTGAGTCACAGCGAGGAAGGTTTCGGTGTGTGCACATGGGTGTAAATGATCATCAACAAAGCTGCCAGCAGCCTCTGCAGTGCTTCCATAATGGGATTTTAATTCGCTCCCCCCATCACCCCACTGAGCTGCAAAGCGCTCCTGTTTGTCTATTTCTTGTTAGGCTGCTGCCTAAAACGGGAAACAGAAGGTATCCCCTCTGGTCTACTTTCCTCTGGGGGTCAGTCACCCTCTCTGGACCAGAGCCCTTCCTCAGGTGCCCCCGCAGCTCTGCAAATGCCACCATCCTCCCCGTAGCCAGAGAGAAGGCCATACAAAGCGTACGTTTGGAACAGGGAAGGGATCTGACCACAGCCTGGGGACACTGCCCCATAGGCCCAGGAGGTGGCCGTCTCCCCTGAGCAGGGGCTTTGGGGTCCCACAGAAGCTGATTCCCAGCCCCCTGTCCTGGTCATTCCTGTATCCAGAAGCTGTCCACCCAGTTGTCAGGCCAAAAGCCGGAATGTTCACTCAGGAGTCCTCTTTCCCTCACCCCCACACCCAGTCTTCAGCAAGTCCTGTGCACTCTAACCCGTCCTCCCTCAGAGAACCAGTCCCACCTACGAAATGCCTGCCAGGCTGCTTGTCACTTCCTTGGACAGTCTGTTTTAAGTGGGATTCCCTTTATACAATGGATGCATTCCTGATTTGGCGCTTCCACAAAATTTCAAATTTGTGCTTGAACTGCACTTTTGTAAATTGAGTCTCAGCACGCCATTGGCTTCTTAAAGCTCTCTGACGGTCCCTGCCCAGTGCATCCTCACATGTTAACCCTAACTTGATCACTTGGAAGAGGGTATAGAATTTTCCAAAAGGCATTTGGTACTGACTGACCCACTCGTATGTGTTCCGTGGGGTTTCTTTGACCAATGTTCTGTGGGTTGAGCTCCTGGGAGCAGATCCTGGGTGTCCGCTGGGTGGCTTTCCTTGGCGGTGATACTGATGGCCCTCCCCCACGTTCCCCCACCGCTCCCCCACTCCTGTTCGCCTCCCCTGTGCTCTGCGTCTCAGAAGGGCGAGCTCTGCAGGCTGGTCAGCTGGGCTCTCTTGTCACTTACCTTCTGGTTAGGTTTGGCCACGCAAAGGCACTGACACAAGACCGGACAGGAGGGTTGAGAGCTTGGGATATTTACCCCACCCACCCTTCCTGCCTGTTATTATTCCGGAGTGGTGTCTCTTCTCCATGGCTCCAGGCCCCGCAGGCTCCAATACCAACACTCATTTCCCTCTCACCTTTGGACCTCCAGGTAGTAAAGGCTCACCATTGTTGCTGGTCCTTGGATCTTACGCCCGCCCGCGCTGTTCCCTTAACTCTGCTCACAAATCTATGAATGGCTTCTTCGTTACACTGCCTCCTCTGCAACCCTTAGCCGGTGCCGGCTGTTTCCCACCAGGACCCTGCCTGTACAACAATGATCGTGATAATGTTGCCACACTCTGAAACCCGAAACCCTGACTGCCAGCCCCAACCCAGGGTCCCTGGGCACCCACCTCTAGTCCCTGGGTAGGTTGGAAGGAAGCCCGGATGCTCTGTGGGGAAGCGGAGACACCAAGGTGACATAGGCATCCGTAAGGGTGGGCTTCCCAGCCTCAGCACCATTGACATTTGGGACCAGAGCATTCTTTGTCGTTGGGGGGCAGGGAGGCGTCCTGTGCACTATCGGATGCACAGCAGCATCTGTAGCCTCCACCCACTAGGTGCCAGCAGCACCTTCTTCCAAGTCACAATAATCAAAAGTATCTCTAGACATTGTCAAATGTCCCGAGGGCACAATGTCACTCAGGTTGAGAACCACCCCGACCCCCACCCCCAGGAGTGTCGGGTATAAGCTGAGGCCTCACTGAGCTGGTTTGCTTCTTAGGAGAGGGGGAAGGACAGGGTGGGCAGCCCAGGAGGCCCTGAGACGACCTGGTCTCCCAGGACCACAACAAAGGAGTCCTCAGCAAGGTTCCATGGTGGCTCCACCACCTGCCCCTCCAGCCCCTGACAACTGGCTGGGGCCCAGGCTTTGTGACCCCCACTCCTCACCCTCAGCCCTGCTTGGCCCTGGTGCCTGAACAGAGGGGCCCCAAATGATGAGTACCTCTTCTGCATCCTCCCGGCTCTCCCAACGCTCTCCTCCTTCTCTCCTCTTACCCGCCTTGAAATGATTTTGGGAGGCAGCTGGCAGCAGGGGAGTACAGCTGCCGCTAAGTTATCCAAACGATTTATCTTAAGATTCATGCAGAATTCATTGTGTGGGGACCAGGGTGGGTTGTGCTTTAATATTCATGCAGATTTGGAAGAAATGTTAATCACGGGTTTGGGTAATTTGCACTTCTGCTTAATTCTCCTCCTCCCAGCTCCGTTGGCCAGCCCCCTGCCGGCCCTCCTCTCCTCTCCTGTGAACTGGCTTTCCTCCAGCCCAGGACGGCAGGTAGCGCTGGACTGCAAGGGTGGGTGGGGGCTGACCTGCTCTCTCCCGGGGCTGAGCTGGGCCCCAGCACCTTTGGGCAGACAGGGGGAGGACGGTGGGCAGCAGCAGAGAAGAGCTACGAGAGCTTCAGGGGTGTCTTGACGGGAAATAGATAACCTGCTACAGCAACCAGATATGTGCAAATTAGCATTGATTATTCTCAAATTAACAGCTTGGGCATTTCAAACCCAAAATAAGGTCTCAGCTCAGCTCTGATTTCTCCCACCCCCACCCCGGACTTCCCATTTCCACTGCTTTTCCTGCCCCACAGTGACAGCTATCTGGGCCTGAATGCAGGAGCGACAGGCTCCTGGGGAATGGGCCTCAGAGGTCTTCACCCAGATGTCTCTTTACCAGACCTTGTGGAGGAGAGATACTTCTGGAGATTGTCCATGGCTCTGAGCTCCCCGGTCCTGGCTTAGGCCACGCATCCATGGGGACATGGGCTTTAGGACTTGAGGCCAAGCCCCTGAGCAGGTGTCTCACTCCCTGCCTGCCAGGTGAGGGAGAGCCTTCTTTAGAGGATCTTAAGGGTGATATCAGACAGTGGCCCCCAGGGGTGCCCCAGAAGAGCACCTAGGAAAGCCCTGAGTCCCCTGGGCAGGGGTTCCCGTGCTCAGCAGGGGCTGCTATCTGGGCTCCCCCTCTCCCTTTTGCAGGTAGGAAAAATAAAGTCTAGAAAGGCGCAGACGAGCCCAAGTTCACCCAGCCAGCTTGCTCATGGCAGAAGCGAAGTTTGAGTCCAAGTTTGCCTGAGGGCCAATTGCAGGGCTGCTGCATCAGGCGGTAAGCAGGAAACACACCACTCTGAGAACCTAAAAGGGAGGGATTTACACAGGGACGCGGTTACACTGGTGAAAGGGGATGGTGAGGCAACTCAGGTACTGGCAACGGCACCAAGCTGCTAGCACCCTAGGCAGGAGGGACAAGAGGAGAAGCCGGGTCCCTCATGGAAGCGGATGGACCCACCTACAAAGAGCAGGAGCGACAAAGAAACACAGGAATGCTGGCAAAGAGGGAAGAAGTACACCACTTGCCCCTCCTTCCTGTCCTCCCATCTCCTGCAAGGGCCTCATTGGCTGTTTCCGTCCATTCAGGCTGCTATGGCAAAAATACCTAAGACTGGGGGACTTAAACAACAGACGTTTATTTCTCACAGTTTGGGAGGCTGGAAGTCCAAGATCAAGGTCCTGGCAGATTCGATGACTGGTGGAGGCCCACTTTCGGGTTCACAGACCACTGTCTCTGTCCTCACATGGCGGAAAGGGTGAAGGAGTGCTCTGGAGTCTTTTATCAGGGCACGAATCCTATCATGACCTAATCAGCTCCCCAAGACCCCATCTCCTAATGCCATCACATTGGGGGTTGGTTTTCAACGTGGAAAATTTGCGGGGAGACACAAACATGGCTAACACCAGTCAGGAGCGAGCTGCCATGACGGCCCCTATGATGCTGAGCAGAGCAGGGGATGCATGAAACGTGAATCTGGAGCAAACAGGAAATGACCAGCACAAGGGCTTTTTACCCCAGACAGCGTCCCCCTTCCCCCTCAGGCCTCACTGGGGGTTTGGCAAGAGAAAGGGCCGGAGAGGAAGGTCCAGGAGGGGCATCGGGAAACTGTCCCGGCACCACAGGTGACAGGCAGCAGAGCTGGCTTTGACAGAAGGAAGAGAGCTGGGGGAGGGATGGTTGGTCGTGCCCCCTCCCCAACTGGCTCTCTGTCCTCCTGGCCCTTTCCTCCCACCCTGCTGGGATCTGGTCGGCTTCCAACCCCAGCAGCCGGTGTTACCTGTCACTGCCTGTCAGCTTCCCCCACCACCGCACAGCTGCCTCTGTCTGGACCCAGAATAATAATCAGGGAGCTGCAGACACCAGAGGAAGGAGGCCCAGGAGACATGGCAGCTGTCCAAAAGGCCACCCTCTTGCCCTACTTCTTCCTTGTCTGTTAAGACTGAGAGTCTCAAACCCCTGACACCCACCACACACACACACTCACATATCAAGGAGTCCTGGAATTAAGGTGCCTGAGAAGGTTTTCAGGCCCGAGTGCCAAGGTGTAGCAAAATACCTGCTACAGCGAGTGAGTGAGATGCCCACTGAGGGAACACCTGGAAGTGACCCCAGTCTCTCCACATCTCTTGGAGGAGGCTTCCGTCACCATGAACCGACCTTCCGCAAGACAGAGCTCCTGGAAAGCAAAGTGTGCAGCAGGGACACCTCCACTTGTACAGGTAAAGAGGGTAAACTGTGATGCTCCTTGACGGGTACAAAAGTCACCTGGAGTAGATGGTCCAAGCAGCCCCTCAGCACAGTGCCTGGCATGAGGTGGGCATTTAGGAAAACATTTTTGTCTGCCAAAGATGCTGCCAATCTCTGGGCTCTTTTGGGGAACTCATTATGTACTACATGTGATTCTGGGGGGCTGCAAACATAGTGGCCTGAGTGGCCCCTCCTTCTGGTTACAGATGTGATCATGTGACATCGCACTTGTGATCGTGTGATTGAACTGTCATGATACTGCATTCCCTAGCCAGTGATTGGTTCAGAGCTGGTCATGTGATTCAAACCCAGCCAATGAGAATCTTGCTTGGGAGAAATCTATTGATTCTGTTGGAAAAATGATACTTTGGTAGGTTCAGCAATTATAAAAAATGTGCCATTCTGGTGCAGGATATAGATAGATGGAGAGACTGGGGGGAAGGAGCAGAGAGACAGGGGATTTATGAGAACTCTGTATTTTTCACTCTATTTTGCTGTGAACCTAAAACTACTCTAAAAAAAAATAAAGCCTATTTTTTTATTTAAAAAAGGTCAGGGTCTTTAAACATGAGAAAAAAACAGGAGGATATATGTAAATGTATAAAAGAAAAAAATATAATCATACTTTAATATTAAAATATTTCTGGGTGTAAGGCAGAGGGTCTGGGAATTCTACTTTGCAAGTTAAAAGCTATTATTATGAAATTATATATAATTTTGGGGGGAGAGATGAGTAGGTATTTAGAGTACAGGAATTCCTTAAATCACCTAGCTTCTATCTGACTTCTTTTGTATATGGGGTGTGAAATGGTATGAAAGCCCTTTTGTAACTATCTTTTCAAAACTCATCTTTATTGAGTGTGGCTATAATACACACATTTCTAAGAAAAAGAAAAAGAAAGGTACTTCTCTTTGGGGTTTCCAGCACCAAGAGTGAGAGCCTGCAGAGAAGAGATTTTCTTAGAAGGTTCCGGAAGCTGCTGTTGGAAGCTTCCCCAGATCATCATCCTATTTTCTGTTTACTGAGAACTACTGGCTGAGCATGGGGGTCTGGACTAAAGCGAGCTGCAACCTGGGTGCCCTTGGTGGGCTGCTGCATCCTGGGCTGGGACTGAGTTGGGGAAGGACCTGCCATTAGCAAGTGTCCTGCATTGAGCTGCACAGGACCAATCTCCAACAGCGACACCATGTGGTCGTGGGAAGTAATGGCAACAACGGACGATGAGCTCACAGTTGTGTCAGCTGGCCCCTAATGAAACAAGGCTGTACTCCTTAGGGCAATATAAGTCTTGGGGTTCTTGGAGGGAGGCCATGAGAGGGAGACCCTGAGCATTTTGAGTATTCTAGCGAAAAACTGGAAAAAAAAAAAAAACAGATGTAATCTGCTTTCATGCCAAGAGGGAATATCAGATCATATACGTATTTTCCAAAGAAATGTTCAGGCTAGAAGGTTAAGAGCCTAGAGATCTGATTTCAGCCTGTTGCTTATTTAGTGTGAGACCACGGTGGGGGGTCATGTTCACTCTTATTTCTTCATTAACAAGCACCCCAAATCTTCACCGGCTCCAATATTCTAGGATGTTAGGATACATGTGTTTTAAGGAACACTATCCAGCTAGAGATGGTGAATGAGAAGGGCCGGGGACTCCCAATCAGGGCATGTCCCTTTCCAGTGCACCCACAGACGCTGTGGGTACAGCTGTCCGAGGACCTCACCTACCATCAGATGGGAGTGGTTCCCATCAGCCATCTCCCCTGCCATCTAACACCCTCCATCCCTGGGGTTCGAAGAAGTCCTGGGAGAGGGCATCCTTCTGGGGCAAGGAAGGGGGCACAAAGTGGGGTGTCGTACCTCGGGATGGTTCTCACACTGGCTGTTCAGAACAACCTCCTGCAAAGCAGGCCCTACCACCCTCACCCATGCCCGGAGGCTGGGACACATTCTGAAATGCACATCAGGCCCTCTACTCCCCTCACCTACACCCACTTTTCTCTGAAGAACACGGAAGAAGGGCAGGACCAAGAACGGCCCCTGGACACTGGACTGCTTGCTACGTGCTGACAGGAGAAGCCTAGCCATCAGGGTCAGAGAGTCGGAGCTAGAGGGAATCTAGAATGTTCTCTAAGTCCCCAGTAAATAGACAAGGAAACTAAGGCCCAGCAGGGGAAATGAGTCAAGAGAGCCTGCCAGGGAATCCACATTAGAGCCTAGCTGGCCTGGCCCTAAGCCAGCACCTCTCCTTTGCATCCCCTCTTCCTACTGCCATTCGCGACCGCACTGTAGGTGTCTGGGCCCAGTATGGCCACCTGGTGGCCACAGAGCCAGGCAGTGAGTGACAGGGACCAGCGGTCTCCTCCCATCCCACCCTCACCCTTCTGCTCAGGGGGTTCTGAACCCACAGGAATCCTATCCCCGGGGCTTCCTACGGCCAGGGAGCTGCTGAAACTGTGTCCCCCAAGTGTGCAGGCTGAAGGGGATTTGGGTTGAGAGGGAAGGAAGTGAATGCAGGGGGCTGGCGCTCAGAGTCACGTTCCAAGGGCACTGGCTGGGGACGCAAAGAGCACTGAGTATGAACGCTGGCTCGGGGCTCAGACAGAAACCCCTTCCTCTCCTTGGAGGGGAAAGGCACAAGCTGCCTTCAGTGAAGCTTCAATGGAATGTATCCAGGCTTTTCAATGTTCTCTTCCCAGAATAGACCCTCGATTCCATCCTCTCTGAGCTGGCAGCTAGAAAGGGGCATCTCTAAGCTTGCCTGGAAATCAGAAGTCTGGCCCTTGCAGTTGCTCTCAGAGAGACAGTGTAGTTCACTGGCCAGGTGGGAGAGTCCAGCTTAGGTTCTGGGGTCAGAACACCTCAGATCACAGCTCTGCCACTTAGTGGCTGGGTGAGCTTCAGTAAACAATTTTATGTCTCTGAGCTCCAATTTCTTCACCTAAAGAATGGCAAAACAGCACTCCCTGCTGTACTACTTGTCTATTACAGTTATCACAAATTATCACCAACTTAGTGGCTGAAAACAACACAAATGTATTATCTTACAGTGTCACAGGTTAGCAGTCTAACATGGTTCTCACAGGGATAGAATCAAGATGTCAGCAGGGCTGAGCCTCCTGGAGGCTCTAGGGGAGGATCCTTGACCTTGCTTTCCCAGCTTCTAGTGGCCTCGCCCATTCCTTGGCTTGTGGTCCTTTTGCTCCATCTTTAAAACCAGCAATGTAGCATCTCTCTGACCATTCTTTACTGTCACATCTCTTTCTCTACCCACTCCTTCTACTTTTAAGGACCCTTGTGATTACATTGGGTCCACCCAAGTAATCCAGATAAGCTCCCCATCTCAAGATTTTTAAATTAATCTCTTCTGCAAAGTCCCTTAAGCCATGGAAGGGACATCTTCACAGGTTGCAGGGAACCCTTGTGGGATGGCCTCATCTTGTGCTATCTTAAAAGGGCAGCTCTCCCTGCCTGGTGACATTCTGGGCTCATCCCCCGGGCACGTAGGACAGGCCACCTGCCTGCTCTCCCTCTGCTCAGTGCCAGCCTCTGGCAAAAGACTCCAGATGTTGCCGCGCCTTTTGTTTATACCCAGGCAGTTGCGTCCTCTCGCCGTGATACAGATGTTCGCACAGATGTTCACATACTGACATACACATGTGCGGATAGATGATATGCAGCTCAGGCCCAGTGAAGGGCACACACACACTCACGCACACATGCCCCTGTGCGGGCACATCCAGACCTCACCAGAACTTTGCTCATCCACGCCACTGCCAGCTCGTCTTGCCCCTGAGCAGACCCAGCTGCCTGCATGCCCCCGGGTGACAATCAGGTGGTCTCGGGACCCCACCGCCTGCTCTCAGCACCCACCCCCTCCCATCCTGTCCTGGCAGTCACCACCTCCCCACTCCTGCTCCATTGATTGGCCTTGCAGCTCAGCAGCCGGAGATGTGCCCCAGCTGGAGGAAAACACTTGTAATTTATGGAGTGTCTGATTTTTAATCAGTTTTTTGTTCCTGTGCTGTAATTGTCCTAATTAGATATACATATTTTGATGAAGGTTTTTCCAAAATAAAAATTGTAATCGAATCTTGCTTGACATTCTTTACACCCACTCGCTCTGATCCAAACTTCCACTGCAGTGGAGTCTAGAAATTATGCCTACGGTTCAGGCATTTGCATACTTCTCTGGGCCACCGCAGGCTGGAAGGCAGCCATTGGGCAGGGCAGTTTCCTTTGGCCCTGGGCCTTCAAGTGCCCCGTCAGGGTGGGACAGCCTTCCCCTCTGGGCTTGGCAGGACCTCCAAGGCCTCCCTAGGCAGGACTTATGACTGTGGAGGGCCCAGGAGCTTCAGACACCAATGTGCCCTCTCTCTGCCCACACTTCTGCTCCCTGGGGCACCTGCAGCCTCATAATGTGAAGCCATCCCCAGATCTCCAGGGTAAAGTCAGGCTTCTGCCACACCCCATTCTTATGACTAATCACAATTCCTGCCACTGACCGAGCGGCTGCCGTGTGCCGGGCACTGTGTCTTATATACATTATCCCCAATCCACACACCACCCTCCGGGAATTGGACAGAGGAAGAAATCAAGACTTGGAGAAGGCAATTCGCTTGCTCAAGGTTGTATGCCAACCACTAGAAGTGCTGCCATCCTGCGTTCTCAGTCTTAGCCAAAATGCTGAGAGGCAATGGCTGCCTTCCTAGAACAGTCCAGGAAGCCCCTCTGGGTGGCACGCCCACACTGCTATCTCACTCTGTACCCCAGAATCAATCCACACCCTTGAGTGGCTCATGATGCACATTTCCTCCTACCGAGTCTGCACTGTAGACCACATGCAGGTTGGCCTACAACCTATTTTTGTGAGTCTCTCAAGGACCTCGAAACCCAGGTGTGTCTCTAAGGTGTCAGTTCTAAGACTGTCTGGGAAGCTGTGAACAAACACTGACTCCTAGAGTCTTAGACTCCAGAGAGGGCCTCCCCACAGTAAAACGACCACATCATAAGATTCGAGCTAAAAACTGTGCTAGTTCGTAAGCGGCTGTCACTCAGCTCCAAACCCCACTGGTCATGCTGGGCTGGGAGACACTGGGGCTGGGAGGCTGTGAACCACATTTCTGCTTTGCCCCTTGTGCGCTGTTAGCTGCTGCCAGCAGGGGGCACTAGAGGAACCATTTCTCCACCCAGGCAATGAGCTGGTTCCTTCATCAGTTGTTGGTTGCAGTTTGCAGTTTTCTTTCTCTGCACCACCAGAACCACCAGCCTCTGGTCTGGTCTTATGCCCTCTCTGAGATCCCAGCAATGACTAGCCAGCGTTGGCCCCTCCCCACAGAGCTTTGAGTCCCAGCTCGATGGCCTCACCTCCAAACTCCTAAATTCTAATAAGCTCACCGTTTTGCCTTGTTCCCCCAACGCTAGGAATGGTGGCTGCTCCTACAGTTGCTACCTCTGTGTTCCCTCAGTGTCACAGACCCTTTGCAATTCACCAAAACTCCTTTAACCAAGTCCTCCTATTACAGTCTCTCTGCTAAAACGACTGGCGTGGTTTCTGATTTTTGACTACACCACAGCCCTGGTGGTGTCCAACTTTAAATTGGGAAAGGTGTGCTGAGAGTTGCGGCAGCCACCCCCACACTGGCGTGTGTAGCCTGCTGTCCCACAGAGCGGCGCGAGAAAACCCATCGGAGAATGGAGGTCCTTCGCCAGAAGGAAGCCAAGCAAAAGATGAGAGGCAGAAGGAGCGAGAGCCCTGAGTCCTCCATCTAGTTCCCAAAGGCCAGGTTCCTACTGCTATCCCAGAATCCCTCGCAGCTCCTGGGCCAATACATTTCCTATTTGCTTAAGCTGGTTACCTTGGGTTTCTATCTCTTGCAAACAAATGAGTCCTGACTAATACGTTGGCTTCACAGCACCATGGGCAACCTGTCTTACCTACACATTTCTATTTTCCTACAGAAAAATGGCTTGTCAGCGGAACTGGTTGTGGAACGCTCCTTAACAGCGCCGACTCCTGGGTCTAATTCCATACTTACTGATCCACAGTTTTGGGGATGGGCCTGGGCGTCTGTATAATATTATTGGTGGTTTTATTGTGCACACGGTGCCAGGTTTGCAGTGTGGGATTGACGTGTCCCCTTGGCTGCTTTCTGGGGTCAAGCCCTTCTGGAGAATTTCACTCTGGCTGGGTACCAGACTTTAAGAGGGACACTGGAGGGCATGAACAGGAGAAAACCAGGTCACCGAGGGCTCTCAAGCTGCTCTTCCTTTTATGTGTTTTTCAGAAATCAGGGTATTTAACTAGAGAAAGAGAACCCACAAGGGACATGCTAACTGTCTTCAACAGTGTGAAAGGCTGTCATGTGGAAGAGGAACAGATTGACTTTGCAGGGCTCCAGAGGGCAGGCCTTCCACCAAGGACACCCCAGTGCCAGATTTTAGCTAAACAACGGGAAGGACTTCCAGCAATTAGAGCTGCCCCGTGGTGGAAGGGCTGCCCCAGAAGGTAGTGAGTTTCCTGTCTCAGCAGTGAACACATGTCAGGAGCTCACCATATGTCCGTCACTATGGCCGAGATTGTTACACTGGACAGAAGGTCGGATGAACTGCCCTTTCCTTTGCCAAGATTCTATAATTCCAGAATGTGGCCTGGGAACAAAAAAAAAGGCCACGTGTGAGCTTAGTGGCCAGAAGGAGAGATGAGCACAGAGTTGCTGGGAGGACACGTGACAGAAACAAAGCTCATGACAGAACAAGAAGGGCTGCCTAGTAACTGGTTCATTACAACATGGGTTATCACTAAAGTCAGGGAATTTTTCACTTTATGTATGTATCTTGGTTGTATTTTCCTGTTATCATGACTGTGACTTACTTTTATAAAAAGGAAGAAAATCCCAGGTATTTTCATTTTGAAAAAATAATAAAAATAGCAACTGGCCAATACCTACAACTCACATTGACGTAATTAGGTATAAATGTGGGGCATGGAAGGGAGGTGGTGGATGAAGGGGTTTTTACATCAGGAAAAGCAGAGTCCAGTGGTCCAGAGGCCACACTCCTTCTGTCTCTTTTGGCCCTAAATGTCAGAGTGACCAAGATAACCTGAGTTATACCTTCACCCAGGGCTTCTCAACCTGTTTCATGCCCAGGCATCTAGAAACTTCTCTAAATGTGCTACTTTATTTCTGTAGCAGAGAAAAAGGCAAAGCCCATGTGCCATATCAGCAAGCAGAGTGGGGGGGGGAGGGAAAAGGATGCTTGAAAAAGAGACATTTGACTCTAACCTTTCAGGGTTAGAAAGGAGAGGACATGCCAGGAATACGTAACAGCTCCCACCCTTCGAGAGCATAGAGTCATGCAGACGGGCTGGGACATGGCCTGTGAAACCCCATGTATTACTCAGAACTCTTTAATTTACAAGTGATAGAAACTGAACGCGACTAGCTTTAGCAAAAGGGAAATTAATCAGACCTCGTAGCTGGGAGGATTCTGGGATCACAGAATGAAAGGAAAGACTGTGGAATCCAGACTTTGGAACCAATATGCTCTGTCTATGTCTAATCTATATCTACGCCTGGGTCTATCTGTATCCTTCCCCCTCCCACCCCTACCTGGTTTCCATCTTTGCCTGGCCCCATGGCAGATAGGCCATCTCGTACAGTGATGAAGGGGGCCACTAGATACGTCACATTCACAACTTCCCACACAGCATCCTAAGCGAGAAAAGTTGCCTCCGCTCAGGATCCATGGACCAATTCCAAAGAAGGACTTTGACGGCTCATGCCTTGGACCAATCACTTTTGCCCAGGGGATGGGGTCCTGCGATTGGTCAGGCCTGTGTCACATGCCTGTCCCCAGGGGCTGGGAAGAATGAGGTTCATTAATGGGAACCTGTATCTCGGGGGAAGGAAAAGAGGAGAGAGAGGCGATCTTCTCTACTCTGCACCAGCGCTCAAGAGCGGCATCCTATGATATGAAAGATTAGGCTCAGGTGGCTGCCATGTCACACTGGCTGCCTCTGAATCCCAAGATTGACACGTGAGCTGTCAGCCGTTAGGCCACCTCCACATCACTCTGAGTCTGTCCCCTTACCTGCATGGTGAAGGCCTGAAAACCCAGATGTCAAGCCCCCCACCAACTGTCAGCCATGGGTATTTTCTCTCTCTTTCCTCAGCCCAACTCCTCACCCCCCAGCTCCCTCTGCGGGCTTCTGGGGAGGCCTCCGTGCCTTTGCTCACACTGCTTCCCCTCCTTAACTGCCCTTCCCCACTTCTCCTCAATCAAGAAGACCCTCTCTAAACTCGCCTCTCCATGAAGCCCCCTGCAAACCCTGGTCCCTAATCACACCCCCTCTGCACGTCCTCATCTGCCCCTCGTACCCTGTCTGCTCGGCCTGACCCACATCCTCACGGGACAGACTGTGTGCGATACCCTGTTGCAGCCCAGGACAACCCAGTGCCAGCACACAGTAGGGGTTCAGGACAAGTTTGGATTGCACTGTAGAGGCCACCTATGTGACCTATTACCTCGTGTGCCTGGGAATATGTTAGCTCTTGGTCTCCCTCCAAAACACCCACTTCTCCTCCCAGAGCCCACCCCTTTTCTGTTAGTTGATATTTATGGGTAATAAGCCAAGCACATCAAAACCCGAGGTGAAATGCCTCTTAAAATAAATACTCTCCCCAACAAGTCAATCCATCCAGGCAGAATGGGCTTTGCTAGCAGCCAGGGAAGTGCAGGCGGGAGTTGTGGGAGGTGGGGGAAGGGGTATCCACCGCCCTCTGGGACATTGAGAGATGGGATGGGGTGGGGAGACCTCACTCCATTCGGTGCTGCCATGAGAAGTGGAAGTGGAGCACATCACTTCTCAGCCCCTCAGACTCCGATTGCAGCCAGGGATAAAACAGGTCATTTTAAAGGCTGGCTCTGGAGTGGCAGAGACAGACGGAGCACAGCAGATGCTTCTCCATCCAAGTGAGGAGAGCAAGGAGTCAAGGTCACTGGAAGTCAGCAGGCCTCCTTCTGCACTGGGTCTGGCCAGAATGTTCCTGAGAAAAGCAAGGAGTCTGTGTTGGACTATAGGGAGCCCCCGATCACGGATGGGGCGATCCAAGTGGACTAGGGCTCCTCAACTCCTCAGGTTCAGCCCCCTGCCTCTTAGCCAGACCACCTCACTGAGCCCACCCTCCGTCTCTGGCAGCCTCTTCCAGTTCAGCCTCCTCTCAGGGAAGCCGTCATTCATGGGTGGGGCGGGCCGCCACTGGGCTCCACACCTAAGCAATGGGAAAATACCTCTGACTCCAAAATCCACCCTCCCATGAGAATTTCAGCCTATTTTTACTTCCAGAGGTGAGTTCTCCTTTGTTAAAGACCCGCGTGACCAGCCCATGCAGACAACGTCACCTGAACACACGCTGTTGGCACGGCGGATACACAGATATCCCAGAGCCCACACCCATGTGTGTACACATGTACACACGTGCACACATTCAAATCACTCACATAGATCATACCCTGTTTCCCCAAAAATAAGCCCTAGCTGGACGATCAGCTCTAATGCGTCTTTTGGAGCAAAAAATTAATATAAGACCTGGTATTATATTATATTATATTATATTATATTATATTATATTATATTATATTATATTATATTATATTATATTATATTATATTAAAGACCTGGTCTTATATTATAGTAAAATAAGACCAGGTCTTACATTAATTTTTTTCTCCAAAAGACGCATTAGAGCTGATGGTCCGGTTAGGTCTTATTTTGGGGGAAACACGGTAGGTCCTTAGTTCCACTTGCACAGCCACACAGAGAAACGAAACTACCCACACTTAGTTTATACCCTTAGTTGCCAGAAAAGTCTGGGAGTGCTTTTCAGATGCTGGGGACAAGATGCAGAAGGCAGAGGAGGACACATCCTCATCCACGGAAACTCCCTCAGGCCGTTTCTCAAGGACCTACGAGCGGAGTTTTTTCATGCCGGTACCCCTCACCCTTGCAGGGGGCATCCATGAGCCAAAGTACCAGAGAACTTGAGGCTGCCAACTTTCTCCAACCAAAGAGGTCAGGGACAGGTTTTCCCTTTCATCTCCCCAGCTTTAAAGGGGCAATTTGGAGGCCCCTGAGCGAGTCTGGAAGGGGAAGTGGGGATTGGGCAGAGAAAGGAGAGAAGAGGGGCGACACAGGCAGCCGGTGGGCAGGTAGGCAGCCTCTGTGCAAGGAGCACCAGGTCACAAAATGCACTTAGGTTACCTTGTGCCACATCTCCCTCCCCCACAGCTCCCCACTAATCAGTGGACTCTTTAAAGGATGCTCCAAGCTGTGTGAGCTTGCCATCCTTTGCATGTCTGCCCCTGGACACACACCACGTCAACTGCCTCCTGGCTGCACTGGGGTAGCTGGGGACCAGGTTTCAGGCTGAGCCAATAGGCTGGGGTCCCCGTCTCAGTCACAGGCTACAAGCAAGGTCCCCTCTGCTTCTTCGAGCCACCCAAAGGCAGGAAGGCCAGGGTTCCTCGGTTTCCTTTATTCTAACCAGGGTGCCCCGAGGCATGTGCTGCAGCGTCTCCAGTGTGTCAAGCTCGTGAGACCGCCTCTAAGCTCTGTGCCACTAGGATGGCCTGGAAGCCACTTGTCTCCTCCCCACAGAGTGGACTCATCCACACAGGCAAGGACTAACTGGATTCCAGCCCATTTGGGAATAGGTGTTCGGTGAGGAGTATCGTGTTGGTGAACGAATGAATAAACGTGCCATCCTTAAGGAGAACCCTTCTCTTGCTTGTGTCCTTTATTTTCTTCTTTCTCTCCCCTCCTACAAGTTAGATCTCTTCCCTGTTGCCCACCTGCTCAGGTGCTATTCTACCTGTTCACTACACTCCCCTCAGAGCAGGCACCTGCTGCTCCAGAGAACAGGCTCCAGCTCCCTTTGCTCTTTCTCTTCCTCTTGTGTCATTTTCTTTCCCTCAAAGCCTGGGAGTGACTGAGATGAGGATTTGTGGGACCTGCCGCTCTTCCTCTGGCCCACACAGAGCCCCACCACCGCCACCCCTAATGCTAAACAGAAGAGGGTCTCTGGCCGGCCTTGCAATCTCCCACTGTCACCTGTGGGAGCCCTAGTGTTGTCCCCTCCTCAGAACCCCTGATTCCTGTACTGAGGAGCTCCACCACCCCCAAAACTGAAGGCTCTGGGGTATTCTCTGCACACCCCCACCTGGCTGAGTCTTAGAACTGGCTGCAGTGAAAGGCATGATAGAAGTAGAAAGACCTTCCCCAAATTGTCATACCCAGCCCCAGGTATTTTGGCCCTTGGACCGTCTCAGCCAAACCCTTCTCACAGGGGAGGCAGGAGGAGAGAGACTGAGAAGAAGGGAATCTCTTCTCCCCAAAAGCCCCGTGCTGACTGCAGCATCCCCAGAACAGCCTCCAGCACAGTGTTCCATTCTTCAGACCTCTCTCCCTGCTACCGCCCTCCCTCCCACTTGGAAACCTGCCCTAAGTTAAGCCTAGAAAGGAGCAGATAAGTAATTCACACTCAAATGTCACTTACTCAACAATAACCTGATGCTTGCACCCCAGGAGTGTCTTCCTGTGAGAAGGGGCTGATGCTTTTAACCCTAGGAAGGCACATGGCTTCCATCTCACGTGCCAAGTCCGGTCATTCCTCGCAGACTGGAGCAGAGAAAAGTCTTCTGCGCCACCTCTGGGCTCGGTGAGGAAGTGTGCCCTGATAGATTAGTGATGTCTGCCATGGACACGGCAAGGGGACGCGACAGCAGGTTTGCTCGGTATTTGACACTCCATGTTTAATTCAAAAGAATTTAAGTAGTGGAATCTCAGAGGTGTGGAAAGTGGGCCCCTGTGAGCATTGCTCTAATTACACCAATGGCTAAGCAAAGCCGGGCTCAGATAATTCTGGCTGCTGCAGCTGCTTCTCCCGCTCTCCACCCAAGCAACTAAACTGAAATGAGAGAGAAGGCTGCACTGCTGTAGCCCGTGGAAGTATGGACGGAAAGATGGATGACCTGGGCCAGGCAAAGCTGAGCTGTCTCTGGGCCAGACAAGCGGGTATGGGTGAGTGACCATGGAGAAAGAAGAACAACTGTTCCAGTCTCCTTCAAGGTCAGAGCTGGATGAGACATTTTGCTGATTTGATTCCTCCAGCTGGAACAGTGGTTCTCAGATTAGCTACACAGTGAATCACTTGGGGAGCTTTTAAAATATACAGATGCCTGGGACCCACCCCCAGAGATGCTGGCTTAATTGGTCTGAGGCTCAGCCTGGGACTTGGGGATGGTTTAGAAGCTCCCCAAGTGATTCTAATGTACAGCCAAGACTGAGGCCACTGGGCTGAGAGGAGCCTTGAGAAATCACCTAGGCCGGTTCTTTTCAAACTGTAATACACAGCTGACCCTTGAACAATGTGGGGGTCGGGACGCAGTTGAAAATTCGCATATAACTTTTGACTCAAATCATCTTGTTAAATGTACATTTTGATTAGACCTGGGGTGAGGCCCACGACTCTGCTGCTCTAAGCGCTCAGGAGATGCTGACACTGCTGGTCCCAGGCCCACACTCTGGGTAGCAGGATTTGGTCCAGTGGTTCTCAAACCCTGGGACCATAGCATCAGTATCACCTGGAAACTTGTTAGAAATGCAATGTCTTGTGTCCTATCCCAGACCTACTGAACCAGAAACTCTGGGAGTGGGGTGTGGGGTCACGCTTAAGTATAGGATACGGCAATCATTGATGGGGGCCAGTGCCCTGCTCCCAGGACGCACCCGTTCCAGGCCTGTAGGATTCTTCCAGGAGAGCCCTCTTGGACGCACCTCTCCTCCTGGTGCAGCCAGGTGGGTTTGGGGGCTAAGAACACTGTGGAGGAATTAATGAGTCCATATGTCAATTTCTGGCAGGGAATAAATGCACATAGTAAATGCACAAATGTCTAGTTTTCAGACCCCAAGGGAGAAGGGGTGGGGAGAAACACCTGAAACACACCAGAGAAATGGAGAGATGAAATTCAATTCCAAACTAAAAATACACATTATTTATCATTATCTAGAAGGCGACTGGGAGAAGGCCATTAGCAAGTATTTGCTGGCGGGTGCTGTTCTCAGTAGCACGAGCAGTGAGCCAGAAGGGTTGTTGTCCTACATTTCTTTTTGTTGCTGTTACGCGGCAACAACTCCAGCTCACAGAAGGCCCCGCGCTGCTTCCTTCCACCAGAAATGATTTTCCATTATCTGGAGACTACTGGGGAAAGCGCATCAGGGCTCAGGAGGTGCCAGCTTCCTAAGGCACCAAGGCCACCTCCATTTCCCCAGAAGTGCAAACCAGCAGTGCAGTGGCAGACAGATGGCGCCAGGGGTGGGGGTCTGGGGTGGGTATGCTCTTGGTGCTTTTCCCAAGAAGCCTAGCATCCTAGACATGCCCACTTAACTATAGGAGCCTGGGCTTGGCAGGGAGGGGAAGGGGCCTCCAGGGTAACTGGCCATGGCTGCCCCCTCCTGTCCCCTTCCTGGGGTGCAGGGAGGCTTTGAAGAACGTGGGCAAGTTGCCCTGGAACCCATCTGGCAGATTTGAATCTGAAATAACCTTGGAAAGCAGGGGACGGACCTAAAGGGGAGGTGGCCAGTTTTGCATAGAGAATAAGGCTGAATGGTAACAGGGCAAGGCTGGGAAGGAGAGGCAAGAGGGCTAGACCAGAGGGGTGCCCAGGAGTCCATAGGGGCTGCTCCTACCCCCAAAGGAACCAAACCACAGATGCCATCAGAGGGATAGTCCGTTAGGGGAGAGACGGTGTATACTTCCCTGCAGAATATAATGGGATACCAGTAATTGAAGTTCCCCATCCCTGGACCCACCACGCTGTAGGTTAGAAGTAATCATTTGTCTCTCAATCAGAGAATAAAATAGTGGGTTTTGAGTGGGAAGTTTTGGTCAGACAAACATGTATTCAAATCCAACTCCCCCACTTGTCAGCTGTGTGCCTTTGGACAAGTTGTATAACCACTCTGTGCCTCATGTTCTTATCTATAAAATGGGAAATAACAGTACTTGCCACAGGAGGTTTGTGAAGCACTTGATGAGGTACGTGGCACAGAGAGGACACCTAAGAAATTAAGCAGAACTGATGTACGAGCCACCCTCACAGCCCATGGCCATGTCCTCTCAGCTCTAGTCTCCAAGCTTCCTGTAGGAGGAGCCTCTTCTGTCCTTTCTGTGACAATGTGGAGGGAGAATAAAGAAGGAGGGAGATGGCAGAGAGGGCGAGAACCAGGGTAGTAGGAAGGAAAAGGTTCAGGGCGCAGAGAGCCGGCCGCAGCAGAAGGTCCTTTCCAGGGCCTTCCCCAAAGGGTGTGAGTCTCAGGCCCCTGCTGGCCATCACGCGTCCCTCTCTTCCTCCATGCAAACGTATAAATGATAAACCTTGCTCCCAGGCCCTGGGCACAGACCCCTGTCCAGCCCTGGCTGGGCCAGTGCCAGTTTGCTGGGCAGGGAGGTTAGCTGCTGTGACAGAACGCTAAGCCTCATGTTGGACACAGGGTTCCAGTCCTGCCTCAGCCAACAACTGTGCAAATCCCCTCCCTGCTTCTCCCCACTTCACCCAACATCCTTAATCACCTGCCGTGTGCCTGGCCCTGGGCACACAGTGAGAATGACAGAGGTTCCTGTCCCTGTGTGCAGCTTGCTGAGCTGCTGCAGATGTGCACACCCACTCTTTACCAGGGACCAGGGACATCCTGGCCATCTGGCAGTGGGGACACCTGGCTCCCAGAGTGACCCCCAACCGTGTCTCTACCACGCAGGCTGCATTTCTTTTCCTATCCTTTCCGTGATGCCTGACAATCTGGATGTGTCTGAGCCCTGTGCGGTTTCTACCTTCATATTACCTCATTCGTCTATAAACCCCATTACGTGAAATAGCCTGAGTGAGCCTCTGGGCCTGACAACCTCGAGAACCTCGTATGGACTGTAGGTCAATTCCTTAAAACGCTGTTATAAAGACAAAATGAAAACCAGTCAACAAAAACTGAAGAGTTGAAGGCAGCAAATAAATTCAGCAAATGGACCATTTGGCGTCCTGGCCGTGGGGCGAATTGGATTTCAGAGACTCGGGCTGCCCCCTCCCCTCGGGCCTCAGAGTTGGGAACTGCTGAGCCTTGCCCGTGGACGTGCCCCCCTCCCAGTGTGTCCCCACAGCCCAGTGGCTCCCACTGGATCCGTAACACTGGTTCCCCAGCTACTTCTTCACTCCAGCTGTAGATTACACCTCCATCAAGGTCACTGAGGAAGCGCAGAAAGACTCCGGAGCTTCGTAGAGCGAAAAGCAGAAGGAACAGACCCGGAGGGAGCTGGCTCTTCCTGCGTCCCCAGCAGCTGCTTGTGGTGTGTAGTGGCACCACTTCTGCCCAGCAAAGTTCCCTGGGAGATCACCAGCCTGCCCTTCTTTCCTGGGCACAAGGGGCTGCCAGGGGAAATGGTGGGTGATAACAAGCCAGGATGTACCTCTGATGCACTAGTAGGTCAAGCGCTCTTTCTGTGGGATGACAATCATTGTTCTATGAATAACGTTGATTTTTTTTTTCATAGCACTTTGGTGCCTACTACTGTTCTTTACTGTTAGTCCTGAGGGTCCCCCAACTCCAGCTAGCGGGTGTCCTTAATAACTGGCTAATCATTAGATACTAATAATTCACTTTTGCTTCCCTGAGCTCCAACTTCAAGGGGCAGGTGGAGGCACAGGTCTAGGAATGCCTTAAGAATCCACACCAGAAGATTCCACATATCCCCCACCTACCACAGCCAGATTCCTGCTCCTACCTCGCCACGGGACCCGCTTTTACTGAGGGTGGCTGCTTGTTGCCGAGTGTAATGGAAGCTTTCAGCCCTTCGGACTTTGTTCAACTTCTCTTAAGAGAGGTGGATGCCGGCAGCTCTCTTGCTACTGTTTCTGTGATGGTTAATTTCATGTGTCATCCTGACTGGGCTCCAGGTTCTCGGGCCTTCGAAGTGGCACTGAATTCTACCACCGGCTTTCCTGGGTCTCCAGCTTGCAGATGGCGGGTAGTGGGGCCTCTCATCCTCCTTAACTGCATGAGCCAGTTCCTATAAATGTGTATTTATATATATGCACATATATCCTATTGGTTCTGTTTCTCTGGAGGACCCTGATGAATGCATTCTCCTCTCCTTCTGTCATGCATGTACTTCTGCCTTCTCCCCTGTGGCTGCTCTTTCTTAAATGCCATTAAAAAACAAGAACACTTCATTGAGGTATAACTTAAATGTCATAAAACTCACCACAAGACTTGCTTGCCCCAAATCTTTCACCTGAGTCCCAGGGACTGCAAACTCAGGGTGTCTCAAGTTCCACTCATCAAGTTGTCTGTCTCCTCTGTGTTCGCCACCATAGTGGGCGACGCCATCACCCACCGAGTGCCCAAGCCAGGTCCCACCGAGCTGTAGCTTGTCATCTTTAACACGCCCAGCCCTCCACCTGCATTTGTGAAGGCCACCGCCATCACTCAAAGATGGGCTCCTACAGTGTCTCCACCTGGTCTTCCTTCCTGCAGTGTCGGCCACCCACCCCTCCCCCTGTGTGGCCACCAATGGCATTTAAGACACACATCTGATCAAGCCATGCTATGCGTAAAATCCTTCCGTGGCCCCAGTGACAGAGGACAGCACCAGTTCCCTCACTGGGTTTCATAAGGCTCTGCTCCCAGGTGCTTTGCTGAGTGAGGTTCTTTGCGACTTTGAAATGGAATGATTGTGGGTGGTCCCAGCCCCTGTCCCAAGGACACCAGCCCAGACACTTGGTTAGAAAAAAGAAAGACTCAGGAAGGATTCAGGGGAGCCACCCATTCTCCTGTCTGCTCACACTGTCCCAACTGGTCTGTGGAGTCTACTCTTGAATTGAATGAACTGCCCACTGGTTTGGGCGTTGACGGGGCCAAGCTTCAGAGGCAAGCAGAAAAGGCCTCCGGGACCGACACCGGCTGTGCCTCACTGACTGTAGTATCTGCACATTGGGACAAACAAGCAGCTTACCTTCCCGTTTTGTCAGTTGTATTGAGAGACTCAAAAAGGATGAGAGAGAGAGCGAGAGAGAGAGAGAGCAGCTGGCTTTGCATATCTCTAATGGGTTAAAAAAAAAAAAGCCAACTCTATCTATTTATAAAACAGGATTACAGTTTTGCAGAATCCTGCTGGGACCTGGGGGAGACTTTGAAAACACATTTATTTTGTTTCATCCTTAACACAGCTGCCTGCTGTCCCTCCTCCCACCACAGCTGACCTGTGTGTGAACAGATCTTTTCCCCAGCCCTCGGGAGGGGCGGCTGATGGTCCTTGCCCACCTAACCTCCTGGCCAGGAAGCCCAGACCCTTAGTCCCAAAAGTGCCAGAAGTGGAGAGACAGAAGCATCAGCAGCTTTCTCAGGAGAGCGGACCTGCCCATAAATGTGGCCCTTGCCCTGAGACCTTAGCGGAGCAGCCAACCTACAACATGGGAAGAATGGATCTCCCTCCCAGACCCCATTTGTCTATAGGAGAAAAGAAATGAGCAAAAGAAAAGCAAGGGCGTGGAACTCAAGTTATTGTGACTGGTCCTTGGGCTCCCATGACAATAAACACGTTGGGCAAATTGCAGTCTCACTGTAGAACAACTAATCTTGATGCAAAGCCTTTCCTCCCTGCACCAGAGGGGAAAAACCATAGTAAACAGGAGGGGGAAATCAATTCTTAATGCCCTTTGTTCCGTGAATGAGAGAATCTCAGTCAAGTCTGTCCTTTCCTGTCTTCCATCAACTTTGTCAATTTCTCACCTCCCACCCCTCATGTGAGGGGCTGGCTTTGGTGATGAGGTGGGGTCAAGGTTTGGGAGGGGGTGGGAGGCGGCAGACAGCCTCTTGGGCTTGGCCGGAACCTCATAACTCTGTTCTGTTGCAGAAGAGGCGGGGTGAGGGGGAGGGGAGTCTCTAGATGGACTGAAAGAAATCACAGAATGTGAGGGGCTTTAGCGAGCACCTGAGTTTACACAGTAGGAAAATAAATTTCAGAGAGGTTGGGGTCTCGCCCAAGGTCGTTTAGCCACAAGCGGCAGAGCCAGCCTGTAAAGGAGCTAAATGAATGGAGAGGCCAGTTGACGGGGCAGGTCCAAGGTGAGAATGGCCCAGATGCAGGAGTTAGCCGTCCAGCAGCTCCTTGGATGTTGTTGCCTGAGGTCGAATGAAGAACTCTTCAGGGAATAGTGGCTCCGTAACTCAGGCACTAAAGTAATGGAAGCGGGAGGGAAGATCGCCTCCTGACTCTAAATCTCAGGGGGACAGCTGGCGGTGGGAAGGGGAGAGAAGTAATGGGGGCCTCCGATGTCCCTGACACAAATCCAGAGTAAAGCGCTTAGGGAACTAATCACATCTATAAGGGGGAGGCGGGTGCCCTTCAGATGGTAAATCTCTTGATTACCAAGGATGGTTCTTTTACTGTCACTTGCAGGCTCACCCCGGCTCCATCCAAGGTACCCGGCATCTGCCTTGCTTCTCAGCCCTCCCAGGTCCCTACCCAGTCAGTGCAGGAAGGTGAGACGACCAGAAGGAAGGCTGGTCCCTGGCTCTGTTGAGGGGAGCTGGGAGTGCCTGAAGCCCCAACCCCACGCCACCCCCACCTAGGGAAGTCACCAATCCCTACATTAGTATTGGCAGATTTAGCAAATACAAATAAAGGATGCCCAGGAATGTGTGCAAAATAGCTCTAACTTCCCAACTTTGGTAATTTGGTGGGGTGGGGGGAGCTGAATATAGGACATTTAGAGTGTTCTGACAGGGTCAATATGAGTCAGAGGACAAAATCATTAATACAGGACATGTCATATATATGCAGGACACCTGGCCACACTCTCGATCCCTGAATCCCAAGCAGATGTGTGGAATTGTGTCCTGCCCCCAACACCGGGGTCTACCTACTTCTTCCAGAGTGAATTCTATCTCAGTGTCAACCTGACAGTCTTGGTATGTTTCCTCAGTGTCCCCAAGACTCTCCTCACTGGGATAGGAGGCCCAGAAAAAAAGGACTCTCAAGAGTGGGCTGATAACTGCATCCCAGGAGGGCTTCCTGGTGGAAGCAGGCTTTGAGAAAAGGGAAAGAGGGCGGATTTCCATAACACCCTACAGCTCCAGCATCTCCTCCTTTTAAAAGTCTGAGGATGTTCTCAAAGGACCAAACAACCAGCATTGGACTTAAAGTGACAAATGGCTTACTGAAGGGTGTGGGGTTCAGCTTCTGCAGCCTGCCTGCTGTGCAAGCTCAAGCAAGTCACCTGACCTTCCTGACACTCAATTTTCTGATTTGTGAAACGGGGGGCTGGTAACAAGCCACAGGTTGTTTTGAGAATCACGTGGGATGGTGGAAATAAAAACACGTTTAAATAGTAAACCACTCCTGAAATCTCAGCCACCAATAAAATTGGGCATGAACAGGCATCAAACACCACACTCAGCATCTTACGTGCTTTACCTCAATGTCTCTCGATTAATCTCTCCATCACAAGCCTGTGGGGCACGTCTAGTATTTCACCACTTACCGCTGCAGAAGCTCAAAGGTCCAATTACTGCTGTTCCCAAGGGTGGTCCACGAACGAGGCCCTGATTCCAAACCCAGCGCTCACTCATTCCTCGTTTCAACAATTATTTGGTGAGTGTTCACTATGTGTGAGCAGAGTGTGGGGCAGCACGGATGGAGCCAAAAAGATCATTTACAAAGCATTTCCTATATGCCAGGCACTGTACCAAGCGCTTTACGTGGTCTAAGAACTGATATTATTCCCATTGCACCAACAGGGAAACTGTGACTCAGAGCGGTTGCATGGCAAGTCCAAGGCCACACAGCTAATACGTGGTGGAGTCTGGATTTGAACCCAGGTCCTCTGGCCACCGAGGCCTTGCTCAATGATTCATCATTGTTATACGATACAACCAAAAACTTTTATCATCATTATCATCAAACACTTCCCCTGAGCTCCAATGGCAGGGGTCCAATCAATTACTTTGTCAAGCTTTGGAGTCAAGTTTGTGAAGTGTAGAGAGATGAGCCTCACTGGGCATAGAGCCTTAAAAATGCTTTGCAGGAAGGATCTAATATTCTTAGGATAAGGGTAGGAGGGCAAATCTGAGGCTGCAGCTCAAGGACGAAGAGGGAGAAAGATGGGGCTTAACGTTATCATCTGCAACATTTCCACGTTGGCACTGCTGCGTCTCGTCTCCCCAGGTCCCCTCGGAAGAATTAGCTCTCTCAGTTAGCGCGAGCCTGCAACTCATCTATCAGACGGACCCGAGGTGCTCCAGGCTCAGAGCTCGCTGAGTCAAGGAGAGGAGGGCAGCCAGCGCCCGGCCCCCACCCACCCAAACACGCCCCCGCCCGGGCTTTGACTTCACCAGGGGAAGGAGAAACGGCTCGCGATGCCTGTACATTAAGAAGCGTATAATTATGCATAATAAAAAGACGCCGACCCTTGTGTATATAAACACAGCTTTGACTGAGTACCCTTTCCTAAACAGCCCTTCTGGCTCACAACAGCAGCAATCAAGCCTCCTAAACATATGGTTGCCATCCAGGCCTCCAGGCAGGTTTGGACTGGGGTGGGGGTAGGGGAGGCAGGGCTGGAGGTGTGGGCGATGGCTGCTTGTTTGAGGACGGGGGCTGAGCCAAGAGCTGGTGCGCCAGGGGTAAGGACATCTACAATCTGAGACGGAGATCAAAGCCCCCCAACCCAAGATAGGCTGTCATTCTCTCTGCTCTGCCACCCTATCTTTAACTACCCCCAAAGACAGTGGGAAGGTCTACCGTGCTTCTCCAGAAAATGGGGGGAGGACAGCGGCCGAGTGGCCTGGGCTTGTCCATCACAAATGTTTTCTGGTTTTGATTTGGAGGGTCTCGCCTCACACCCATCTACAATGATTTGAGCACCTATCACCTGCAGAGCGTGTGCAAGGTTGAGTAAGAAATGCACAGGTGGGTAAGTTGCGAGTACTCACGGTCTGGTCAGTCTGGCAGGTGGAGAAGTAACCCCAGCCACCTTGCTCAGGCCCACAGGGGTCCAGCCTGCGGAGCCAGCTGTGTCCTGGGCTGCCAGCTGCTCCTGATCAGAGCAGTCACCCCGCAAGCTGGTGCTCAGCTCCTCCAGGCCGACTCAGAAAGTCTGTGCAGTGTCCCAACCGGTCTGAGGGCTGGTAACCCCATAGTGCACCGTGGGAGGGCCTGCTCTCCCCAGGTCGGGCTCTGTTCCCTGCCTTCCCCACTACCACTCCCCCTTCCCCACACAACCCACCCTTTTTCCCCTTTCCTGGGGAAAGCCAGCTTTCTTCAGGAAGCTTCAGGGCCGTGTGGAGCGGGTGTCCTGCTCTGTCCTGATTGGCAGGCCTGTCTTGGTAGGTGCGTGGCCCAGGTGAGCTGCGCGCTCTGTCCACCTGGGCTGGGGGATGGGTGTGAGGATGAAACGGTGCTGGAGGCGACGGTGCTGGGTCTCCTCATCCTACAGCAGACATCGGGTCCTCTTTCTCCACGTCCCAGACAATCCGTAGGTATGGCCTCTCCTTGGGTCCCCCCGGAAGCAGAGTCTGAGATGAGGACTTGAATGCAGGTAGTTTATTGGGGAGGTGAGCCCAGGAAGCAGGAGTGTGGGGGCAGGAAGAGTGAGACTGGGAAGGAGGAGGCAACTGAGGGTGTGTTCTTGGGCTCGTTACCACCCGTTACCACCATAGGCACCTGCACTCAATTACACCGGGCCACCTGAAGAACCAGCTGGTCGTGCCTTATAACTGTCCTGCTGAAGGGCCAGGGACTAGGGCATTCTTCCCACTTAGTCCCTTCCCCATTGCGTGAGGCGTGACCTGGGGGTAAACTGTCCTGCTTTTTCAACTGTGTCTGCAGGGACACTCCTGCCACTGTGGGGAAAGCCCCAGGCAGAACCTGGAGGGTGGGAGGAGCCTCAGGGTACAGACCCATGAATACATGGAGGCATGAAAGAGAAACTTTAAGAAGGTTTCAGAACATAGCCCGGTCCTGGGAAGAGCCACCCGCTCTCTGCCTCAGCATAACTTCTCTGTGTGTCTCAGCTTTGCCTCTGAAATGAGTGACACCGGGCCTCGGAGAACATCCAGCCATGCCTAGTGCCACAGATGGTCCCATCCCTGAAGCTCACACCATAAGTGGGATCTGACAAGCAAAGGGCCATGAAGAGCATGGCAGCCATGAGAGCAGGGATGGTGACACAGGGTACAGGGCTCGGCCTAAGGGAACAGAGTGACCGGCTTGAACAGCAGTGCAACCCCCCGGCAGGTGCCACACTAAGGAGTTAGGACTTGCCTTTCTACCAATCACAGGTGCACGGGACACCCTGCGAGCAAAGCCAGGAGCTTCCCAGTCTGTGACTCGGGGGAGACAGGCTGCGGATCACGCCCAACCCCCGCCAAGGAGGGGTGATGCCCACACCCTCCCTCCACTCACCTCCCTCCCACCCCTACCCACACCTGCCCCTCTGCTGCTGCTGACACCCTCCTGTGGCGACAATGAGATGGAGAATTCTGACTGTAAGTCAGGGAAGGTTTCTATGATCAGCTTTTGTTTCAGAAAAACCAGAGTTATGGAGAGAGTGGGAGGAAGGAGGGGTGAGTGGGCCTCAACCAAGTGGCACCCTATCCTTGGGGCACGTGACACCTGTTTTCCTTCTTACGTTGACCAAAGAGGGCACTCCTGCATTGAGTGGACAGGAACGAAGCTTCCTGCACTGCACAAGACAGCCCCCCCAGTGATAAAGAGCTGCTCCACCCAAATGAAGACGCACCCTGTCGAGAACCCTGAAAGGGGCCTTGGCAGTGCAGGGGCCTTAGCAGTGCAGGGGCCTTAGCAGTGCAGGGGCCGTGGCAGTGCAGGGGCCTTGGCAGTGCAGGGGCCTTGGCAGTGCAGGGGCCTTGGCAGTGCAGGGGCCGTGGCAGTGCAGGGGCCTTGGCAGTGCAGGGGCCTTGGCAGTGCAGGGGCCGTGGCAGTGCAGGGGCCGTGGCAGTGCAGGGGCCTTGGCAGTGCAGGGGCCTTGGCAGTGCCCCGGTGCTTGATAGCAGGGGGTTGAAGGAGCTGTTGAGCCTTTAGGAGAAAGAAGACTGCGCAGCCACAGTTTCTGGGCTGTGTGTCCAGCCGGCTGAATGTGTAGGGATGTGATGTGGACATCAGGCTGGGGATACCTGGGGGGCAGGGGTGGGCAACGAGCAAAGGTTTGGATGGAGACGGTCTCACTGTGCGGTTGTCACGGGAACCGTGATGAGACTGGCCAGTGTGAGCACCACCAGCCGAGCCGGGTCTCCGCAGATGCTAAAGGGAAATGGACAAACAGGACCCATTGCTCCTCTAGGCTCCTCTGCAAGTGGCCACCACATCCCCCACAGCAAGGTGGCTCTGGAAGGACACGCAGACAGGTATGGCACAGAAGGAGGGGCTACGAGAGCAGGAGGCACCCCCTGGCAATTCTGACATCTCCCTTCAGCTCCCCATGGCAAAGACACGTTTTCATGTAAGTGGTAGCCGGAGGGGGCCTGGAGCTACTCCTTTCATTTCATTAGATCCCAGCAGCCTTCAATTACCGCAGGCAGAAGGGAGGAAGCAGAGCTGATGTGTCTTAAAGAGCCGCAGTTTTGCGCTGTTTTTAATTTAACGCTGCCAGTAAAAGATGCCACCTTGGAGTCGCTAATGATTCTCGGGAAGTATTTTGGTTGATTTACACACACCTCCTACTTTAAATAACGAGGGAGGAAGGAGAGCAGGCATCCCCCCTGGAGTTTCGAACCTGCAGCTGGAAGGTAATGCTGCTGAGACTCTGAAATGTGAGGGTGTTTTTCTTTGGACCATGTTTCCTCAGGGCAGGGCACCCCAACCTCCCCCGGCACAACTCCCAGTCACTGGGCATTTATAAACAGGGCACAGACTTGGGGCACCATTCCCTCCTGCCGTCCCCTCCCCAGCCACATAGCTCCTACGGCTCTTAGGGTCACTGTCACTGGCCAGATAACAACAGTGGTCAGTATATTTGGCATCTTTATCATGTGCCAGCGCTCGGGCGAGGCACTTTATGTGCACAAACTCCGAGGCTCACTCTCTACTGAGAATCGGCGTGACTTTCCCTGTGTCCCCAAGGAGTTCAGGGAAGCTCTGAGAGGTTGAGCAGCGTGCTCAAGGTCACCCTGCCAGGAAGTGGTAGAGACGGTGTGTTCACACTCACTCATGAAAGCAGGACCCTTCTGGTTGGACTCAGTATTGTACCTGCAGGGATGCAAGAAATGAATGAGCAAACGACCCCAATCAGATCCAATGTTTCTGATTCCAGAGTCGGTGCCCCTCCCCTTTAGGGTCCAGTGGGCTCCAAAAGGACCATAAAGGCCGAGACCAAAGACAGAGAGGGAACAGGAAACCCTCCTTCTGGACCCCCAGCATCCAGCAGGGATCTGATTAGCAGGGGCACCGAGGGTTCTGCTTCTACACCTTGTCCCAGGGATTTCTCTGCCAGGAAGATGTAGTTTGGCGGTTTCAACAAGTAAGTACCCAAAAGGAGCCTCCATTTATCTTGATTCACTGCCCATCTCCATCAGGGGAAATGTCTCTTGTCTACTGGTAACCCCTTTCTTTCTCCTTCCCTTCAAAATAAAATTAGAGGCATCTCGCAGGAGCACGAAGGCCCTCCCAAATTTCCGGGCCTCATCTGTCATGTCAGGGCCAGAGCTTTGTGAGTGGAGCTCAGGAGTGAGGGTCTCTGCTGGGAGCAGCAGGGGGTGGGCAGGGGCTGGGAAGGAGCCCAGTTCAGAGAGACAGGGAGGCTGGCGTCTCCATCACCAGAGGCTCCAGGCAGCTGCATTAGTGATTCAGCCCCAGCAGGGAGGCTTTGAACCAGGCTGGGCCCAGACAATCAGGAAAACAACCTGAATCAGGAGCAGAGAAATCAAGGCCCCAGGAAGCTTCCTGGCTTTCCCATCAAAGGAGAAGCAATCAGGAGAGACGCAAAATGATTCCGATTTCCATTGCGGGCATACCAGTCTGGGCTCTTGGAGCTGGACAGAGCGGGGGCTACAGAGGCAGAGGCCCTGGGTTCAAATCCCAGCTCTGCCACTTAGTAGCTGTGTGGCCTCAGGCAAGTTATTGAGCTGCCTTCAAACTCTGTTTGCCTGATATAAAGTGGACCTGGCAGGAAGCAGATGGCACTTTCTGACTGACCAGGTACGGCCATTTGTGAACCCAGCACAAGAACTCGTTCAAATAGTATTAAGAATTTCAAGGGGGAAAAAAAACTATTTTCAAACAAAAATAAATAAATAAAAAAGTAAAAACAAACAAACAAACAAAGAATTTCAAGGAGATGACCAAGAGTGAGGCCGGGAAGGAACCTTTTACCAAGGTGGGGCAGGGTCCAATGAAACCACAGGAGTGGTTGGACTCCGGGAGCTGTACCAGGTGTGAGTGGCCTGGAGAGGGCCAGCGCTGTCACCTTGCTGTAGGAGGAGGCCTCAGAACAGGAACAGAGCTTTTGGTGGAGGACACAGCTGAGACCTGGAGGCAGGAGGTAGGGGGCGGGGAGAGTTAGGGAGCCCTAGGGAACTCCTGCCTTCTCTTTCCCCGCCACGCCACCCACCCAGTAGCCTGCGTCAAGAAAGCCTAGTTTCTGCAGTCCACATAAGCTGTGTATCCCACGCTCAGGGCAGGTGGAGAAAGGTAGGGAGTGAATCTGAGATCAATAACCTCTGTGCGTTGTTAAGAGGACTCGATGAATTCGTGTGATGAATTTGAGTATCTAGTACAGAGGGGCTCTTACAAGGGTTATGCTGCTTCTACCTCGGGCGTGTATTACTTTCCCAGTGTTCCTGTTCTTGATGCTGTGTCTTAGTGCCTCTCTCGACTGTAGGTTCCTTGCAGGTGGGGCCCACTCGGACAGGTCTTTATATTCCCGGTGGAATCTCCCAGCCTGGAATACACCAGGCACTTAGCAATGCTGGTTGTGAATGAACCTGGTTGCAAGTGGGAGCCACTCCGTTTATAGCAAATCTAGGTGCTGCCCCTGAACTCCGCCTTCACAGGTAAGCCAGGGCAGGAACAGGAGGGGGGCACTGAGCAGGCCAGGCCCCCCAACCTCTGGGCCCCCTAGGCCAGCCCAGGCTGAGGCTGCAGCCCTCAGGACATAGCAGCCAGATACAGGGAGGTAAAAAGGGGAGCAAAGCAGGGGAATGAAAGACCCAGAGCTGGAGAGCCTCTAGGTGGAGAGGGAGGCTGGATGGAAATCAGGGGTGTTCCGGGATGGGGACACCAGCCCCCACCAGGAGGCCTCCACAATCTTTTCCTTCCTGCCACCCCTCAGGGAAAGCTGCTGTGAGGCCCATGCTGTTAGCTCTAGGTAATCGTGGGGTCACACCCGCCTACACATTAGCAAAGTGTCATCTTGCCTGGGGAAAGCATCCTCCTGTGTAGAAAGCTTTCTGTGCCTCACTGCAGAGTCAATTGCAGGCCGTGCAATAGGGCAGCCTCATCACCCGGGGACCCTCTCTCCCCTTCCAAGAAACAAAGAGACCCTGCCTCAGTCAGAGCTGTGGGCCACGGGCAGGGCCACACTGGGTTCTCCTCACATACTCCATACACATCCTGCCTCAGGGCCTTTGCACTTGCTGTTCCTTCTGCCTAGAAAGTTCTTCCTCTAGGGACCCACATGGCTGGTTCTTTCATTTCCTTCAAGTCTTTATGCAAAGCCATCTGCTTGCTGGCTACCCTATTTGTAAAATTGCACCCCTATCCCTTCCTCTGCATTGTTTTTCTCTACCACCATTGCATATATTTACTTCTCTTGCCAGTTGTCTGTCTCCCTCATTAGAATGTGAGCTCCAAGAAGATGAGGGTGCTTGTTCCTTTTTTTCACTGTTCTATTCATAGCATCTAGAATTGTGATTGACACATGACGGGTGCTCAAAAATGTTTGTTGATTGACTAGAAGGAGGGAACATGAGAGATGATGTCTTTTATTGTTTCATAACAAACCACCCAAAACTGAGAGGCTTCAAACAACGGGAATCACGTGTTTGGCTCTTGATTCTGCACTTTGTGCAGACTCAGGAAGTCAGCTCACTCTGCTTCACGTAACAGCAGCTGGGGTGGCTGAAGGTGGGTCTGGAATCATCTGGAAGCTCATTCATTTACATGTAGCAGCTGCCTCAGCTGGGACCATGGGCTTAAACATGATACTGGCCTCTCCGTGTGGCACTTGGCTTCCTCACAATATGGTGGCTGAGGTCTAAGAGTGACAGTCCCAAGAGACAGGAAGTTGAAGCTGCCCATTTCTTAAGGCCCAGGCCCGGAAACTGATGCTGCATCATTTCCTCCACAGGCTACTGGTCAAGTAGTCACAGAGCCCAGATGCAAGGGAAGGAGACATAGACCCCACCTTTTGATGGGAGAAGCCCCAAGGAATTGTAGGGCCGTGTTTTAAGACCTCCGCAGAAAGGGAAAGGAAAACAGCGTGTGCTGGGTATCTACCTGGTGCCAGGCTCAGTGTAGGATGTTTCCATTCAGCATCACACGAGGAAGAGCTTGCCCCCACGTTGCCTGGTAGAAAAGTGACACACATGTGGTCACTACTCGAGAACACGGAAACCAGGGCTCTCTAGGTAGCCCAGATTCTTTCCTCGAAATCAAACCCCCTTTCAAGGAAGAGAAAGACATTCCTGGTAGAAGGGAAACTGGGCCAAACCTTGAGGCCAGGAAAGAGTCTGGGTGCCAGGGCTCCATGGTCTCCTGGTCGCCTCTCCCTGCCGAGTTCCTGATTCCTTCAGAAACAGTCGGGGACTCAGGAGAATCCATGGCGCCGTGGAGGGGAGGTTTCTCCCGTTGGCTTGTGAGCCCATTAGAGGCAGGGCACATGGCCCGGCCTGCTCCTGACTCTGCATAGACTCTGGCCAAGCAACTGGATGCCCGCCAGGGCCAGCGTAACCGGGGTGATCAATGAAGGAGCTGGCCTCCACGAGCTAGCTTTCCCATTCTAAGCTTCGAGGAATCCAAAGCAGGATTCCCCAGGGAAGAGGGTTTAGTCTCAGGCCAGAGCATTTTGAGTCTTTTCCAAGACGGCTTAGTTACAGATGGACTTGCTTTTAAGGTTGTGCCGTGTCTCCAGCCCAAAGAAAGGGTTGGATGAGAATTTCTCAGCGAGGCACTATTAACATGAGCAAAATAAATGCTGATTGCTGTTATAAGACACTAAGTTTTTGGAGCAGTGTTTGTTACACAACAAGAGATTCTGGAAATCTTGGTTATGTCCCTTAATACCCTGCAAGCCTCAGTTTCCTTATCTGAATTGTGAGCCTTAAAGACCCATCCGACTGTCTGGCTTGGGAAAGGGACTCCACTACCAGCAGGTATTATTAGTATTCGTGCCAAGGAGATCAGGTACAAAGCCAAAACACAGCCATGTCTCCAGTACAGTTGGCGGGTGAAACAGATATGAAACTATAACATGAATGGTACCTTCCTTCATTCAGAACTTCTCTCTGGAGCTTCCAACGTGTGTCCACAGTAGGACTAGAAGGAAGAACTGCAGTATGAGACAAGCAGGGGTGGAGACATCCCCAGAACCTGGTCCTGGCCCTCTTTTCTCCCTCTTTTCTTTCTCCCCGGGGCTCTCACTTCTGAGTTCCCCACATATACATCTGACGTTGCCTCCTGGGTGCTTCAAACACGTTTACCTCAATGCCTCCAAATTCAACCTTATGCCTCCCCCCACCTGCCCATCACCATCAGCTTGACCTTCTACTCTCCTCAGCTAGAGAGTGGCTCTGTCCAGGGCCATGAGCCATAAACTGGCCACCCTGCCTCTCCCTCCATCCACCCCACATCCTAAATGCCACTGAGTCCTGATGGTTTTGCTTCCTAAGTACCATTCAGACTAAGTACCACTGGCATCCCCCTCCCATCACCTCCTGCATGAACCATTGCAATGGTCGCCTAATGGCCTCCTACCACCTTCTTTGTCCCCCCACCATCACCACCTGTTCTCTGCATAGCAAGAGCAAGCTTTTCCAGATACAAACCAAATCATATTGCCTCTCTGCTTAGAAGTTTCTTCCAGTTTCCTAGTGCTCTCGGGACAAAGAATCATGCCTTGCCACTACCTGCAATAGGCTCTGCAAGGTCTGGCCCCGTCCTACCCACCCGCTGTACCGCAATCACTCCCACCCCTGCCCTGCTTTCTGTTTCAGCTACACTGGCTTCTTCCAGTTTCCCAAACTCTTCATGCTCCCTCCTGTCACAGGACCTTTGCACATGCTGTTCCCTTACCCTGAAATGCTCTCCCACTCACCCACCTCCAACACATACTTTTCAGAAGCCTTCCCTGCTCTCTCTGACCAGCTCAATTTCTCTCTACCCAGCCCCACTGGTACCAAGTGATATCTCTCCCTCATGGGACTAATGTCCATTTAATTTTGCATTCTTTTCTGCAAGTCTCTGATGGGTGTCTTCCTTCTACACTAGACTTAAAGCTTTTCAAGACCATGACTGGTTTTGTTACCATCACAACCCAACAGCTAGTGCAGGTTTTTGTTACCATTACAACCCAAGAAGCCCTGGCATATAGTAAGCACTTGACAAGTATTTGTTGAATGACAACAAAAGTGGAGAAGAGGGTGTTGAGAGGAAAAACAGTTAATGGTCACCAAAAGTTGGTCAGCATTTAATGGAGTAGGTGGGACTTGAGCAGACCTTGAAGCATGAATAGATTCTGTATTGATGGAGACATCTGGAAGGGCATGCTAAGTGCATGGAACCAAATAAGAGGCAGGTACAATGTATGTGTGCACGCTCACGCATTGAGACAAAGCTCAGGCCAGTGGAGGAGCAGGTTGGGAAAAAGTGGGAAGCCAGGGCAGGTAGATTCCTGAGGGTCTTGAAGCCGACAGGGGAGCTGGTGTGTGAAAAGCTGGGGAGATTTCCGAGCAGAGTGATGTGTTCAGACAGGCAGTCCACGCAGCAGGAAGACAGGAGGCCGTCTCCTAGAGTGGGAGTGGGCAGAGGGGCGGGGACGGCTGGGAGGCCAGCTAGGAGGCTGGTCAGTGCCCAGGATGCTCTTGTGACAACATGGGCGGTGAGGACAGTACGTATGGAGGGGCCAAGAAGAAGCAAAGAAGAAAAAAGGGGAAGCAAAGAAGAAAGCCACCCGCCAGCATGGCGGCCACTGCAGAAGACCTGAACACGGGAAGGACCCTCCCCCACCCTGGAGCGTAAGAAGCAGCCAGAGTGTCAGACAGGGAGAGGAGCAGGAGAGCAAAAGGCACTAGTGTGCTTACCAGCCTCGGTCCCCATGCACTGTGGGCGCCACGTGTGTCCCCTTCTGACCAAGCAGATCGATATCAGGACTGGTGCAAGGGACAGAGGACAAGGTTAGCTGTCTACACGGAACACACCGACAGCCCAGTGGAGCCGGGCTGCCTGGATGACTTATTGCTTATTAATAATATAAATATGTAAATGTTTCGAGGGCCATATTGATCCCGACATGTGAACCATCCATCATGAGGGTGAGGAACAGGGTGTTATAAATATCAAATAATAAGTCTGCAGCCCCAGACTTATCAATATAGGTGGGCTAAGGCAGGGAGCGGCCCCAAGGCAATTTCACCAGCGAGAGCAACTCCCAACAAACCCCACCCAGTGAGTGGGGCTATGAGAGGAAAGGGTGATACGGGGTCCCCCAGAGGTAAAGCAGATGCACGCATGTAGGGATTCCAGGGCAGAACCCTCCCCTTCTGTCCTTCTCTGTGAGGAGGAAAAACAGTCATCAGAGCTCTTGAAATCTCTTACTCAAGGGTCTACCAGCCTGGAGAAACATCCATTCAAGTGTGAGGAGGGTCCCCATCTTCAGTTATCCCCAGGAGACAGAGCTTAGAGGCTAAGGACTCAGGCTTGGAGTTAGGTCGACCTGGGGTCAAGTCCTGCCCCACTGTTTACGGTCACCAGGGTGGTGACTGCTGTCTGCCGAGGACCCCAACACAGGAAGGGCCTCCCTCCCCCACGGAGTGTAAGAAAGAGCCGGACTGTCAGACAGACGGAGGCGCAGTACAGCAAAAGTCACTAGTGTGGTTACCAGTCCCTTGGTCTTTCCCTGCTATGCACATGTCACAAGTTGAACTGTTCTAAGCACCTGTTGACTCATCTGTAAAAGTGGGAATGTTGATACCAACCTGCAAGGTTGGGGTGGACATTAAACAGGATAAGTCTATGAAGGAGACATTATTGGTGGTTATTATTACTGTGGCAGAGGGGCCAGGGTCTCGCAGTTCCATCACCCTCTCCCCACTTAAGAAATAATACCGAATAGCTCGTCCTGGGTATCCATCACCACCCCCCAGAAGGCGTGCCCAGAGAATGCCCACACTTGTCATGGACACACAGCACAGGGAGCTGGGGAAATCAGTGAAGCATGCGTGGTCTCCGCCTTCAGGAATTTCTAGCTAGAAGTCGGGAGATGAATGAGCACCTAACAAGTGCCATGAGAGGGCTTCGGTGTCCTGGAATCTTAAAGGAGAGTGAGGTCATGTGCAGCTGAGCGGGAGTCAGGAGGGGCTTCCTGGAGATGAACTAAGAATGGACAACAAGAGGGGGGTGGATACGAGCTCAGGGGCCGTGACCCATGCAGAGCGGGAGCTAGCCGGGAAATGCTTGTTCCCTGTCACCCCCGGCTGCTATGAATGAGCACCATGTCCCCAACCACGGGGGAGCCAGGAGTGACTCAGCCTGAGACCCAGGAGACCCAAGCCCACCTCTTTTCACACAGCACTTACTACAGGTGTCAGAGTCCCAGCACTGCTCAGCTTCTGGGAGCCTGTCCCCAGATCAGGCCCCCTGGGGGACACTTGGCATGTGCAGGGAAGGTTTAGCTCTCAGGGCCAGGATTAGGGTGAAGATCAGTGAGGTGAGGTCAGGCCAGATCCTGTTTTTATTTAAATTTTGCTATTTTGTTCATCGTGGATTTTTTTTTCTTTTGCCTTAATTTTGGCTTTCTTTTTTTAATTTGCATTGAAATGTTATTTTAATTACTGAGTTTTTGCATTGCCCTTAAATTTTGTACCTAAGCTGATGCCTCACCTGCCTCACCTTAATCCCGGCCCTGCTAGTGACTGCACTTCCCCAATTATTGCCCTTCCTTACCATCTCTCATCCATCCCATTTCCAACTGGCTCCAACTCAGCTCAGCTGCCTTCCCAGTTTTCTGTCTTTGGTTTTGTTTTCTGGAGCCTGATTCCATCTCTCCTCCTCACCCGAGGCTCCCACAGTCTCCAAGACCCTGGTAGTGGGGGGTGTAGGGGATGGGCAGACCCCACCCAGCTGGGCATCACCACTAGAGGCATAGTCTGGCCCCACCCTCAGCCCCTGGCTGGGTGCTTTCACGTGGGGACCTGATTTCCCCTCACCCGCACTAGCCCAGAGAGGTTATGGGATGTGCCCAAGGTCACCCTTCTGGTCAGTCAGTGGTGGGCGGACCACAGCTCAACGACTAAAACAAAGTGCTGTTTTCACCAGAACCCAACGTTACCCAAAGTGTCATCCTTGGAATCACCATTCCATGGGCCATGAATTTATGAGCCTTGAAAGAACGGCTTTCATCGTCAGCAAAGTTTATCCAACTGGAGTGCAAGGAGACCAGGTACGTAGCATGTCAAGTTTCCTGGAAGTCCTGCAGTTTAAAAAAACAAATAAATAAAACGATTTGATTTTGTTTCACTCAGCATTTCCCAAACTTATTCTCCACGAAAGTCTTTTTTCCCGGAGCTCTCCCTGGGCCCGTGTTCTACCTTATACTCTTCAGGAAACACTGACCCGTGTTCAGCTTGAGAGTTTTCTGGCCAGAGTTTTGGGGAGCCCTGCTTGGATCCGATCGCTACCTGAGGCTTGACATTTACCCTTCACTTCCTGTTTCCAACTCAACCTGTGGGGCTGGTAGAGGAAGGAAGAGAAGGGAGGGGCTTCCAGAGATGCCCAGGGTGGGTTTTCGTGTTTTGCATTAAACAGTTCTCAATGTTTGATTGTCTCACTCTGGGCACTAATTATTTTGATGAGAAGGGAAGGAGGGAGGGAAAAAGGAACAGAGGGAGGGAAGAAATGTTTCCCTCGCCGCCTCCTCATCCTCTTAAGCTAAAGTAATCCTGTAAACCTCAGGAAGAAGTGATTCTGCAGACATCGCCCTGCCTCGTGCCTCTTGCATCTTCCCCACCCAGTATTTCCCATGTTCCCCCCCCCCCAGGACCTCACCCCCAGCCACCCTAGAAGCACACCCTAAAAGCCATCTCTGACACAGCTGGGTCTCGCCCTGTGCCTCAGCCCCGCAGACTTTCGCAGACTTTATTCAACTCCCCTATCGCCCCAGAAAGAGAGGGGGCCAGGTCAGGGTCCTGTGAGCACCGCCCCCCAGGCCTGGGCACAATTAGTATTCAGCATCTTCATGGTAATGGGCCCTCTTCATGCCGGTTTGATTTTATTATTATGCCAACACACTTGCTTAATTCTCTGCTGTCTTTCTTCTGCACTGTTGATTTACACTGTTAGTGTTCTAATTATACAATTCAGCACTCCTTAAAACATGAAAAACTGCTCAACTTTTCAAGCAATTAAAAGGCAGCAGAGTATATCAGCAGATCCGAGACGAGATAAGTAAATCAAGCAATTAAAAACCTCATTTTGTGAAAATGTAGCAACCCACCTAAAATGAGTGAGGTTTCCTGGGCTTTCCTCGCAAGAACTTCAAAGACAAGCATCTCCTCCATCTCACCTTCCCTCTGGGTGAGCTCAAGGTGTGCTCTCTCAGGCATCACCTTCCACTCGCTCCCTCTGTTGAACTTGCTGCTTGGATGACCTCAGCTCACCCAAGGGGCCTGTGCTGAGAGGGGCTGAGTGGAAAGATCCAGGACTGGGCAACCTGGCCACTGAGCATCTTATAAACTTGGCCGTGTTCGTCCCCTCTCAGCTTTAGCTTCCTATCTGCAAGTGGGGCTGTATCACTGAGTTGGTGTTTTGTTTTGTTTTGTTTTGGTAAAATACACATAGCATAAATTTTACCACCTTAACCATTTTTAAGTGTATAGTTCTGCGGTATTAAATGCATTCATATTGTGCAACAATCACCATCATCCATCTCTAGAACACTTCATCTTGCAAAACTGAAACTCTACCCACTAAACACTAACTCTCCATTCCCCACTTCCTGTATCACTGGTTTTAAACTGGCCTCGAGGAGACCCTGGTTGCATCACGGCCCTTACAGGCTGCCTGGGAGAGGAGTGGTGGAGGGTGACCAAGCCGGGCTCTACTTTAATACAAGCAGCAAGCAGCTCTCTTTTGATCTGTTTACGCCACTGGGTCTAGGTCTTTATCTATTCTCTTCCCTCTGCACACTTGGCATCAGGACTCCAGGCTCCATGAGGCCTAGAGAACCAGCGACTTTCCCTGCACTCTGAAAATGAGAATGGACATGAGATAGGAGCGAGAGTAGGACATGCTCAGACCACTCACCCATCACACCGGGAGCTGGAAAGGCCGGAGGTGCCACCCTGCACCTGCTCAATGCTCAGGCTGTCTGGGAGAAGGATATTGACCAGGGTACGGAGTCAGGGAGTGGGTGTCTGGGGCTGGCACTGAAGGAGACAGAGAGGCCAGGGGAGTTGCCTCCATCCACAGTGTCTGCTTCAGGGCAGAACCTTCCTGGGTGGACATGCTTCCCCCATCCTTCATCCGCCAGCTGACAGGATTATAATTGCTGAGTGGCAGTGGCTGGAATCTCAACCAGGATGATCTCCAAAGAGGCAAGGCCACTGATTCGAGCATTTGGCTCCACGACCAGGCTCCGGTTTCCTACAAGAGACCGAGCACACCCCAAAGATGTGCCTGGATCCAGCCCCTCCCCAAAATTGTCCCTGTTAAGAGGAAGATACATGGAACATCCTGAGTTTCCTTCCTTCAAGGAAGCAGAGGGCTTTGCCGCCATTTTCTTTTCAACCTGGGTCACTTCCCTTTAACATCACCTGAGGGACCAGCCAACCAGGCTTGGAAAAACCGCTCTTCCAGATGCGGTGATGTGCTGGTGGTATCTCTCCTCTCTGGGTCTTTTCCAGGAGAACAAGATTCCCACAGCCACTGACTCAGGCTTTGCCGTCTGCAGTGGGAAGTAGGTATGGGACGCAACCATGAAAAAAATCCAGCTGTTTTTTGATCACGTCCAGCCCCTGTGGCTCCGACTCTGTCCAAGCACAGAGCCGGGTCTCTCTGGAGTCACCTACTGTGGGCCACAGCCCACTCCTGTTCCAGGCCACACCTCTTCTCACTGACACACAAGCCCCTGCCCCGTCCCTTTCCGTGGTCCACAGAATGTCCCCAACCTGGGCCCATGCTCTCCTGAAGATTATTCCCCTGAGCAATTTCTGTTCCAAACAGTTTCTGCTGGTTGCACTTTGTAATTCCAGAACCTTCATTAATCATTCTTAAGCTCTTGAATGCAATATTTTCCCTTAGAACTGAAATTTCTTCACAACTCTGTACCCTTCTGCCATCTCCAATTACCCACTCTCATCAGTCATTAACAGAAAGCATTAGCATATCTATAACTTCTATATACGTTGATTAATCTGGCTTGGAGTTTTCTCCCAATCACTGTAATTGGCTGAGGAGTGACCGGGGTGGGGGTGGGGGTGGGGAGAGCAGGCACCTCACCCAGTCTCAGAGTTAAAATGCTAGAGCCAAAATAGAGTCCTGATGTTATTGAATCCAACTTTCTTGCAGATAAGGAAACTGAGGCCCTGAGAGATGAAGTAACACACCCTCCTCCTCATACAACCACTCCAGGCAGCATCTCCTCAACTGTGTTTCCTACAAACTAGTTGTCAGAAATGCTCTGCAAAAAGTACAAAGGGGGGGGAGGGGCAGGGCTGGGGATGCATAGAGCCCAAGATATCTGCTATTAAATAAATTTTGGAAAGCCTACATATTATGTCTCTTGCGTGGATATTCACAATGCACAGTAGTGTATTAAAGGCTTTTGAGAAGTCTCACAGTAAAGAAACCTGTTAACTTTGTTTAATTCTAAACTCCCTTAAGCATTATCTCTTCTTTTCTCTAGACCACCTACATTAGTTATGTATTGCTGTGTGAAAAAATTATCCCAAAACGAGGTAGCTTAACACAGCAAACATATATTATCTCACATAATAATGAGAGGCAGAAATCTGGTTTAACTAGGTAATTCTGGCTCAGGGCCTCTCATGAGGTTACATTCACAATGTCACCTGGGGCTGCCGTCATCTGAAGGCTGGACTGGGGCTGGAGGATCTGCTTCCAAGATGGGGCCCTCACATGAGCTGGTTGTCGGCTGGAGGCCTCAGTTCCTCATCACGTGGGCCTCTCCATATGGCTGCTTGTGTGTCCTCATGACATGGCAGCTGGCTTTTCTCAGAGTGAGTCACCTGAGACAGAAAAAGAGATGGAAGCTTCAGTATCTTTGGTGAACTATCTTTGCAAGTCACACGCCATCCTTTCCACAATATCCTATTGGTTACACACGTCATTCATATTCCGTGTGAGAGGGACTAACCAACAGTGTAAATACCAGGACATGGGACTCACTGGTGGCCATCTTGGGGGCTGGCTATCACACCACCAACTAACTCTACACATCTTAAGAACCACTAACCCAGAACTTACAGGATGGGAATTAAAATGGAACTGAGAAAGATGTGACTATCCAGACCCTCAACTTGATGTAACTAAGAGGAGATGCCACAGATGTGATAAATTAAATACCTTTTTTTCTAATGAACCTATAGGGAGTAGGAAAAGAGAAAGAAAAGAACAAAGCAAGTGAGACAAGTATAAAACAACTAGTAGGTGAGGTGGATAGACTTCTAAACGGCCCCCAATCATCCCCACTTTCTGGCATTCACACCCTGATGTAAGACCCGGCCCTTCTTGAGTGTAGACAGACCTGTGACTTGCCTCTAACCAACAGAATGTAGCAAAGATGATGGGATGTCTGTCCCTGCCATGATTATCTTACATCAGATTGTACCTTCCACCCTGTTAGCAGACTCTCTCCTTTGCTGGCTTTGCTGAAGCAAACTGCTACATTGTGAGCTGTCCTGTGAAGCAGCCCACAAGGCAAGGGACTGAGGGCAGCCTCTGGCCAACAGTCACAAGAAACTGAGGTTCTCATTCCAACAGTGTGCAATGAATTGAATTCTGCCAGCGGCACTGTAAATGGATCCTTCCCCAGTCAGGCTTTCAGATGAGACTCTGGCCCTGGCTAACACATCGACTGACGCCTTGTGAGAGATTGTGAAACAGGGGACCCAGCTAAGCCATCACCAGATTCCTGGCTACAAAGACAGTGAGAGAATCCATGTGTGTTGTTTAACCACCAAAATGTGTGGGACTCTGCTATATGGAGGTTTCCTCTACAAAATCAGGCAGTAACTAGACACAGACCCTATTTCATATAGCTCACTCCTTTACTCGCCCTGCTTTTGCCCAACAGACTTTCTTTTTATTTCACAGACCTACCAAGCTCATACCCCCTTAAGGCCTTTGGATTTGTGTGTTCCTCCATTGCCAGAGTGATTCCCCAGGTCTTTGCATGACTGTGTTCCTAAGAGAAGCTCCATCAATCAGAATCCTGGCAGAAAACAGATAGCACAGTCAAACCGAGTAATTGGAGGTCAGTTCAGTGAAAGGATTACTTACAAACCTATGACCAGGGTATAGGAAAACCACTTGGTATAACGCAATGTCTGGAGCTCGTGCCACCTGGGCCTGAAGTGAAAGGCAAAGAGATGGAGCCGTTTGCAGAATGTGCTGAGCGGCTGGGGTAGGAGCCAGGGAATAAACGCAGCTTCACTCTCTCTCCAGTCTGTGTCGGTGCCCCTGGTTGGCACATTCACTCACCACTCAGAGGACAAAGGAGCCCTTTGCTGCAGGTCAGCCTCCTGCACAAAGGTGGAGAGAGAATCTGGGGCGCAAAGAGAATATCCAGCACACACACTGTGCCTGGCTTCGCTCCTGAACAGCCATTCTGTCACATGCCCTTTCTCTTTCTGCTCAGAACACATCACTACCCAAACTCATCTTACTTACTTATTTGATTACTTGTTTGTTGCGAAACTCCCCTCCTCAGACTGTAAGCTCCAGGAGCACAGGGACTGTCTGATTTATTGCTGTGTCCCCAGAGCCTAGAACAGAGCTTCTATTAAAATAGACACAGTGCGCTCCCATAACCACTTGGGAGAAAAGAAATGGGTGAGTATGTAGAGCAGTACCGCCCCCACCAGGCTGGGAGACCCTTGCAGGCAGCTACCTTCTCTCCATCATTTGCTTTTTTAATGAATAGACTTTCTTTGTTCAGAGCAGTTTTCGATTTGCAGAAAAATTTATCGAAAGGACAGATTTCCCAAATACTTTTTCTATCCACCCGGCACCCCAGTCTCTTCTTGTTTATATTTTGTATTAGTGTGGCACACTTGTTGCAATCGAGGAACCAATATTGATGCATTGTTATTAACTAACATCTATAGTCTACATTAGGGTTCACTCTATGACAAAGGCCTGATGACAGGTGTCCATCATCTTTGTATCATACAGAATAGTTTCACTGCCCAAAACTCCTCTGTACTCCATCTATTCATCCTTCTCTCTCTCCCCAAAACCCCGACAACTGATTTTTTTTTTCCTATTTCCATCTTCAGAATATCATGTCGACGGCATCATACAGTATCTCTATTGTTTTGGATCCCTGTGGCCGGGCGGTACGGAGGACCCACAAATATTTTCCAAATATACAAATGAATGGATGAGAGGACTTAGAGATACCCACATTCTATGGGGTTTTGCGTATGTCAGGGAGGAGTAAGCCCAGGCCCCTGCCCGAGGTGCGGTAAGAAACCTTCATTTTATTCCCTTTTTGCCCTCCCCTCCTTCAGCCTCACTGGCGTTTTTCATCCCCTTTAAATTATACAGAGATTTTCTCATATGAAAGCTAATTTAGGCGCCATAACAGAGACTATATTTAATGTAAATGGAAGAAGTAGAAGCAGAAGGATTTATGGTAACAATAAGCTGCTTGTAATAACATGGAGTGGGTCACCTGCTTAAGATACAGTGGATTAAAGAGAAAGGGAATTTACCTCCCCAAAGAACATGCTGTCACCGGAAAACTGCTAGAGCACCAAGTCATGGATGATCTTATTAAATCCCATAGATCTTACTACGTTTTCCTACGGGGAAGAGGGCTACTTCTTTCCTTGCTTCATACAACGGCCAACGTGAGACCTGATACAGAAATGGCCTAGAGTCAGGGCCTAGTGGATGGAGGGTCCTATCTGCACAGAGCTGCTGGGCATAGCACAGAGTCCTAAGGGTGGAAGGGGGATTCCTGGTTTGAGGAGCACGGGAGAGAACAATGCAGGAAGCAGGAAACAGGAAGCTGTCCCTTCTGAGGGATGGCTCTGACGTCATTCATCCAACCCCGGCCCAGGCGTGGAGCTGAAGCTGAAATATGAAGAGGGAGATTTCAGAAGCTGAGGGGCAACAAATGCCATGCCCCGATGGTGGTGACATGTAGCAGGAGACTGGTTAACCAGTGTGCACTGCACCTTTAAAAAGACTTCGGTTCAAATCCCAGCTCCATACTCCCGGCCTGCGTAATATTGAACAAATTGTAAAACTTGCTTCACCTGATCCCAGCACTGAGTCGGTTCTCCATCCAGGCTCCTTCCCCTTAGGAAACTGGCCCCAGGATCAGAGCTGCCCTAGCCTGGAGGAGGGCAGCCTCCTTGCTGCTGGCCAGTCAGAGACTGGATCTTTTCCCAGTGGTAGTAGCTACCTTCTTGCCTCATAAGGACCCTCAGCCCTCGCTTTCCCCCCCTCCATCCACACCTTGGAAAAGCAGGGGGGGATACTAAACTCTGTCTGCTGTTAGCCTGAGCTCTTCAGCTGGTTGTCCCATCCTCAGCTCCCACCCTCCCCCTTTCCCCTCCCCACCTCCTTTCTGTGTTAATGGTTTGTTAGGAAATGGGTAACCTGGGGAGGGTCATTAATGCAGTGAACAGAGCTATTGCACAAAAGGATATGGCAGCTTCCCTAGTGCTCTGCGGCTTTTTAATGTGTTTGCATGAAATCACCCCACTATGAGAATGTCCTCATGGGGGAAGATGGGGGGAAGAGGCTCCAGGCCTGGGGATGAAGGCAAAGCCATGTGTGCTGAAGGAAAGGGTTGGCTTCCAAGAGTCCCCAGGAACCCAGTCTGGGACCCCTTAAGTGACTGTGTCTCTGTCTGAGGTCTCAAACCAAGGTGGATGCTGTGACATTCTGGACAGGGGAAGGACCTGACCTGAGTTCCTTTCCCAGGGGGCTGGGGTGGGGGCATGAGGTATCATTTGCCCCGGGAAAAACAAAGCATGGGCCAGTGGGAAGCCACAAGTCCTCCAAGAATTGCTCCATATCTCAGCTGCCCAGCGAGCGCGTCCTCCCCTGAACACCTGATTTAATCTACAACCTCCCCATCTCCACCCGGTCGTCCCGTTCCTCTTTGTTCCTGTTCTTTCTTTCCATCAGCAGCACTCACGGCCTTCTGACATGCCACTAACTTACTAAGGTTTATGATCATTGTGTTCAGCTCCCCACTGGAACGTAAGCCCCACGAGGGCAGCGACTGTTATCTGTTGTGTTCACTGATATTTCCCAAACGACTAGAACAGTTGCTGGTAGTAAACGCTCATTAGCTCTTCTCAAATAATGCATGCATTGGGCCCCTAAGAGAAGAAGTGGGCTGTTCTCCCACCTCATTTAGTCCCATTCCACGTGCTGTTCCCACGGCTCCTGGAAATTTCTACCCAGGCGCAGAGTAACCCAAACCTAAACCTTAATCCCCAACCGACACAGCATAAGGCTTTTCCTAAAACTGGGTGGAACACCTGAGACAAGCCCACTGTTTTGCTTAGATTCAAAAGTCTGTCTCCTCAGAAGGTGATTGTGGGCTCCCACACTCTCAGAGGCCCTCTCAGGGTGCCTGTAGTTCTGGGGTGACCCTGCAGGAGGCCAGGCAGGCAGCCCCGCCCCGGTGCCACATTCCACTGACGGGTGCCCAGTTTCTCCTCCAGCAGGTTTCTCTTTATCCCAGATTTCTTTGCGCTTGTGAATTGCAATTAACATTAGCCTTGGAAGATCTCCTTTTCATTAGGGCTTCCTAATGAAGCCACTGTTGTCAGCACCACCACCCCCAGCCCCCACACCACCCGCCCTGTGCCGTGGGAATCGCTTTCTAGCTGGGCTCTCGGGCTGTGATGGAGTTCGTGCTGGAGCCGGAGAAAATGATCCAGAACTCCAGTGACCCAGTCACGTGGACAGGACTTCACATGTTCCCACGCTTGTCCAGGCCAGAGTGTTCCCTTCCTCCAGAGCCCTGCCTGGTCCAACTTCAAGTGGCCAGGTCGTGGGTCAGTCTCTGCCCCCCATGAGCTCAGGTCACCACCATATCCACTCTTCTTCCCCCTGCCCCAAAATAGAAGACGCCGGTAAGGTCACCCGCAGGTTTTGCCCGTTGCCAGCTGGAAGCTGCCAGCCAGCAGTGAGACCTGACCTGGGACCTCAAAATCTTATTTTCATGTTCCCCCTGGGGACCCTCTGAAATGTAGGTGTCTTAGCCTGGGTTCTCCCAAAAGCAGAGCCTGAGATGGAGACGTATGGTGGGGGGAGGTTACTTGGGAGGTGACCTCAGGGTGCAGGAATGAAAGAACCAGGAAGATGAGGCAGGGACAGAAGGAAGGCCATACAAGGCATGCTACTGAGACCGCCACTGTGAGCAGTGGAACGCATTTCCTCCAGGACCTCCTGACAACAGTGAAGAATGCCACCTGGGATGGCACCCTGGTGGCACTAGGGGCGGGAGCATTGGCCCATTGGCCCAGCCTTACCCCTGCACTTCCCAGCCGCACATGATGGTGGCCAAACAAGCACAGAGCTTCCTCTGGCATCCTGAATGCGAAGCAGCCCTGGGACAGAAATGAGGATGTGTGTGCCCCTGCTTTGGGCACTACCTTATCAACGCCGCGGGAGCCTGCAGGGAACGGTCTCCAGCTGGCCTAGATCACAGGGGGCAAGCGGATGTGGATCGGGCCACAGACTGGGGCTCAGTAGGTCAATTTCCCTGCAGACCTTTGAGGAATGACTCATCACGTCTACCCAGGTGGGGAGTTTGTCTTCTCCTTCCAGGTCTGGGTAAAGAAGGAAAGAGAGAGGGTGGAACATCTGAGAGCCTTTTTATGTTGTTTCCCCATGTTAGAAGCCCAAGGAAACCAGTGGCCAGAGGGCCTGCACAGGTACAGAGAAGGAGAGCAATTGGGAGACTTCCGGGGGCCTGGAGCAGAGCACTGAACGGCAGGGGTGGCTGGGAGAAGACAAGCCGTGCAGACACCCTCACTCACCTCTGCCCGTCTATTTGAGCCCAAAAGCCAGCACGGGCTGTCTGTCCCATGCCTGGAAATAGGCTGGGCTCCAAAAATGCTTTGGAAAATCTGCTGTTTGGAGCTGGAAAGCTTGGAGCACATCTTGCCACTGAAAAAATACTGTACATGGCTCCTCGGGCCTCAACCCAGCCCCCAGGAAGCCCAGTGAGCCAATGAGTGCTGGGCACCAAAGCACAGCATCCCGTGAGGACGTGGTCAACGTATCCTAGGGTCCAGGCAGAGAGCACGGTCCAGACTGCAACTCTGGGAGCCAGGAGCATAGAGTGCCCAGAGCAGGGAGGTCAGGGGGTTCTCCTCCCTCTCCCCCAAACACTGGGCAGTTTCCAAGCTCCAAATTTCAGACTGCCCCCATCCCATGCCAGCCCATCTGCTTGCCAAGAAGGGGAATAGGAGCTCGTGGTTATGGGGTAATGAAGGCTGCTCAACCTCTGCCTTGGGATGGTAGACGGGAGCATATCTTGGGGGAAATTACAGGTATCACTTTATTTTCCAGGGGAAAAAATAACCATGGAAAACATCTGCAATTACAGCTCATCACTGATGACTATGTAACTGCAGTCTAAGTACCTGGTAATCAGAAGACCGGAGACAATGAGATTTGGGCTTTATTTAGCACCTTTCCACCCCCCTACCTCAAGCCTTCCTGTGCGATGTGACAGAGGGAGCCGGGTTTGCAAACACTCAATGCAGGCATTTTCCCAGCCTTTCTATGTAAGGCCACTAGCCTCTGGCAGTCCAAAGAAATTTTGACTTATTTTCTTTCCCTAGAGGTCAGGCTGAGTGTCACTGGGCCATCTGGCCCTTCTCAGTCCCTCTCTTGTTCATTAATCTTGTCTTCGATATTTATTGAGTGTCACCTACATGTCACTCATGGAGAGAAGAGCAAATAGCACAGCAGTGGACAAGCCAGGCAATGCCCTGTCCTCAAGAGATTATAATCTATCTGAGAGATAGACAACAGAAAAGCCAATGTGTAACTAAAAGAATTACAGCATGTCACAGAGCATTGAAGAAACTTACAGGACAGGATAATAAGACAGAGGGCAACACTGGGAGAACATTTCAGGGTGGTCAGCGAAGGTGTCGCTGGAGAGGGGACATGGCAGATCCCAGATCCTCTCCCTCAGGTCCCTTCTTTGCTCTCTCTTGCTCCCTCCCTCTCCCTATCTCTCTTGCCCTCTTTTTCCATTCATTCATTCATTTAACAAATATGAGTCGAGACCCTACTATACACCAGGCCTTGGGGCTGCGACAGACCCAGCCCAGCTTCGTGAGCTCTCCATCCATATGAGGAAACCAGCATCCACCAGGTGCTCAGCCAATCCCCCAAGTCTTGCTTGATGCTCCTGTCCCTCACTCTCCACATCTAATCCATGAGCATGTCCATTCCCAAATCACCCTGAATCTGGCTTGTCCCTCCACTCCACCGATGACCGCAGACCCATCATCTATGACCTGGACTCTGCAGGGGTCTTCTAGATGGTCTCCCCCATCCCATCCTTCCCACCTAAAGCAGCCAAAGTAAGCCTCTTAAAAAGCCATTGTGAGTGAGGAAGGCAAATTAAACATCAGTGAACAAACGTAAAATAAACGCAAATCGGGTTACGTGTCCTGTGAGAAACAAATGAGGTGCTGAGACAGTGGATAATGCAGCGGACCACCTTGGAGACAGGTGGTCACAGAAGGTGTTTCTGGCACCTGCCTTGTACCAGTTTGGTCCTACTTCCTATTCCATCACCTGCTACGACAGCTGGTTCCACGCAGACCAGCCTCTTGCAGGTGTGATACGGATGCCTTACCTCAGCCAATGCTGTGACTCTTATCTTCCTGCTCCAAGGCTCCTGTGTCACTGGGGTGGGGACATCTGAGGACCCTCAGTCATGTGTAGTCCAGACAGCAGAGAACCAATGGGGACAGGAGCTAATGGACACCTTCCCTTCCATCCCCTTGGTGGACTAGTCTGAGACACACATCAAATGGTCCCGTGGGATCAAGGACCAGTGGCCTGTGGCTGTGACCAGACTCTTGTACTGGTTTTCCTTCTTCCCCACTTTACTCCATCTTCCTCACTCTCACTCAAGAGTCACATTCCCAAATAAACCATCTGCTCACAAGCCCTGTCAGGAGGATGAGAGGAGGGAGAAGAACATTCCATCATAGGGCTGAGCCAGGAGAAGTCACATGACCAAAGTTGTCTTTTGGTCAAGACCAAAAGGAAGACCGCTGCCTGCGTTCTTTCCGTTTAGTCTCTCTCTCTGGGTGTCTTGTATCCACCCCTTCTTGTCTTCTTTTCCCCTCTTCCTTTCTGAACCTGGCTCTCTTCCACTCTGCACGGTCTCTCTGCCTTCTGTGCCCGCCCCTCCCTCTTCTCTCTGTGCTCTCCCCAATCTCTCGCTCCTCTCACTGCGTGTCCCCAGCCTTCACCCTCAGTCAACAAGACAATGACGAGTGGAGCAATAACGCAAGGCAGTGGAGTGACGGTGACCGTATTTTTCTAAGCCAGTTCAGGACGGAGGGCTGAGAAATCAACTGCACTTGCAGGGGTGATGGGGCAATGTTTGAAATCAGAGCTGTTGGCAGAGTTCTCAGATAAATGTTTGACATGACTGCATCGTGCATCTGAATGAAGGTCAGATGAAGAAGAAATCACTCTCCTTGGGATGTGCCAAGGATTCCGAGATGAGCAGGGTGGGGAGAGATGGCAGCCAACAAGTCTGGCGTCTCTCCAAGGCCCACCACCACTCACTGAATGACCACCCGCAAGTTACTGAACCTCTCTGAAACGCAATTTCTCTATTTGGAAAAATAAGACCATAATACAAAATTCGTTAGGATTCTTGGTCACAAGTAACAGAAACACACACAAACGCATTTAAAACAAAGGGGAATTTACTCTCATAGAACATAAGGAGGGAGGTTTGAGCAGGCTTCCAGAAAGAGTAGGGCTCATTTCTCTTTTGCTCTTTGTCTCTCCAGAGCAGCATTTGTCTCCTTCCCAGCCAGGTTGGGGAAAGCCAGGACAAGGAGAGAGCTCCTGGGTTTATATGTTAAGACCTGGCTTCCTGGAGAGAGACTGATGGCTCTCCCGTCCCAATTACAAATTCCCAGGAGGTACCTGGCCTAGAGCAGGTCAGGTGACACTTGTGGGCCAGTCAGCTGTGGTTTAAAGTATCATCATGTAAGGAAAGAAGTCTGGCCTTCTGAATAAAATAAAATTTAAAAGATTCATCATCAGAACTCGTTATTGGGAAACCTTAGACCACTAAGGATAAAGAAAAGACCCTGAAAATTTCCAGAGAGAAGGGGAAAAGTTACCTACAAAGGAATGAGAAATTGCCCATGATTTCTCATCAGCAGTATTAAATTTATGAGATAGTAGCGAATGCCTTCAATATGCCAAGGGAAAACTCTTTTGAAACTAGAAATCTATGGCCAACCAAACTATTGATGAAAGAAAAATAAAGTCTCAGACACCCAAAAACTCAGAAAATTTACCTCCTGTACATCCATTCTAAAGAAATTACTAGAAGAGGTATTCTAACATAATGCACAAAGTACTGAGAAAGTGAAACTTGGATTCAAGAAAAAGCAGAACTCCCAGGATCATGGCTGGTTTGGACAGGAAGTCAGTGAAAAATGCAAATGACCAAGGTGATGGAATTCATGTGTGAGCTTAACAGTATGGAGAGCCTCTCACAAAATCCACCTGGCCACCACCTTTGCTGAATGCCCAAGCTAATAATAGCAGAGACCAATGCTGAGCCCTCAATATAGCACTACGATGGCCTGGGAGGGGCAGCCGGACGTGGGATGGCAGCTTGATTATATTGAAGGGGCAGCAATTTGCTCTCCGTAGAATAATATCTAGTCTGTATCTAGATTTGCCTTCCCTGCTTACAAGCTTCTGCTAACCCTATCATCCATGAATTCACAGAGTCTTATCCACCATCACGATACCCACATAACAACGCTTTGAGAAGTAAGGCAGTGGGCCCGTGCTAATCACTGGTGTTTGTTCCCACACACCCCATCACCCAGAAGCAGTTGGTCTGACAAAACAAGGAGATGGCTTACTGAAAACTCAGTTATGATGCCAGCAGGAAAACAACACCCCCAAAAGGTGGGTTTACAGGATGTAAGGATCTTGGGAATCAATGACCAACATACGGCAACATCTTCCCCAGAACACACAGGCCTGGGGCACAAGGAAGTGGGAGTGATTCCTCTCCCTGGTTTATCTAACAACTCTCAGAGAATTGTTGCCTCCTATCCACTCAACTTCAAACTCTGCTGGTTTCGTGTTCTTAGGAACCAAGAAAGGAAGGCTTCCACCAGAGACTCAGTAATGGTTCCACTGAAAGGGAAGCTGAGACTGACATCTGGTCACGTTAGGCCTTTTAGACGACTGAATAAACAGGCAAAGAGCGCACTCTCCTAATTACCAAGCAGAAACTAGGTTGGTGATACATGAGGGGGAACCCCGGAAATTCTCTGGTGAACCGTTTAGTACTTTCATGTCCAAGAGAAGGAAGTGCTGTGAATACAAGATGGGCAGCAGGCGAAGAAAATGCAAAATATCAACTATGGCCTCACAGAAACAAGAACTATAAAAACCATGAATATTTTCTTCCGTGCTTGTTATGTATATGTTATGTATATATACATGTATGTATTTGTGTGTAGAAGCTAACTTCTCTCTCCTTCCCCTTTCGATTTCATGTAAGGAAGGCAGTGGTTAACTTTATAATTTGGTCTTTAAGTTATAGAATATTCAGATGGGACTGTGATTAAAACTGAGGGGTGATCAACGTCACCCAGAAATGGTACCGTGACTGTCCCTCAAACACGGATATAGTGGCTGTTGGGATTTTGTCTACTGTTTTTGAGAACAAGGTGAGGGTTTTTGTACAAAGATAGTTGCACCTTGGCCGGTAAAACCATAAAACTGTTGTTATTATCTTCAGATGGAGTTCAGATACGTGTAGAAGGATGTGTGTGGATGCTGAGGGGCCAAAGGTGTGGACTGTGTCATTACTGTTCTCTCTCAACTCCAAGCCCGTCCTTCGAAACTCTTGTTTTCTGATGCTGGGGCTTGGACTCTGCAAATCACATTTCTCCTCTGCCAGCTGACTCCCTGTTAGCTTCTGTCAATAACAGGGCTAGAAGGCTGGAGGAAAGAGAAGGGACACGCTCTTTTTGTCCATGTCACTCTAGCCTTAGAGTTCTACCCCAGCAGTAGCAGCTCCTGCCAATATCCAGGTTTTTATGGCATAATATCGTCATGCTCCTCCAAACGTATCAGCACTAGTCGGCCGGCGCTGCCTGAGCCTAGCTCCATGCAGCCGCTTCTTCAAGCTTCTAGGGTCACGTAACCCCAGCCTCCCCCCTTTGCTGTGCCAGCCCTCAAAGGAATGGCTTCTTTCTGCAGCTACCACGTCCATGCGACTACAATGTTCTCTTTTTGCCCTTTTAGTCTCCCCATGCGTGTTCAGCCCCTTCTCTATATTACATTCTCTCTGTTAAAATAACTGATGCAGTTTCTATTTTCCTGACCAGACCTCGACTGATGCAGGCAGCAATTGTCATTTTTTATTTAAGCCTCCTATATAATTGGAATTTTTTAAAACTCTGAACATGTAGTACTTCTCATTAATCTCACAATTCTGTGATACAACCGTCATGCAGAACAGCAGCAGAACGCAGGACCGTCTAGAAGAAAAACCTCCTTCCGTGGGTCATGGAAGACACCCTGGAGGAAGTGACATCTGAGCTGAATTTGAATAATTAACTGGGATTTACCAGGCAGAGAGTGTGGGATAGTGAACGAGGAATAGAGGGTTGAGTGCAAGTGCAAAGGGGAGGGGGCGATAAGACCTCATTTCACACTCCAGGAAGAATTTGGCTGAAGAAGAGAGTGTCAAGGCCTGAGGATGGAGGGGTGAGAGGCCAAATCAGCAAGCACCTGTAACCTTGGTGAGGAGGTGGGACATTTTCCTGAGGAGATGGGGATCGTTAAGGAGTTTTCAACAAAAGGATCGTATTTACTGGCAGCAGGCACCCAATGCCTTTGTGCTGACCTTGAGCACACTGGCCCTTGCTCTTAGTCAAGTGACATCTTCCCCAGGCGCTTGCCCTCTGTCTCCCCAGGCACCTCCTCAGAACACATCTGTGCTGAGTCTCTTCCCCTCGGAAACCTTGTTAGGGCACTAGCTAGTGTGATCAACTAATTCACACTGAAGTGTTAGCAAACGAAATGGTTTATCCCTCCTCAGGGTGTTTTCATTTTAATAGAGACTCAGTTGACAAATATTTACTGAACGGTGCATTACATGCAAGAAACTAAAACTCCGAGGGGGCGTCCTGGCTTGACCGGAATAAATCAGTCTGTAGAGGTGGAATTTTAGGTTCATAGGGAACGTATTGGAGGCAGCAGATAACTTTCCTTATCTCTGGCTCAACCACATAAGCATCCACCTCAATCTGCCTTGAGGCACCCCAGCCCCCCTCACCCCTCTCCCCTTCCCTGGAGGTGAGCAGAGGCTGTTAACCATCACCCTAAGTGCGGTGGAGTGGTCGCTGTCCTGGGGGCTCAGGGACCAGTCCCTGCTGCATGTCCTGGCGTCCCCAGGTCTGCACCATGCACTGGAGCTCCACTTCCCATTCTTGGCCACCCTCTGCCTGCTCCTCTACCTCTCAGTCCCCATGACCTCCACCCAGGCACACTGATTGAGCACCTGGCACTGAGCCGTGTCTGAAGGACATGGGACCAGGGGCATGGAAGGGTGACGGCCAAAGAGGAACGGTGACAGTCTGCACTTCAGCGTCGGATGGACTCTCCTTTGAAAAGTGGGGCCTGTCAGCCTGGCTGGCCTCTTTTCTCTCCCGCTGCCCTCGTAGGCAGGCAGCAGGCTGAATCAGAGGCGGCCACGAGGCAGGAGAGAGAGGAGGAGGAAGGAGGACCTGCCAGGGAAGGAGGCCCGGAGCCCTCCCAGCTTTGGACCTCTCCAAGTCCTCCCTCTCACCCCGTCTTGGTGTCACGCCCTGAGACTCCCTCTGCCCTTACCCCTCCCCCCTCACCTGTGCACCACAGGTGAAGCAGATCCTGGAGGAAGAGGCTGAACTAAGGAACTGGGAGTCAGAAGCCCAGGCTCCTTCAACTGATTCACTGCATATTATCCAGGGGAATCCGTACCCAGGCCTCAGCTATGTTCCCCGATCTCATTCTTCCTATCTCTAGAATGGGCATGACCTGGAAACTTTTATCCCCCTAAAACGGTCCACAACTTCCCTCTCCACCATCCCTTCTCCAGAACCCCACTTTCCATCCATTAAGAAACACCGACATCTAGTGGTTCCGTTAGAGACCTGCAGCATAGACTCACCCTCCAAGAAGAGGGACTACAGAAGTATCTAGAAAGAGGGAGACCCCCACACACACACCCCGTGCTTCCCTCTGCTAGTTTCCTCTCTCCCCGTGCAATACCCTCCAAGCGCCAAGACAGCCTGGGAGTCAGGAACCACTGTTGAAATGGCCGCAAGTGCCTGATTCTTGCTAGAGATGTCCTGGAAGCATCCTGAATGGCGAGGGGAGAGACGTTGGATAAAACCTACCGGGGATAATCCACAAAGTGAATCATAGGAGCTGAGTACAAGCCCAGATTCCAGGAGCCACAGGGGGCCCCACCCCCACTGCCAGGGTAGGGAGGAGCGCAGACAGCAAGATAAATGGAGGAAGCTTTCTGCCAATCATTCATCTCCCAACTACTCTGTCATGTGGATCACAGATGCTTAGTCAGCATTCCAGGTGCCCAGCACCACACCAGGCAGCTGACAGTGAGTGTCTGTGTGTGTGTGTGTGCACGTGCACGTGTGTGTGCACACACACACCCATGCAGGCTTGGGGGCAGGTGTGCAAAGGAAGGAGAGGATATACACAGTGTGAATCATTGGCAGACACAAGCAGATGAACCGTAAAATAGTCTAAACTCATTTATTCAACAAATGCTTCCCAGACACCTGCTGTGCACCAAGCACAGGGAGCGGCCTCCCAAGCTGCAGGGGGCTCCCCACACCCTGCCACCTGACAGCTCCCTGAGCCTGTCCCCCCCTCCCTTCTACGCTCTAACTGACCTACTTCACGTAGATGCAGGGCAACTTCACCGTCTGTCATCTCTGCATCCCCAGGACCGAGCAGAGAGGAGGTGCCTAAGACATGCTTGTTGAAACCATTAGTCCAGTCCAGACCCCTGCCCAAAATGGGAATCCCTTCTAATGACGTCACCGACGGTTGCTCACCCAGCCCTCCATGATGCCACCGCTGACGGCTACTTACTATTTCATGTGCTGTTTATGAGTCGGGGCTCTGTGACAGGTGACGGAAATGAAAGAGGGTTAATGGCTCCCACAGCTATAGGGAAAGAGAAGGTGGAGTTGGGTGCGGGCAAGCCCGGATTCCAGGACGATGGCATCAGTTTTTCCCCATTTCTCTCATTCTGTCCTGCAATCCAGCTTCCTCCAGGCAGCAGGAGGGAGAGGCCAGAGCCCCTCCCCCACCAGGTGTGCGTGAGCCTCGCTCAGGGTCCCAGAGGGCTCTCTCTCCCTCTCCCACTGAAGATGCCCTGAGGAATACCTAGATCTCAGGGGTGCCTGTGATCGGGCTGCTCAGACGCCTTACCCCCCAGATCCATCAACCTAGCCTGGGAGACAGGTACGTTTGCCCAAATGAAGGAGGTGCATTACCAGGCAAAGGGAGGGGGAAATGCTGCAGAGGTGAGGTGAGTGGAATAGTGTCCCCAAACATTATGTCCACCCAGAACCTCAGAATGTGACCTTATTTGGAAATAGGGTCTTTGCAGATACAGGTAAGGTCAGCAGTGAGATGAGATCGTACCGGGTTAGGGTGGGGCCTAAATCAAATGACAGTGTCCCTTTAAGAGACAGAAAAGCACACACACACAGACACAGAGGGCCAGAGGTCATGTAGAGACAGAGGCAGAGATTGGAGTGATGTGGCCACAAGTCAAGAACTGCCAGGAGCCGCCAGTACCTGCAAGGGGCAAGGAAGGATTCTTCCAGAGAGCTTTCGGAGGGGGCGGGGCCTTTGGCCTGGAGAACTGGCAGAGAATCCATTTCCGTTGTTTTAAACCACCAGTCTGTGGTCATTTGTTATGGCAGCCATAGGGTGGTTAACTGAAACAAGAGGCAAGACCAACACATGCCATCTGCTGGGTGGCAGGTGGGGCTGGGGGCTGGAAAGCCCCTGCTGAGGAGCCCAGGTCCCCTCCTGACGCCGTACCCACTGGTTCCTGTTGTGCTGCTGGAGCCACAGCTTGGGGACCCCATCCTCAGCTGTGTGTCCAGGGTGTGCACACATGTGTGACACGTAGAGACGGAAGGGTCCTAGAGGTTTCCTAGTCTAAAGCCCCCACATCAACACCACCCCCTATGAATAAACTAAGGCCCAGGGAAGCTCAACGGCCTGCCCACCTCCAGGTTGTTTAAAGGATTTCTGAATAAAGGGACACATTGGAATTGTCAAGAAGCTAAAAGCTTCGGATAACATGGGAAGCACTGGAAATATAACTGCCAGTTTTTTGGCCTAAAATGATGGCAGGGTCAGGAGGATGTAAAACCTCTGCCAGGTCTTTACCCTCCTTGTTTGGTTTAATTATTGGGAAGTTAGAAAGTGTAGTCGCCCTGTGCTCTTCTCTTCTCCAGCCTGAAATTCCCTAGAAACATCCTTCTTTCCTTCATAAGGTTTCCAAAAACCTCCACACACTAGTTGACAATGTCTGCACGCCCTCACCGCAGCCTCCGTCCCTGCCACTAGCTAGCCAGCCAACCGGCCAGGAAACCAGGGCCAGGGGTAGGACAGCCCCTCAGGCACCTGCCGCCTCCATCTTCTCCCTCAGCCCCCCGCCCCAGGAGCAGACGTGAGCAGCCCAGCCCTCGCCCCTGCCAGCAGTACCACAGCCCTCCCGTCCCCCTCCCGGGAATTCAGAACCCCTGATCTACTCCAGGTCCCTAGTTCCTGGGACCCTGATGTGCTGACTCCTGCCTCCCACCAGGGAAGCTAAGAGGAGGGGTAACCCCTCAGAGTTGTCCCCCCTCCTTGCCCACAGACTTGGCAGAGTCCAGGGCTGTTTTGCAGGTGATTTGAGGGCCTTCCTGGGAAACCCTTTAAAGCTTCTTCAAAGCCTGTGGCATTGTGTACAGTCACCAATGACAGCAAGGCTCTCCCTGTACCCCACGCCACCTCCAGTTACCACGCCCCACCTATGGACTAGGGGCTGGCCCCACTCACCCCACCCTAACCCCATGATTACGAGGCTGGGGGCTGAAGTCCAAGTGCAGGGGCAGCCCCTCAGGGACAAAGCCAAGGCTGAGAGGCCACAGGCTCAGGAAAGCACATCCATGGACCTTCCTCTGTAGCCAAGCTCTCCATTGTCACCCCTTCCAGCCATCACCCCTCCAGAGCAAGAAGAAGGAAGGTGTTCTGTGCAGGGACCTTCTTTCAAATAACAACGAGCTTCCAAAAGAACTGCTCTGAGGAGTTCTGTCTGGAGCCACCCTGGAGCTTGGGGCCGAGAAAACCAATGCCGCTGACCTGGTATTTATTACGCACGGGTGATGACCACATGCTGCCCGTGCACCTAAAAACGTGGTGCAAGGTACAACCTTCCCTCTCCCCAGCTTCTCTCTTCTGTGCTTTGAGTGTGGCCGTTGAGCCCCCTCCCCACGCGGTCTCTGCTTCCTGCAGCCTGGAGAAGGGGCACAGCTCATTGATTCCGCCACAGCCAGGCCCCTCACGCGGCCTCTCCCCGTCTCTGCCTCATTCCCCCAGATCCTTAGTTAAGAAGATGCAAATGTTCCTTCTCCATTAGCAGGATAATTTCAACAGATGCCCGCAGAGCCAGGGACCCAAGCCTCCCCCACACCCCAGCCCCATGCCCTGTAGCTTTTACTCCCTCCCCCACTGCCCCAGTCCCCACGGCGAAGGCTGGTGTGAGGCTGGGACGCAAGGTTATCAAGGAGCCCAGCCCTGGAGAAATCACTCACCCACCTGCCCTCTTAAAAACCTGAGCCCCCTCCCCACCCCCGGCCTTGGCTTCAGAGTATGGGGCTGAATCTCATCAACAAGAAATTTGAAGCCATTAAAATATAATAAAAGAGAAATTAAATGTAATCACTCTGTAAATTATAACTAATTGAAACATCAATTGTAATGTTTATGATCTGCATTGGAGTGAGTGACGCCTTGGAGTCACAAAATGAAAGTTAAATGATGGTGGAGTGTCCTGGAATATCCTCTCCCACCCCCAGCCTCCATCCCTCTCCACTGCTTCCTTCCCTTCTCTTCCAGATCCTGCTCAAAAGCACTTGGGCAGGAAACTTCCCCCATGTCGCTGCTCCCCACGCCCTCTGAGGCCTCAGTTTGCCCTTGACTGGGATACTGTGTGTATATGGCCTCAGCATGCCCACCTGTCCTTGAAGCCCCAAGAAGAACTGCGTCTTCTATGTCTTTTCTGGTTCCCCACATTTGGACCAAGACCCCAGGGCCCACCTAATACATGCCCGGTATCCAGACCCCCAGCATGGAAAAGTTAAAAGAGAATGCCAGAAAGCTATGGTATCTTCCAGAACTTCCCTCAGGTCAGCCACACATCAGTAGACTCATGAGTCTGGAAGGACTGTAGCTCATCTGGTCCATCGTGTTGCTTCCCTCCCAGCTGGCCCTGGGATTGTACAGAACTGGTGCCAGCTTTCTTCCCATTGGTCTGTCCAAGCAGGGCCACGATAGGGAAACGTGAGTGTCCCTCCATTGGCATGGGAAGCCTATCCCATTCAGGTGGCTCTTCTGTCCTGTTTGCCTCTGTGGGCTTTGTTTCCCTCTATCAGCCCCGAGAGCTTCACTCTGTGTGTGGGCAGTGGGGAGGGCACAGGGTGTGTATTGGGTAAAGACAAGCAGACCTGCATTCAGAGCTTCACCGCAAGGGAGCTGTGGGACCCGGGCAAGCGACTTAGCTTCTGTTAAAGACTTGGTTTCCTCAGCTGTAACCCAGAAACAATAACAATACCCACCCAGAGGTTCGGGGGTAGTGACAGCGTTTGTAAAGTTCTTAGCATGGAGCTGAGCATGGAGTGGGTGCCCGTTCAACTCTAGTGATTCTCGTTGTTATGGTTGTCATTACTCACCCTGGCTGCAAACTGCTTGTTTCACTCTCAGACCAGCAGACCAGGTGCTTATCAGGCAGGTAGCCCTGACTGTTGGTGCTGCCCACACCTTCTCATGGCTGCAGGTCCCCCTGGATTTTGTGGGAATCAATGGAGGCCCCTCAGGGCAGGGAAAGAAGCCCCGGGTCTCCACTTCTGTGGGCAGAGGCAGACTGGTCCTAGCCCTGGGTCCCAGTAGCCCAGCACACCCTCTGCGTGATAGAGGGAACCCACTCTCTGGGGTGGTCATTCCCAGCTGAAGTGGAAGTAGAGACAAAGTCAGGGACGCCCGTCTACTCCTACCCTCTTCTAGAAAAAGTCTTTTCTTGGAGAAGTTTTATGTTGAGGTGTTTGGGGGAAGGTGAGGACACTTTCAGAGTTTTCCAGACACCCCCCAGTACCCCATTTCTCATGAGCTGGCTGATGTCAAGAACTGCCCGTCACAGAGCACAACAGACATTTGGCTGATTAACCTGAGGCTGAGTTTGCTGGCTGGAAGTGGGAGACCTGGGCCCTGGGCCCCCGGCCTTTATACCCACTGGAATGAACCTGGGTCACTCCTCCTCTGGCTAGAACTCAGTTTCCTCATCTGAAGGGGAACTGGGTCGATGTTTCTCAACTACCAGCCACGCATAACCACTGTTTTCTTTAGTTTCCAGTCAATGGGAGATCAGTACTTCTAAAAATTTGTTTCAGATCTAACTTACATACCATAAACTTCACTCTTTTAAGGTGCGCAAGTCCATGCTTTTTAGTATATTCACAAGGTTGTGCAACCATCATCTAATTCCAGAACATTTTCATCACCCCAAAAAGAAGTCTTGCAACCGTTAGCAGTCACTCCCCGTTCACTTTAAACATAGAGGCCACATGTTTAACATTTTTAGGAACTGCCCAACTGTTTTCCAAAGTGACTGTACCTTTAATACTCTATAAAGATGAATTATTAGAAAAAAATGAAATTTAAATAACTCACAAAAAGAAGCCTAATTTTGATTACTAATAAATCAACAGACATAAGATTACTTTGTCGATTGCTATGCTTCCTCTTATTTTCCGCACTTACCAGGTTGAGGACAGGTTAGGAACAGTTCTCCGACTGGCACGGGCCACAGACCACACCCTCCATCACAGTTTCCCCAATCTGGTTTCATGTCCATCCTGTCCCCCGCTGTCCTCATGGCCCCCTCCTGTGTAAGTTAAGGTCTACACCGGAACATTTTTTAGAGTGAAAAAATGGGGGGAACCATTAATTATGACACCAGGACACATAGGCATCAATCAGAACTGTCCTGGGCACATGAGGACATGTGGTCACTCTATGAAGGAACCTCAGTCACAGGAGAACCTATGGAAAGGACACAGGGACAGGAAGAGATGAGAAAATGGGGGGCACTGGCCAGGGCTAGAGCAATAGGTCTCCTGACTCAGAACCCAACAGGTCTTCAACAGGCCCTTGTCAGAGCATCCTCCTTGGAACTTGTCCTCCTGCCACTGTCTCTACAGGTGGAATGTGTCACCCCCACTGAGCAGTCTCATCAGGCCCCAGCTCCTGGGCAGATGACCTTCCCCGAGTCTCATCTACACAGCTGCTGTTGGCTTGATGTTGACCCTGGGCTCCAACCATCACAGCTGAGTTTTCCGAGTCATGGAGAGCCCAATATGAGACAAGAGGGCACCCCTCACTTCAGATGGAGGACTTGAGTGGGTCACGTACTTTCGAGTCTCACAGACTGTCTACTGGAGCTGACTGTTTCGTCTTTGTGGCCACAGCACCCTACCTGGTAGCAGGCCCTGAGCGTTGGTGAAATGAATAAAAAGACGTAAGCCTCAGGGCCCTGCAACAGCCGATTAGATTTCCCAGAAGCCAAAGATGCTTGGCTTCCCACAGGCTGGAGGCAGGCAGTCAGTCAGCCCGAGGGAGGGTCATCTTTCCCTGCTAAAAACTGGAGCAAAGAGCGATGAGACGCAAAAACTGTAAAGCCAGTGGCTCCCCATGTTCCTGGGCTAAGGAGCGGCAGGGTCTCCTGGGGCAGAGATTTGTGGTTCCTGGTTAAATGCCGGGTATAATGGGCTTGCTAGGGAAACTATTTTTTAGTGAGCAATAAATGGCTCTCTGGTGGCTGCAGCAGCAATTACTTTAGTGGGACAATCTCTCTTTAAGGTGCTCTTGGCCAACAGGTGGGGAGGGGCTCTGCACAGAGAAACCAGGTCTGGAAGCTGTGGCCGGCCGAGGGCATCTTTTTGAAGAAGTGGAGGGAAGGAAGGAGGGAGGGACACAGTGGAGGGAAGGAAGGAGGATGACAGTGGCCTGGGGAACCAGGGTACCGGGCAGCCAGAGCGGGGATGTGCTGACATGTGTGAACGCTTCAAGTTGGATTATTTAGTCACTCAACAAACCTTAACTCGGTCGCTAATAATAATACAGGTCAAGCCCTAGGTGTCAGGTGCTGTGCTAAGTGAACACTTCACAGGCATTGTTCAATACAAAAAGAAACATTTTAAAACTGTATGCAGCAGATATCATTATTATCATCCCCTTACAAAAGAAGGCACCTCGGGTCAAAGAATTCCACATTAACAACACCAATGACACAGAGATAAAGAAGACACACTTTCTACCTGGATGAGTTACAATCAAGGGCAGGGTGGGCCAGACCAAGCACAAACCAGGTGGTTTTTAAAAATACTTTTCATTGAATGATAACATATATGCATACAATGCACTCATCCAAAGTGTATAGCAGGGGACATTTTCACAAAGCAGACAAGATTATGAACCAGCTCCCAGGTCAAGAGCTAGAACAGGCCCCCAGAAGCCCAGAAGCCCCCTTCTCCTCCTTTCCTGTCACCACCCTTCCCAAAGGTGACCATTGTCGGACCTTTGTCATCATGTTTTGCCTGAACAACTAGATTATATCAGGGATGATAAATGCTAAGGGAACCACACGTAAGATTCTGGAGGGATGTGTTACGCAGCCCAGGGTGTGGAGATGACTCCAGGAGGAGGGGATAGCTCCTAACCAAGGTGACAAACCAAACTTTGAAGAGTGAACAGGAACAAAGGCAGAGATGGAGAAAGGAGTGTGTGTGTGTGTGTGTGTGTGTGTGTGTGTGTGTGTCATCATCCACATGTTTTGGTTTCAAATCTCTTACCTCTGATCTTCTTTCTGTTCTACAAAGAGAAATGAGTTCAAGAAGGAGTTAAGTTAGTGCCGAGTCTCTTAATCTCCACATTATTGACATTTTGGTCCTGGTCATTCTTTGCGGGGGGGCCCATTCTGTGCACTGAAGCGTGTTTAGCAGCTCCCCTGGCCTCCACCCGCTAGACGCCAGTGGAAACTCTCTTCCCAAGTCATAACACCCAAAACTGTCTCCAGCCGTTGCCCCGTGACCCGGGGGAGGGGGCAAGATCTGCCCACCCCCTCATGGAGAACCAGTGGGTTAGATGATAAGAGAATGGCCAGGTGGCCGGCAAGAGCAGCGAATAAAGGGCTTGTGTGTGCTCCCAGGGGCGTCCTGGCAGAGACTGGCCTAAATTGTGCCTGGAGGCAGGAGGATCAGGTTTAGCTCAGGAGGTTCCAGCACTGGTCAACATCTCCTACCTTAAGAGGGAAACTGGGGACTCCCGGCGGTCAGCCCCAAGCCAAGGGCAGGATCTGCTCCCCGCTCCTGGGAGGTAAGAGGAAGATGCCACTCAGCGGCTCCTTCCCGCTGCTGGGCTGGGAGTTCTATTAAAATGATTAGCACCGTTTATTTAGACTCTACAGTGGCCTGTAATCTACTGCGCGTTGTTGTGAGTTTAAAGAAATCAAGGAAGGGCGTGAGGGGAGGGGAGGCAATCAGCCCAAATTGAAAAAGTTGCTCCTGTAATTATGAGATTGGAGCATATCCACCGAGGGGATCAATAACCGGAAATCTAAGTGCCACTGTTGGCCGAGATTACAGTTTTTGAATCGCTCCATCTCGAAGTTTAATTTTCTCTCTCATTGTCGCGTTGCCTGCCACTCAGTGATCCAGCTCCAGCTCCGAGCTTGAGTGAGGCAGGCCGTGAGGCTGGCTCCGTGCAGGCACGTCCCACTTGCTGTACGAACTCTTTATTGCTTTGCAACAAATTACCAAAAATGTAGTGGCTTAGAACAACACACATTTATTATCTTACATTGTCTGTGGGTCAGGAGTCTGGTCACAGTTTATCTGGGGTCTGCTCGAGGTCTCACCAGCCTACATGCAAGGTATTGGCTAGGACTGGCGTCTCCTCTGGGGCTCAGGGTCCTCCTTCAGACACATGTGGTTCCTGGCAGAATTCATTTCCTTACAGCTGTAGCCTCCTGGCGCCTTGCTTCTTCGAGACCACCAGGAAGGAGAGTCTCTGATTCCCAATCCCTCTTTTAAACAGCTCCCCTGATTAGGTCAGGCCCACCAACATCGTCTCTCCTGTGATTAACTAACTTATAGTTAACTGTTTAGGGACCTTAATTACATCTGCAAAGTCCCTTTGCCTTTGCCCTATTCTACGGGTTAGACGCAAGTTACAGGTCTCACACTCAAAGAAAGGGAATTGTGCGAGGGTGGGGGACGTTGGAGGTCATTTTAGAGTTCTGCCCACCACACCCCCCATCAGAACTCACTCTCCAAGCTCTCCTCCCCAAATCCACAGAACCAGGTGTCCCTTCTGGAGCCATCCTCGGCCTGATTGCCTGCCCCAAAAAACAACCCAGCAGCAAGCTGCGATTGACTGAGAGCCTTCCCACATGAGACAGGAAATGGAGAAAACAACCAAGATCTGACACAATCTGACTCCCTGTCCAGTGCTCTTCCCTCCAGACCAGGTTTGTGCTCTTTGGTCTCTGGTCTTCTCTCTGCCCCAAGCCCCGCGAGGATTCCTGGCTGCACTGACCTCACAGCCTAGACCAGCTATACCTTCCTTTTCCCAGGATGCTGAGCAAGGGCAAGATGCAAGCAGCTCCTCCAGGCTGGATGAGGAGAGAAGCCCAAGATTGGGGAGCTCAGTTGCCCTTCTAACAATTACCCCAACACACTGCTCCTCATGCGCCTCCTCCCTCCTTCAAGACCTGCTTTAGAGGTCACCCCGGGTTAGCCTCAGGCAACCCTGCTCAGTGCTTCCCTGCTCAGCTTCCATGGGTTGCATTGTACTGATGGGCCCTTCACTCTTATGTTTGAGTCTGTCTCTCATGGTGGTTCATATATTACTTAGGATTAGGTTCTGCTGAGCACCAATGCCTAAAACAACAGGAAGCAAAGTTAATTTCTCTCCCCCATTGCAGGCTGGATGTTCGCAGCCCAGGGCTGGTCTAGAAGCTCGGTTCTGCACCGTCCTCAAAAGACTCACTCTTTTTCTACCATGTTCCTCCAAGTTGGCTGGCTGCCAAGTCTAAGATGGTTGCTTCAGCTCCAGCCATCAACCCCACTGTTCAGCCAACAGCCACAGGTAACTGCAAGGAATACTGGCATGTGTAGTTTTTATTCTGGATAGCCCTGTATCCTGGAAGAATGGGGGAGTAGATGTGGGAATTTCTGGAAATCTCTGTTCTAACCCTCTGTTCTGTCTGTCTTTTGTATGCAGCCTAAGGGATGGGATATTTCCAATATCCAATATTTGCAATCCCCAATTTCCTGGCCATGAATCTATATCCATTTTTGTTTCATTAAACACGTTATTCATGGATTCTTTCTCTCACTCTTCTATCTACTCCTCAACAAATTCTACGCCGATCCCTTGACAGGGCATGGGGTCAGCATTCAGGACATGGAGAGGATAACACTCAAGTTGCTTACAAACTAGTAGGAAAAATAGCCAAGGAAACGTAGCATTTTAGCACCTGACACAGTTGCTATGAGAATGTGCAAAGGTGCAATGCAGACGCCGTGGGCCCTAACCCATCCAGGGCTGTGTGCAAGGTTTCCAAGGGGAGGTGACGTCCCATTTGAGTCTTGGAAATATAAACATTATCAGGGAGCAAAAATTGCAGACAGGACGTTCCAGACTACGGGAAAGTAGAGCGAAGCTGTCCCCTGTCCGTGGTGCTGACCCACAGGCCCCCGCTAGGAGCCCCATTTGGCAGTGAGGTCAAGCCAGCCCCTGCTTCCCGCCTCCTACCCACTCTGGGTGGGCAGGTGGGATGGCAGTGGCATGGCATGTAGCTACCACTTCATTTTCTTAACGACCTTCCCGTCTCTCCCCCTCAGTCTCACTTGTCAGTCTGTGACCATTAAATTCCTCATTAGCAAATGAGATTTGGATGAGCTCATTAAGATGAGGGATGGCCCTAAGGTGCAGCTCGCTGGGGGTGAGTCAGGACTCCTCTTCTCCCTCTTTATTAGAAAATAATGCATCTCCCATTCTGTGCACCCCTCTCCAGGCTTGAATAGACACACCCCCGCCCCCCGGGTTATTCAGGGGGACCAGTGTAAAGGGAAGCCAAGCCACAGCGGACAACAAACAGCATACAGCTGTTGATCCACACACACCACCAAAATGGCCCTGGCAGGTCCCGGGCTTCTGCCACTGCGTACTGATGCTCGAACTCCGAATGTGACATTCACAATCCTTCCTGGCCATGACTCAGTCCACCTGTCCAGCGCCCTCTACTGTCCTCCCCACGTCCCCTGCATTTAGGCAACAGCAGGTGACCTGGTGTGTGTCCTAGTGGGACTGGTTCATCCCAGCTCATGAGAGCTGCTTGTTACATAGTCAAAAGTTGACATCACGTCAGCAGCTTCAGCTTGGCCATGGGAGTATTTATACCACAGGAATCGGCAAATGCTACAAATTAAGATTTTTTTTGTCAGAAAGCCAGATTTTTAACATTTGCCACCACACCCCAGGCAGGAGGTCCCTGAGCATGTCATGTACTTGGGTGTCTCCCCATCTCTGCTCCCTCTGCCAGGTTCATCTCCTACTCCCCGAAATGCCTCCTGTGTCTCTTTTCTCTGCCTGGTGAAATCCTGGTCATTTGTTGAGGTCCCTGGAAAGAGCCCAGTGCCCTCTTCTGTGTCCTGCCGTGTGGGGATCATAGGCCCAACCAGACTTCTACCTTAAGGATCATTCGGCTTCTAAAAATGGAAACCAACTCAAGCCAGTTACAGGAAAAGGCAGAAATATGGGGGCGTGGGGTGGAACCTCACAGTACCCAGGCACAGAAGGTTTAGCAGCTGTCACAGTCTCTAGAAAGTTGTCCGACAGGAGCCACCTAGTCTCAAACTCCTGCTTACACACACCCATTGTGACTTCCCAGAAAAAGATGCCCCTCGGCCCCAAGTTTGCGTGAAATCCAAGGCCAATTAGCCACAAGCCAGAGTCCCTAAGTTCCGGTTCCAAACCCAGGATTGTCCCAGGTTAGTCCAAACATCTAAGGCCATGGGATGTTATAGATCATGGAAGGGCTGGGGGCAGGGGGGGTGTCCCACAGCCACTGCCTCCTCAGAAAGAGCTGTGGGGCTGGCTCTGGAGGGGTGTCGGGCAGAGCTGGCCCATTTCCCAGGCTGAGGACAAGCTCCATGAGGACGGAAATTATGTTTATGAACCTCTAGACCCCCAATCCTAGAACAGAGGAGGTGCTTAATAAATATTTGTAGATTAAATAATCACCTCACAGTTTGGGTCCTTCTCTCAGCAACCCGTGACCCAGTTGGTCCCTGGAGAGGGAAGCAAAAGGCTTTGAGGAATTCAGTGAGGAAACACTCACTGCCCGAGTCGTGAAGTACCCTTTCCCCCCGGCTGCTAGCTGTGTGGCCTTGGGCAATTCGGGGCCTCAGCGGTAAAGATGGAGATTGCGATCTTGCCTAATTTAGGGCTGTGAGGATTACAGGAAATAATCCTCATGGAGCAGCTGGGGTGGCACCTGCCACGTAGTAAGTAGGCGATCAACACAGTGGCAGCTTTTGTGACTGTTCTATCCTGAAGTCACAGCACAGGGTCCCGCACTGCTCTCCCAGCAGCCTTCCTCTCCCGGTCTAATGTGACTCTGGTCAGACACACACAGTAACGCTCTTCCAATCCCACCTAGGCCCCTGCTCTTACAGGGTTAAATCCAAGTCTAGGGCTATGTTGACAAGCCGGCAGACACTTCTCCCCTGGCCTCCCAGGAGGTCTGGGCTGAAGACTTCATCTGATGTAATTAACAGGCCAACTGCATCTGTCGTGCTCCATTAATAGCACATCAGCCTGTCATGCGAGGGCTGAGAGGGAAATTATGAACAGGAAGGTGAGAAGCAAGTGGACAGGAGCAGGGCACCACCAGGCCAGCGTCCAGCCTGCCCCTCCACCTGCACCCCACTTTCTTTCTTTTCCTGTCCCTCAGCCCCTGGAGCTGTCTCCAAAGGCCACAGGCCCCATCTAAGGAGAGTATGACAGAGGAAGGCACCAGCCCATGTCACCTCACCAGATGTCACCACTCCAGAGAGCAGTGGGATTGAGAGGGGAAGCAGAGCCTTCACGTGGAGGAGCAGCCAGACCCCCTGTGGAAGCCCCCCTCCCCAAGACTCAGCCAGGCAGGAGGCTGGTGGGAGATGCGTCTGCCTCCCTCCCTCCTTCTCCAAAGATGCTGCGATCCCCGCGACATGGAGCCATACAGCTGCCCGTGAGCCTTCGCAGAGGAGGCGGTGGCAAAGGGACCCCGGCCAGTTTGCTCCTCCTTGCTCACAAGCAAGCAGCCTCCTTCCTGACCCCTGGGAGCGAGTCTAGATTCCTACAAATTGTTCCTCCCTGCTCGCATACACCAGAGAAGGAAACAGGGAGGACATGGGAACCGCACAGCCACTGGCCTCCACGGCTGTGCCTCCTCTGTAGTGCGCACGTGCTCAAAGGGAGGTACTTACGTATGCGCTCGGTGCCTCCCGCATTGGCAGCCCACAGACCCCGTGGGCCCCTGCTTCCGGCCATGTGGCAGCCACAAGCGTTCCCTTTAATCTCCTCACCTCAGGGGCCATTGCAGCACTTCGGTAATTGCTTATGGAAGCGCGGTCACCAACGTAATTGGTAGAAGTTGTCCTGGGCGATGGAGCACAATGAAGCCATCGCAACCTACCTGTTTCTCTGGAAGCACAGGCGGTGCGTGGTTGTGCATGCGTGCGGGCTCGCCTGGGTGCAGGCTCACCTTGGCTCAGGATGCCAGCCCACCAGAGTGCCTCTGTCCCCACTGACAGGCGTATCAGCCTGAAGACACGGCCTGAGTCTGGGGGACATTGGATGATGGACAAGACAAGAGAGCCCACTGAGCCCTGGGGGACTTCTCTGCCTTAGGACCACGAAAGGGACATGACACGGCCACATTAGGTAATAAGGCCACCCCAGAGTGGAGGGGGACCCACTGTGTGAAGGAGTGGGTGGACCGGATGTCTTCCATTGTCTCTAGGCTCACGCCTCCATCCTGCTCAGTGCTCCAGGGGTGACCCTCCTGAACCTGTTGGGTTCAGCCAGTGGGGTGCCCTGGCAGGAAATCAGAGGGATGGAGGGAGGGAGGGAAGCTCAAGATACTCGGTCCCAGCTCTGTCCCTGAGAGGTTGCTGCAGGCCAGGTGGGTCCTTTGGCTAAAGGTCTCAGTCAGGTGGCCTGCCCTCCACACAGCCTGGCTATCCCGGGTCAAGTGACACCCCTCCTGCCCTCAAGCCCAGTGGTAGGTCTCCCTTCTGGTTTCTTGCACCTGCCCATACCATCGCAACCAGTCCCTTTATTATATCGTCCTCCAGTCACCCACTCTTGCTTTGTCTGCTTCCTGTCAGGACCGGGAAGGGCCCCCAGGCTGGTTGGTGGGAAATGGAGTCTAGAACCAACACTTTCCTGCCTTCCTCACTCCAGTGTGGGGCTGGCTCTGTTTTTCCTCTCTGCTGGCCCACCCTGGGCAGGTGGGTCCTGTGGCAGGTGGGGACAGGCAGGATGGCAGGCACTTCACCCACCTGCACATGCCCTTCCCGGAGTCTCCATACCAGAGGGCCAACTCTGGGAAGGACACGGGGACCACTCAGCCTCCCCCACAGGGGTCACGGGCTCAAAGGAGCGGCTGAAGAAGACCGTCAGGCCACTGATAAGGGGGCAGAAGGCAAGAGTCTCTGGGGTTGAAGAAAAAGCAGAAGCCCAGTGGGCAGGTCGCAGATTCACAAACGTGGAGATCCAGAGAAGCAGAGAGGAGCAGACAGACAGACAGACAGACAGAGAGGAGAGGCAGGCAGGGCCCGGCTGGAAGAGGCTGAACTGGGCTGGTTCTCTGCGGGGATGACAGACGGATCAGGTACTCAAGAGCCTCGAGAGGCCAGAGCTTCATGGGAGGGAGCAAAGTGCCACCTCCCCACCCAAAGGACCCCGCTCACCTACATACTGCAGGTTATGAGGTTATCGTTCATTTCATCCGGCTCCTCCACCCCCACACCCCAGTTCAGCCCAACCCTCACCCCCATCCAGCATCAACACCATTAATACAAGAGGCCTGCGTATGCTCTCCCCTCCCTCCCGGGATGCCCACCTGGCAGAGGGAGCCCAGGAACCACGACACCACTGCTGCCGATCAGGGTCTCCTGTCACTCACACCCAGGATGCTCTCTGAGCCTCATGATTTATGGACTTTAATTTTCTCAGAGCCTCAGTCGTGTCCCTTCCTTTCCTCTGGTCTGTCAGGGTGTTTATCTCCCACCCCCTTCAGTTCCTCTCCCCCTCCCCTGTTTTTTAATTTGAAGCATCCGTCTGGAGCATCCTGAGATGAGGACGTCTGCAGTACTGAATGCATTAAACCACTGACAGCTCTATTGATTTCCTCTCCTCCACTGCATAATGCAAGACATATACAGGCCGGTAGGCTGGCCCCTGTCCCTTATTTAGAGGGACCATGTCCTTTTCCTCTCACTGTAACGTCCCTCACCCTGGCACACACTGATAGGAGGGGTGCTTGTCCCTTACCCAGGAAGAATTCTCGTCTGCTGGCCCCGCTGTGATTTCCCTTACTGCTAGAGGACACCGTCGATCTGTAGCAGGTTGGACACCATGACAGCAGCTCATCCGGTGAAAGGGGCCATGGAGGGAAGCCGGGGGTTTGAGGTGGTGTCATCTGTCAAAACGAACTGTGCTCCCGCTGGAGAAGACCAGGCAGGCTTTCTGAGGGGTCCCCTCTCCCTGCGTCACTGAGCTCTGGGGAAGGGGGACGCTCTGCTCTCCAACCCGCCTCCTCTTCTCCAGGTGGCAGGTATCCAAACCCATTGACAACTCTCACCCTGGACTCATATTCAATTAACAGTCTCAGAGGCAACTGCTGGGCTAAGCACTTTCTATTCCTTGTGTCTCCTGGTTTCTCAAAAGCAGGGCAGCCACAGACAGTTGGGCAGGCTACCCACAATTGGCACAGTGACCTGGAAGGCTGAAAGAAGGGATTAGCACTTCTCCACAGAGACTGAGGCTCAGAGATGCTGGAAGACTCGTTCCAGGTATCTTAACCAGACACAAGATTTGACCCCCAAGACTGGCTATCTCCTGGAACAGTTTTCTTCCCACCCTATCACAGTGCCTCCTCCAGGAAGACCTCCTGGATTGATGCCACCCAATCCGATTGCTTCTTCATTCTGGCCCTCCTGGAACATATTTGCTGTGAGGGTTTGCACGTTCAAGCAGGCTGCTCTAAGTGTGCTGCGTGGGTTCTCTCCCTTGTGAATCAGCACCATTGTTACTTTCTCCTGGAGGGTTTCCCTGGGCCCACCCCATCCCCAGCCTGGATCCGTCTCCCACAGCCCCCATCTGTTCTCACAGCGAGAAGCACTTTTTGCACATACGGCCCTGCGTTATCACTGCCTCCCCTGCTAGTCTGAGAGTTCCTTGAAAGGGACACAGAGATGCAGACAGGATCTTATCTCTGTGTCTTTACCACCTGCCCAGGGCCTGGAACAAAGCCAAGAGCGACAAAAAGGCGTGTGAAAGGATATTGCTGTGACAGGGAAATCACCTAGCACAGTGCCTGGCGGACAGAAGGAGCTCTCTAAAAATGGGTGGGAGCCGTTTAACCAGTCAGTGAGCTGTCTGGGCAGCTGTGTGTGCCCCTCAGGGGCAGCTGAGCTTCTCTCGGACACTGTGGACGCTAGAAAGGGGGGTAACCTCCTTCCTTTAGTCTCACTGCTCTTGGGTTCCCAAAAAAAGCGCCAGCCCCAATGCCCACACCCTGCCTTCTTCCTTCCTTCCCCATCTTTTTTCCAGCTTGCCGAGTTCAGCAAGAGGGACTCCAGACCCTCCCTCTGCTGAAAGCCTTCAAGGTTAAATAAACAACTCCCTTCCAAGATGATTAAAGGCAGCCCTGCTGACAGCCAAAGGCAGGGCCCTCTTGGGGGCCTCTTGGAGATTAAATGAGATGGTAGATATGAAAGCACCCCGTCAGGTATGAAATGCTATACAAATATTACTTCTCATTTATATAAGTACTCTAAGCCTGAGATTTTAGGATTCGAGGAGGAAAAGGCTGGTTCCTTTCTATTCCACTCACGGCTTTGGCGCCTCCGTGTGGCCATTATGGGACACTACACCCAGGGCTGGGTGTTGAGGGAGGTTATTTCCAGACGTCCTGGTGGAAGTCAGGATGGCACTGGCTTTGGCTTTTTAAATTATCCCATTTAGGCTTCACAGAAGCTCTGTGAAGAAAGAGAGGAGGTAGTATAACCCCACACACCGCGCTCTAGAAGACAGTAAGTGAAGGAGGCAACACTGGAACCAGCCACAGGCAATATTGCACAATGATGCCTTCAGTGGCCCAGCAGAAGGAGCCCAGACAGACCCACAGAGCAGGGGAACGTGGGAGAGGCAACTTGGGGTGCCGCTCCTCTCTACCCCTGCCTCCCGGTTCTCATTAGACAGTATCTGAATGAATGGAATAAATTGAAAGAGAGAAACCGTGGGGGCTGGGGAGGACTTCTCAGCCCCTTCAGACCATGCCATGTACCATACCACCCGTTTGCCCCCCTGTGGGTCAGGTGCTGGTTTGGGGGCCAGTTCTGGTGTCCTGGAAGCTGACGAGTACTCTAAACCAGTTAACCTTCAGGGGTGGCCGGGGCAGTGCCCGTGGGGGTGAGAGGGAGGCTGTGTGCCTCACCTGCTGTGGACCCAGCCAGGGGCATCCCTTTGCCCAGCAGGTTGGCGGAAGGGAAGGGAGAGGACTGGGTGGTTCCCACAGCCCCAAACATGCCCTCCATCCATCTCCAGCTCTCTGACCTCACTGCCCTCCATCCATCTCCAGCTCTCTGACCACACTGGCACTACCCTGGTTGAGACCCTCCTCCCTGGCCCTTGGACGATGACAGTAACCTTCACCATTCCCACGGCCACCAGTCTTGGACATTCCAACCCACCCTCCACACTTCAGAGGCGGAGTGACCTGTAACAGGCAAACTGGACCATGCTATGCCCAGCCCTCAAGTCTGGGACCTTCATCTCCTACAGGGTCCACCCTGGGCACCTGTTAGAATTTTCCATCTTGCGTGTGTATCAGCATCGCCAGGGATGCTTCTGTCAAATGCAGCAGCATCCTGGGCTCTGCGCTGAGTCACAGGCTCTTTCAGTCCAGCTTTGGCCCCCTGGTTGCCGGCAGTCCCTGGGGCTCGGCTTCCCCTGAAGCGAGGGAGGCACTCCCACCAGACTCCTTGTTTCGCCTTTCAGTAGCTGCCATTTATTTTGCTGTTTGTCCCCCTTGGGGAGCTGGAGAAAACCCTGGTACTTGAACAAATTTGCCTCTGTGTTTTGTTACTACACATCTATGTTCTCTTATAATACGATGCAAGAGGGTGAACATCTGTCTCTCTGGGATCGCTGCCAAAAGAGAGGTACAGCCCCTCCCGCTGTCCCCTGTCCCTGTCCTGTGGGTCCTGCAGTGGGGAGAGGCACCAGTCATTCACTCGACAAATATTTTTATGGACCTACTATGTGCCCAGCACTGCTTTGTCCAAATGAATCCCTCCACCCCTCACTCACTTCCTCCATTCATCCCTCCATCAATCCATCCACCCTTCGTGAGTGATCTCAGATACTGTGTCCAGCTTGAGAATCCTACAGTGTCAGCATTGAGCACCTACTGTGTGTGTGTGTGTGTGTGTGTGTGTGTGTGTGTGTACTGCATTTCAAGAGTTATCAACAGAATGTGGAACCCCATTCTTGCCTTCAAAGAAAAGTTGGTACAAATGTATGGAAAGTCCAACACTGCTGCATAGTCTACCAAAAGGTATGTGCAGGTAACCGCTGTGTGAGTGACAAGTGACAGGAGTTAGAGGTGAAGGGCCCTGCCTGAAGGAGAGGCGGGAGCTGAGCTCTGGAGGATGAGCAGGAATTGTAGCAAAGCGGGGAGAACGTGCCTGGCGGGAGTCAGGAAGTGCCCAGTGCATTAAGGCCGGTCGGTTGGCTAAACGGCTGATTTGTCTACGGTGGAGCCGTGGGACGGAAAACAGCAGAAAGGCATCAGCCTGAGATGGAGGGAGGCTGGCAAGGTCAGGCTAAGGGATTTGGCAATGTCCTTCTCGGGCCAGAATTCTCAGTTTGGACTCTGACCTTCAAACAGTCTAAAATTAAGCTCTTACCAATTAACTTTCCCACCGTTAACACCTGGATGCATTTGTCGTTACAGAAACATAGACTGGCTTCTTTTAAAAGGCTCGGTAGCACAGTTAGAGGAATTTATGATCTCTGTTGGTTTATTCTTCCCTGTATGCCCAGCACCCCTTGGAAGATGCCCAACCTGGGCTTGTCCAATGGGAGGGAGGAGAGTGAATTCAAAGTAAAGTTCATGGTAAAGTACTCTGTTCAAGTGTAATAATGCGCACAAGGCAATTACATTCCGTTGTGCAGTTATTACATTTGGGGAAAACAAATATAATAAAATGTAGACATTTGTAGAGAGGTTAAAAATAAGATAAAAGCGGAGGATAAAAATAAAATCGATAACCACAGGTTTCCCGGAGCCTGCCTGAAGAGACGTTATATAAGAACTGAGAGTAAATGCATGGGGGGAAAATTACATCAGGCCTGGAAGGGAGGCGGGAAGGAACCAGAGGCCCAGGAAACGCTGCCCTCCCAGAGCAGCCGGCCCGTTTTCGCTGCGCAGCCTCGTCCAGAAGTCAGGAGCCTGGGCTTGCGGAGCTGAGCCGTGCGGAGGCTGCAGGACCTAAGTGTTTGATAAAAATCAGCTACTGGAAGGACACACATACTTTTATTGTGCACCAATCCTTATAGGAATTGGAAGGGGCATGTGGAAAACCTTCCTTAAATGGAATAGAGGACCCTGCTCGTGACAGATTAGATATCCATGGAAAAGGAGACCAGAAGGAAATGTGAGGACCCCCCTAGAAAGAGGTTCTAAAATTTACATGGAGAGGTTCCTTCATTTAAATCAGAAAATCTCTACGTAGATGCCCAATGCACAGGTCTAATGAAAGTAATAGATATAAGTCTTAAGTCTTCAAACTAGATGTGAAATAAAGCCTATGAAAGCCAAGGGGTTTGGGGGGCATTGTGGGCGGAAAAGGAGAGAGACTGGAGGAGGGAGGCTGCCTATTACATTCGTGGAGCTGCTCTATTAATCTACGCCAGAAGGGGGCAGAACTGCTACAACGGAAGGACAAATGAGTACATGATTTTTGACCCTTTAAAGACACCGTACCCAGGTTCCCCTGGGGGAGGGTTTAACTGACCGGAAACGGAAGTGTCGTCCTTTCTCATCCTTCTTGCTTCTTGCCGCGCGCTGTGAGTGTCTCTCGGCAGGTTTGTGGGGATTGCAGGGGTAATCCGAGGTAATCCTTGGCCGGGTGAAATTTGCGGACCCTCATCCTGGGTCAAGGGTGCGGGTAAGGAGGATGGCGTGCGATGGGGCCGGCATTTCGGAAGGGGCGGGGAGGGGAAGCGGTGGTCGCCGCAGGTCCCCGCGCCCTGTCAGCGCTAACGTTTGTCTTCCCCGCAGGTGCCGGCCGCGCGTTCTCCGCGCCTCGTAGCCATGGTGAGTAGGGCCCCGGCCTGGGACCTTCCCGGGGAGGCGCTGGGCTGCTGGACTTGACCATCGGCAGAAAAGGTCTGTCTCCGTAATTCATTCCCCGTTTCTTTTGTGTTGCAGCCTCGCAAAATCGAAGAAATCAAGGACTTCCTGCTCACAGCCCGGCGAAAGGACGCCAAATGTAAGGAAGCGCTGTGACCTGCAAGACGAGGAAACGATAACGACCCGTGTGCGTGGAGCGGGCCCTGCGCTGGTGCCGCTCCTGGGGCGTCGCCCCCAAAGTGTCCGGCGGGAGGCGGGAGGCCGCTGAAGCGTGTGCCTGGCTGTCGGGAGAGCAGCGATTTTGTCCTCCTTCCCGGGAGACACTTCGGTGGCCAATGCCTTGTCTTCCTTAGCTCATTGTGAATATTTTAAAAACTGCCCCGGGTTCGTTGTGCTTTTGGTTTGGCGCTTTGGGAGAAGCCTTGACTGGGTGCAGGTCTGGAAAGGCGAGTCCCGTAAGCCCTGACTTAGCGCCGTGCGTTGGGTTCCGTTGTGTGCTGGCCCCAGGTGCCCCTGCAGGCTCGTTTTTCACACCAGCTGCAGCAGAGAGTTCTGTTACCCCTTTATTGTGGTTGAAGGAGGTTTGGGGGCTTAATACACGATAGAGCTGAATTCACACGTTGCGTTACTTACCTCAGTCATAGTCATCTTTTCTCTGCTACATCAAACACCCCGTGTAGCTTCCTGTCCCGCTCACAGATTTGTCCTAAAGAGAACAGCGGCTCATTTGTAAAAGTGGCAGGGTCTGGGTGACATTGCTTGGGCTGGGACACTGACCGTGTCAAATGCTCTCTGTCGGTCATAGAGGGGTGCGTGGGGAGAGCCTTTTAGAGGGTTCACGAGCCCAGGGAGGATCGTATTTGTGTCCCTGTGACTTGAAACAGGCTGTTGCCTTTGAGCCTCTGGTACTGGATGAACTGTTGACCACCTTTGGGAACAGGTAGCATCTGGTGAGCATGTCTGCCCTCCCTGGTGGTTGTGGGGACCACAGGTGACAGTGTGCGTGTGTTGGTGGCTGTCGTGCTACTCTAAAGAGATCTTCATGTCAGTTTGAGTTCAGACCAGGGAATTTGGGGTTGCTGCCTGGGTCGAGTCCTAGCTCTGTCAGTAGGGAGCTGTCAAGTTAGCTGACACCACCGATTAGTCCAGTTGAAGGGGTAGTAATAGGATCCGTCTCATGGGATTGGAGCAGGGATCGCACCAGGTGATCCATTAGAGACCTTAGTACGTTGAAGAAATGACATTGAATCCATCCAATCATTTGCGTTGTAATTCTGTTTGGGAGCCTGATTGGAGTCGGGGTGTCCTATGTGGGTGGGGGTCGTGGTCCCCTGGATGCAATAGGGTGTCCAGTAAGTGTTAATGTTTTTGATTCTAAAATATACCTAACAAAATTTACAGTTCTTGAGTTTACAGTTCACTGGTATTAAGTGCATTCACATCGCATCTCCAGAGCTCTTGATCTTGCAAAACTGAAACTACCCATTAAACAATAACTCCCCATCCCTTCCAACCCCTGGCAGCCACCCTGGTACTCAATCACTTTGACTACCCTAGGAACCTCATAAGTGAAATGATCAAGTATTTTGTGACGGGCTTACTTCATTTAGCATAATGTCTTCAAGGTTCACCCACGTTAGAGCATGTGTCAGAATCGCCTTTTCAAGGCTGAAGCCATTGCATGGAGGGAGAGACCTCATTTTGTGGATCTTTCATCTGTTGATGGACATTTGAGTGACTCACCCTTTGGCCATTGCAGATAACGTTGCTGTGAACATTGGTGTACACACATTTTCTGTCCCTGCTTTCAGTTCTTAGGGTGTATTCCATGCCCCTAAGTGGAATTAATCATTGTGTAACAATCTTCTATGCGATTCATATGCTTAGGAGTGTCTGGCTCGATTTATAGGTGTGTGACAGCTGCTGGGGACAGTGCAGCGTGCTTAGCTTCAAGAGGAATATTAAGAGAGCAAACTAGGTTGGTTTGAACGAATATCCAGGTTCAGGATTTATTAAAACACGAGCCAAGGCCGCCAGAGCTGCTGCTTCCTATCTCGTGCCTGTCCCTTTAACAGTTACTGGCAGAAATGGATCGTGGGTTGAGTACAGGTTAACCTTGCGCTGTTTCTGTGTCTGGTCAGGTAATTGGGCTGAGGCACTGGAGCCCCCTTAGCCACCCGACTCAGCTGGCACATCACTGCTTTTATGGTGTTTTTAAAGAGATTGGAATGAGGGGGTTGACAGGTGCATGAAATGACCGGCTTACGGAGAAGCACGTGACTCCAGTGGCCTGGAAATGCACTGACACTTGTCCGTAACCAGACTTGGAAAACTTCAAACCCTGCACTGCTGAGTTTGAGGTACACTTGGGGCTCTTTGTGAGCTGTGGTCCTGAGATAGAATTTGGCAGCAACAAAGAGCCCCAAAAAAGGATTCCATATACATTTTAGGAAGAGCTTCAGCGCGTACTCACTGCGCTTCACCATTGTCCCGGCATGTCATCTCACATGCAAAGAACTGCTTTCCAGAAAAGAATCAGTGGTGGAAAGTTCTTGATCCCGGCATATATCCCATCTCCTTACTTTATGAACTACTTCCATTCCTTTAAAAAAATAAAATGGGTACAGAATGTTCTCAGGTGTGTTCAGTGTACTGTAGACCTATGTTTTAAATGTAAACCAATTAAGAGTAAGCCCCAGGCTCCTGAGTGTCGATACAAGGGAAGTGTGGATTTCTGGCACTGATTATAAATACTGAGATTGTAGAGGGACAATCTGTTTGGAGGGACAGTACAGGGAGCCAACCATGTCAGTGGTTGCAGTTAGAAGTGCCACTCTACAGAAGTCTAAAGCAGGTGAGCTGTGTGGCATCTTTTCTGCGATACAGTTAAATTACTGATTCTGGTTTCTTTGGTAGCCGTCAAGATCAAGAAAAACAAGGATAATGTGAAGTTTAAAGTTCGATGCAGCAGATACCTTTACACCTTGGTCATCACAGACAAAGAGAAGGCAGAGAAACTGAAGCAGTCCCTGCCCCCAGGTGAGTGAGCCGGAAAGCAAGGGGGGGCCTAGAATGTACAGGGTGCGTGTGTCACCATCTTGTTTCTTGAGTTGTCCCCAAATTGAGGAAAGTCCATTTTGTGGTCTCAGTATGAGCTCTTGCTGTTAACAGAAGCAGTAATGTTCCTCAGAGGTCAGAGCCCACCCAGAAACGCTCCCTGGTCCAAGGGAAATTTGTTTCGCTCCCTTCCATGCTTTTGTTTGCAGAATAGTGACAGGTAACACTTAACTCCGTGTGTGCCAGGCTGATCCTGGTTTTGATGATCTTCATTTTTACTGACTATAATAGGCTATGAGCATAGGTTAAACAAAGGGCCCATCCTGGTGAGGGGGGGCAGCTGCCCATGGGGCACAAAGCGGAAGGCCACCTCTTTTGTAAAGGCTGAGAGGGGTATTTTTGTTTTGTTTCAATCACTAACAATATTTTAAGCAAAGCCTCCCTGATGGGCTTAAAATCTGACCTTTGTGAGATCTCTTCAGCTTCGGTACAAACTCCGGACAAGCAACAGTAACTCAAAATACATCTTCCGGTGACACACTTTTATATTTCTCTTCCTCTAGGTTTGGCAGTGAAGGAGCTGAAATGAAGCACACATGCTGATCTGAACTGTATTAAAATTTTAAAAATTCCTAAAGTGTCTTGTCTTTGAGTACCAGCGGGAAGGGAAATGTTACTTAGTGGTGGCTTCTGCTAAAAATAGGATAGGGGTCCTGGTTGCAGCCTCCTTGCATCCCCTATCTTGGGCTGTGGACAGATAAAGCCATCCTTTTCTTAGTCTAAGTTTGAAAATAGATGGAAATAGGCAGCTAGAAGAGCCAGATATTTGAGGACGTAAGCCAGTATGCACTCGGGAGATTTAAAAGTCACTTAGGTAAAATGAGCTCCCTGATAATGAAAATGATCGTTAAAAGGAGGAGTTGATTAGCCTTCTTGGCAGTGGCTGCAAGCTAAGCCGGCCACCGTGGAATGCAGCAGCCTTTCATGTCCCCGTCTTGAAGTATTGATGCAGAGGTAGGCGTAAGGGATTTTTAATACTAAACCACGTGTGTTTCCTAGATACGGGAGTTCAGGAACAGTAAGGGGTGCAGTGAGATTAATGCAGGTGAAAGGACAATTTAGATGGAGGGCTCAGAGAAGGAACCTTAAAAGCTGAGGACATAAGATGTAAGCCTAGCAAAGTGGGCCACGCGTTTCCAGGAAGAGGGAACATCCTGAAACAAACAGGAAAGGAGACAGACCTTGAAGACCAGCTATAAAATCCAAGTGACATTTAAAGGGAGGAGCTGGAGTCTCAAGGCCGTGGGATGGGGACTGAGTTCACTGGGGTGGGTGTGTGGATGGAGCTGCTACTAGAAGGGCCAGAAGGGCCCAGATCCTAGCTTGAGTGGCAGATTAGGTCCCGGCCAGGCCTGACTCCTTGGGGATAAAATCCTGGTTCTACCGCTCGCTACCCTGTGTGGTCCTGAGAAATGGCCTCACCTCTGCGTACCAGATAACAGTCCAGGGCAGGACCCTGAACACTTCTGTCCGCTGCGTCTTGGGAGTCACCGGGGAAACCAGTGCAGGCCCGTTGGGACAGTGCTTGCTTGGGTCAAAATCCGCGGCCAGCAGTGGGCTCCCTGCTCAGTGGCAGGGCAGTCCTACACACATACCTTGTTTCCCAGTGGAAAGACCCCTCCCCTCAGAGGGCAGGCCCAGGACTGTCCAGAGGGGTTGGCCAGGTGCCATGTGATGCACATGTTTGAAACAGACAAAAGGCTCATTGAGCCTAAACCAAGGGTCCTCCTGCCTGTGGCAAGCCTGGCACAGGCTGTGGGCTCCTAGGCCCTTGGCAAGTAAGTGTTCCAGGCCCAAGGCCCATTTTGTGGCTGACTGGGGGTTGCCTCCGGTTCCATATGGTTTTGGCAAATAACCATAATACCATGTTTCCCCTAAAATAAGACCTAGCCAGACAATCAGCTCAAATGCGTCTTGGAGCAAAAATTAATACAAGACCCAGTCTTATTTTACTATAAGACCAGGTCTTATATAATATAATACTGCGTCATATTAATTTTCGCTTCAAAAGACGCATTAGAGCTGATTGTCCGGCTAGGTCATATTTTCAGGGAAACACGGTGCATGGTTTGTTGTAAGGGTTAAATGAGCTATTTTTAAAGGTTGAGAAGGGCTCTTGGCCCCTAGCAAATTTGGGAAATGGGTATGGGGTCATGTCAGAACAGACCACAAGGTGGGGACATAGCACAACAAATGAACAGTCGACCAGGAGGGTCTGGAAATGGTTCGCAGGATAAAATCCAGCTAAGCGCCTGAAACCATTAGTTGACTTCCTTGTTCTATAAGAATTTTAAGGGTGAAGGTAGTTTTTGAATCTGGTCATGAGAGATGGTTTGGATTTTTTTTCCTCGCGGAGAGGGGCCTACGGGCTCCTAGTGACCGTTGACAGACCCAGATGGAGCACGTTCAGCCTTCCCCATTCTCTCTGCTCTATTCCCAGGAGCAGGGAGGGTTTACCGCTTGGGCCGCCTTTGTCCCAGCACATTGTCCAGAGACTAGCCCCAGCTCCTAGGAGACAAGCCCTCCGTGTCTAGAGAAGCATCCTTTGATGCCGAGGTTCTCAGCTCTGGCTTGTGCCTTGGAGTCTTTGGGACGCTTTAAAAATTGGTGATGGTAGCCAGAGATTGCATAGATTATGCTTAAGCTGGTCTAAGACAGGTCTGTTTTTAAGCCCGTTTCGTGGCCAGAGCCAACCGCTGCCTTGCTGAGGCAGGCCAGCTCGTCAGCTTGGGACAGCTTGTTCCCAGCTGCGCCAGGTGAGTGGCCACTTGTATGGGCCACAGCTGTTAGTTTGGGAAGGACAGGGGTGCTTTTCTCACATCGACTCCCTAACGAGTCCCTGGGAGGTCTCCTGTTCAGCCTCATCTCCACGGGCTCAACTGTCTAGGTCAGCAGGCCTCTGTGGAAACAGCTAGAACGCTCGGCTTGCAGTCTGCCTGGGTGCAGACCGGCCAAGCAGGTTTGAGTATTCCAAGCTGCACCCAGTGTGGCCCTGAGGGTGAGCTTTTGCAGTTGACGTCTTTGAGTGCGTGTACAGCCTTCCCCTATCCCCCACCCACTGCCTCTCTGGGGCCCAGCCCCAGCTCTGGCAAGGCTCCCCCCTACCACATTCAAGGTCAGTACTGCAGGCGTGACTCCCTACCATTTCCCAGGAGGTGGACCCCCCCATGTGGGGTCTCTGGTATTTCATCCTCCCTTCCCTCCTAAGGCACTGACAGTTCACAGTTGTAACTCTAATCTTCCTAGAAGAATGCCAAGTACTCATAACTTCCCAGGACTTTGGGAGGCCTTGTGGCAAGAACCAGCAGCTGTCACCTTCTGCGGTGTTGACGTGGAGAAGGAGGGGGAGGAATGACGTGGAGACGATGGGGGAGGAAGGAAACTATGCATGGGCCCTGTCCCGGAAGTTCCAGGGAGCACAGGGTACAGCTCCATGGTCATGCCTGTTATCAGTACCCACTGAGGGCCCCATAGAATTGCTTCAAGGCCATTTTCCTCTGCGACCGGCCGTGGCCGCTTCAAAGACCAAAACACTTACCAGGGTCTATGGGGCCATGTGTGATCTGGCTCTTACCCACTTTGCTTAAAGATCTGGCTCTTGCCTCTTCTCCTTAAAGAATGAAGGTATTTATTTTAAAGTAAGGCTTATTGAGGTGAAATTCACCCTTTTTGGTGTACAGCTCTATGAATTTGACCAAGATTCACAGTTGTGTAACCACCACTGCAATCGAGAGAGTATTTCATCACCCTGGAAAGTCCTCTTGCACCCCAGCCCCTGGCAGCCAGCTGCAGATCTGTGTTCTGTCTGCAGTTTTCCAGTCTCTCCTTGTCATTCGCACTCGGCTTCGCACCTGCCCACTGTGGTCCCTGATCTCACAGTTCCTGTCCCTTTGCTTAGAATGCTCCCCAGGACGACCGGAGTTATCTCCCCGTCATCCTCAGCTCTCACCTCATGCGTCATGTCCCGAGGCACCCCCGCCCCCCCACCCCCAGAATCCATCCCCCCTTCACATACCAACACTGGACCCTTAAAAGCAGTGAACAGGGTTAGTAGTTAACCACTGGGATAAAAGGCTGCTGCCGTCACCTTTGCGACTCTAGATGCCATGCAGACAGGAACCTGTATATTTTATTCATCACTGTATCCCCTAGAACAGAAAAGGTGCTCGATCAAAATTTCTTGAATGAAAGAAAACCCCTATGAGAGAACAGTGGTCTCCAGCCTTCTGTGTCCCGGCTGTGCCTCAGGTTTGGGCATGCGCAAATGAGACGGCCACAGGAAGACTCTGGGAACTAGGCCCTGGCCTGTGCAGACCCGGAGGAGAGGCCTGGAGCCCAGGACAAGACTCTATTCAGGCCCATTGGCCTCTCACAGCGCCTCCGTGGGCCGATGATGCGTTTTTGCAGGCCTTTTCAGGACTCCTACATTCACCCAATTCCTGGAGCCAGGAACCTGGGAGTCTCTCCCCATTTCCTATGTCACCCATGTCCCTGCCCCCTAAACCCCCCTTCTCCCCCGTGGCTACCACCCAGCGCTGCAGTCTCCACCCACGACCCCTTAACTCCTCCACTCCCACCTCCCCCCCACCCCCTGCATCCCTTAACTGCCCTCGACCTTCCCCCTCCCTGCCCAGTCCACGTCCTCCGGTCACACCACGCTATTTGCAGCGGCAGAACGGCGGCCCTCTGATGCCCGGAGGCCTCTGTAGGTGCTCAAAGAACTCAGGGAAAGCGCCTGCGAAGCTTTATCCGATTTGTCGCTGCCTTGCCCGGACCATGTCCTGTCCGCTGAGACTGCTCTGCTTTTCCTTCTTGCCAAAGCACCCCTAACATCGCTCGGTTTACGTCCTTGTATGTGGACTGTTGTCATCCGCCCACTGAAGTGCCATATCCTCTGGACAAGGGTTTCCGTCTGCTTTTGTTCACTGACACCAGTGGCTGGCACACAGTAGGTGCTCAGGAAATAGAGTATATTGCTGACGGCTCTTGCATCCCTCCCCCGCGCTCCAAGGGTCCTCATCCCCTCCTCTCTGGATAGCGAGCACAAGGGGCCCTTCCTCCAGGAGGCCCTCCCTGTCCACTTGTCCCTTATTCCACGATGGCTAGCTGCACTCATTGACACTATATCCTTGACTTGATAGCAAGTAATTAAGGAGAAGCCCGGGGATTTAGAGACTGCTATTAAGAAACAGATTTAGGAGCGTTCTGGGAGCTTTCACTTCTCCTTCCACCTCTCACCGGTGGAGCCAGGACAGATCCCAGACCACAAAAGGGCGTTGAGTTCTAGGGCGCAGCGCGTGGTAGCTAGTGGGTGTGTCCAAGGGGCGGGGGGTCTGGGGCGGGGCGAGGCCTGGGCGGGGCCTGGAGTGGGCGCGCGTCCTGGGCCAAGTGGCGGCGGCTGCAGCGGCCGCGGCGGGCGTGCTCACTCGAGCCGAGCAATGCCGGCCGCACGCGTGGAGTACATCGCGCCCTGGTGGGTGGTGTGGCTGCACAGCGTCCCGCACCTCGGCCTGCGTCTGCAGCGGGTGGACAGCACCTTCAACCCCCGCGAGGAGAGTTACCAGGAGGTTAGTCCGCGCCGCCCCAGACTCAGGCCACCCCTCTCCGGCTCCCCAGCCCGCCGCTCTCCGCACGCCTCTCGGACCTCCCCTCACCCCTCTTCCCTTTTTTCCCCGGGATCCTTAGCCCACGGCCATCCGGTCTGGGAACCGCATGGGCTGGGAAAACGGGAAAGATAGGAGTTGAGCCTGTGGTAGGAAGAGGAGGAGGGGCGCGGAGGCTGCCGGCGGGGGTGGGGCTGAGCGCCGGGGGGGAGGGCCGCGTGGGGCGGGGAGGGGACGTCTGTGCCTGCATCGGGGTAACTCCTGCGCTCCAGCGGAGGGGCTCCCGGCGTTTTCCTCCTTGTGCCGTTCCAAGACGAGCGCTCTCTTTACGGGGCTGGGCGTCCGGGGAGAAGTTTGGGCAGAAACTGACTGGAGTCTCCCGAGTTCGCCCCTCAGCACCCCTCCTCCCAGCCTCTGCCTGCAGGGTGGGAGCCGCTACCAACACCTCTTCCTGGGCTCCTCCTGGAAGGCTTCAGAGCTTGGGGAGGCGGCGAGGGGTGACTTCCCTCGTGTACGCTGAGAACCCACAGTCACGTGTGGGTGTTTGAAGAAGGAAGGTGGCCCCGGGTCAGCCCCATCTCACACCAGCGTCACCTTTCCAAGCACCCGCCCCACTACATACACACTTTCTAGACCCTGGAGTTTTGGGGTCTTGGTTTCTTGGCCAGCCACTCCCCTCCTTGCATTTCTACTCTTTCCCTGCTCTGCTGGCCTTTCCCTCTGTGGTCTCTGCACCCCAGGGGTGGAGGGTTTCTCCCCAGGCCTCCCAGCCCAGGCAGAGCTACAGAATCTCCCAGTCTTCTCAGTTCTGGCCAAGCCCCGGTGGCCCCACTGAGTCAGTTCTCTGCTTGGTCAAAGATTCAGGCGGGGCAGCCTGGGACAGGCCCATTTGTTCAGAGCTTTGCACCCATCAGGACTTTGACCCCGGCAGCCTCTGCCTGCAGTGTCAGATTCTCAGGCGCCATCTCCCAGTGTGGGGCTGGTGCGGCCCTTGGGGCAGAGTGAGAGGCTGAGCCAGGAGTCAGCTGGTCGCCTGGTCCCCTCTTCCGGGCCATGTCTTTTCTCCTGCAGGGCTGGTGTATCCTGATCCGGTAGGGTGTGCAGTGCACCCTTGATCAGTGGTCTAATAATAGCCTCTAGTGTCCCTGTTGCCCTCAGGCCCTAGGCAGATGGTGCCTGCCGTTCCAGAAGGAAGGAGAATCAGGACCCCTCCCTGCTTTTAGTCAGGGATGGAGGGTGCCTTTTGGAGGGTTTGTCTGGCTGAGCTCCCTCCTAATCTGGTTGCTCCTCCCTCTCCCAGAGCCCGGTCTGTGGAAGTGAGTGTCCGTGAGAATGCCGATGTCTGGGGACAGCTCCAGGGAATCTTCCGCTCCCTATGAAAGCATGAAGAGAGGAGGATATGATTTCATAGACAGCTGTGTTGTTATTGGCGTGTGTGTGTGTGTGTGTGTGTGTGCGCGTGTGTGTGTGGCGCGGCGCCCCAAACCCTCTGCCCAGATCCTGCACCTGGAGTCTCCAACCACAGTTTTCTCCTCTCCACCGGAGGAAATCTAAACTCCTGGCTGGGTCAAGAAGACTGCCAGGTTCAGGGAGTGGTGGTGGGGCCCTCCCCCCATGGCCCCCAGAGCCAGCACCTGTCTGGCCAGCAGCTGTGGCTGGTATGGCCTGAGCCCCTTAGTCCCATGGAGTGGTCCCATGAGCCAGAGGAACCACTCACAGCTCTACCCCTCTCCCAGGGTTTGGAGCCTGGCACACTGTGTTGGGCATCAAATGACTCCAGAGGGCATCCCCTTCCCGTGGGCCACTGCTCCTGGGCAGCGAGACATCCAGCTGCCCAGTAGGAGACGAATGCGGTGGCCCAGGCTGAGATGGGAAGTCTGGCTCTGGGTGTTATTTAAGGCAGCTCCTATTTTAGTAAGTTCCCCTGTTGTCTGACCCTGGGGTCTCTCATAGGCATCTGCTTTCTCCTGAGGGGCAGTCCCTGCCAGAGTCAGGTGGCAGGTTGGTTAACACCATGGATTGGGCACCTTCTGCTGTCGGGCATCTTAGTACCCAGCACACTTGATTGGAGACAAGCTCTGTGCCAGGCTTGGGTGACATGATGACCAAAGCAGCCAGGGCCTGGGTCTGGGGCTCTGCCATCCGGCTGTCTGGGTTAGAATGCTGGTTTTATCACTTACTGTGTGACCATGGCAGGTTTTTGTACCTCTCTGAGCCTCACTTCCCTTACCTGCAAGTATGAAATGAGATGTTCCATGTAACATGCTTAGTACGTAGAGGGTTCCATAGCACATAGTACATACGACCCCGTGATACGAATCATTACACAGACTGGCCTTGACGTTCAGCAACTTGTCCAAGCACATACACCATATGGGATAACAGAGGGAAGAAACCAACTGACACAGACCAGGGAAGACTGAAAACACACATGCAAAAATGAACAGTGCTGGCTTGTGGTAGTGTGTGTGTGTGTGTGGTGTGTGTGTGTACCAAAGACTAAGTGGCCATGGAAACAGGCAGGTACAGGCCTGCAGGAGCGTTCAGGGGAGGGGATGAGTTGTGCAAGGATCTAGAAAGCAAAGGAATCTTTGAAGAGTGGAGGTGACAGAAGAGCATGTCACCTGGTAAATGGAATAGCCTGAGCAAATTCAGTTCCCAAGCTGCCCTGAGGAAGCAGGGGCTCCCACGCACTTTCTGGGATCGTGGGGAGTAGTGGAAGCCCCCTAAGCATGTTTGCTTCTACCCTTCTCCCTCGGTGTACTTGACCCCTGAGTCCTTGCTCAGGTGCTGACGAGGTCTCTGAGGTCAGCAGAGGCAGGTGAGCTGAGTTCCCAGGTGGAGCAGGGCGCCCTGACCCCCTGGGCCCCCAGCTTCAGGCTGCCCGGTGGCTGTCCAGAGGGGAAGCAGCCCAGAACTCCCACCTGAGTCTTCTCCCCTTTGACGGGAGGAGTGGAGATGGAGATGATTCCTCCTTCAGAGAGGAGCCGAGAAGTCAGTGGATGTAAAGCATGTGGCCAGTGGCTGGCACGGGGTAAATTGCCACAGGTGCTGCTTGGGAAGGAGGTGACCCCAGCTGGCCCGGTGTCCAGAGTTGGGGACAACAGAAAGGGCGCTGGCACTGCCTCCGGCTGTGTCTACCAGAACAAGCCATTTCAGTGTCCTCCTGATGCCGCCGCCGCCATCCACCCCTCTCCTCGTGGGGAGACCAGACACTGATGAGCTAATGGCTGAGGTACTTGAAATGTCTTACTCAGCTCCAAGATGTGCAGATGTTAATTGTCGCTACTGTCAACATGCAGGAGCCACATGTGTGCTTCCTGTCCCGCCTCTTGCATCAGTAGACCAGCCATTCTTTTGGGACATGCGTGGAGCCACAGAGCTGGTGTTTGAACTTTTTGTATTTCGCCATGTGTTTTCATGTGTTAACTTTGAGTGGTTCAATTCCTAGATTCCCCAGAGATTCCCAAGTATGTGTGGAGAGGGGACAGAGGGGGGTTAGACCCGGTTAGACCCGGAACTACAGGCTCCCCCCACGCCCCTGACTTGGGGGCAGGCCTCAGGAGGAAAGACCAGGCAGGGAGCCCACAATCAGATCTGAGTCTGAGAGGAGCTGAGACCGAGATGAGGAAGCCTGAGGAAGCCCCATTCTCCCAGCCCCTGAGTCATGGTCATCAGACCATCACGCTGTCCCCCCCACCCCTGCCCTGCCCAGCCCCGGGAGGTCTGGGAGGTAGGTACTTAACCCTTCCCAATCCATCGGTTCCAGCTCCCCTCCCCCTGGCCTCACCCTTAGGCTGGCTCCCTGTCTCCTGCTGTCTTGGGGTGAGGGGGCTCAGGCTGTTACCCGCTCCTGCACCTATTGCAGAAGCCCCTTGGGGTTCAGCTGCAGCCTCTGGATTCCCAGAGTACGAATCGGTCACGGCTGCCCCCACCTTGGGTCCTGATTTTCTGCTCTGGGTTTCTCATCACAAAGTGAAAAACCAGAACTAACCAAAGTCACTTTGATGAGGAGAGAGGCTGGAGCTTGAGCTCTGATGTGGGGGCTGTGGGCACTGTCGGGGTGGAATGGGGGAAGGTGGTGGCTGCAGGGCCCTGGGGGTGTGGGGTGACATGGTAAACGTCCTTTCCAGGCTCTGTTAGAGCAGGAGGGTGTGTAAGCAGAGCTCCCCCCCCCGCTGGATGGGAGTTTCTTTCTCTTCCATCCTCCTCCCACCCCACGCACATGGGGATTTGCAGTGTTAATTAGAAGCAGGAAAATAATTGCCTATTAGAAGGTGGCAGGGGACACTAAGGTGGTGGCTGTGGGACATGGTTCTGCTGGTTAAGCCTCCGCTTCCTTCCCACTTCCTCCCCTCCCCCTCCTCACCTTCCTTCTTTCTTCTTCCCTTCCCATGTCCTCTCTCCCAGCCCCTCTGCCCCTATCCCAGCCTTCTCCTCCCAGCCCCTGGAGGGAGCCGTGGGAAGTCCCCAAGGTGAACAGCTAACAAAGTGCTCAGCATTGGGGTTTCCCGGAATGGCCTCCCGGGGCTGGACTGCAGCATCGGTAACCTCGTTGAGACCAGCTGCCCAGCTTGGAGGGGCCTGGGCTGCAGAATCCCAGGGCCCTGCCCGTGGGACTGGGCTCACAGGAGGCTGGAGTGGGCTTGGGACAGTGAAACAGGGGAGCCAGCACAGGGAGCAAGGGGGTGGCACAGGCTGTGCTTTGGAGAGACTGAAATGGCACCAGGTGCATCTTGACCTCGTCTTGGAGGCCCTTCCTTGCTGAGTGGGGACACGGGATAGAGTCAGCGGGGTTTCTGGTTTGGGACAGACTGAGAGAGGGGCTATCTGGGAGGCAAGCTAGAAGTCAAGGGTGGCTGGGAGGAGGTCTGCTTGTTTACCAGTCTCTAATCTATTCAAAAGGTCTGTCTGTGTTTTTGTTACTTTTTTTTTTTTCATTAGGCATAACGTGTAAGAAACTGCACAGTGCACCTCAGTACGTGTGTCTGTGACACCATCCCAATTATGTTCCTGGCTCCCAGGAGACTCCCTCGTGCTCCCTCCCCTACCAAAGGCAGCTACTATTCTGACCTCTCACTGCAGATAAGTTTCTCTGACTTTGTGCTTTACATAAATTAAACCTCACCATCTCTGCTGTTTAGTCTGATTTGTTTCCCCCAACATTACGTCTGTGAGATTCGTCAATATTGCCGTGTGTCGCTGAGACATGTAGCTGGAAAATTCTTTTCGTGGCTACATAGTATTCCATTTTGTGACTGTCGTCCATTTTCTGTATCCGTTCTCTTGTTGGTGGACACTTGGGTTGTTTTGAGTATTTAATATTACCTCTGTATTAAGCTGCTGTGAGCATGTGTGTATGTATCTTTTGGGGGCACACTGGCCCTCCTTTCTGTAAGGTAAACATTCAGGAGTGGCATTGCCAGGTCGTGGGATTGTTGCACAGTGGTTTGCAACTTGCTCAGGGGATTTCCTGGGTTTTCACAGAGGGGTCTCAGGCCTGCGCGGGGATGGCCAGGACAAAGCGTGGCATCTCCGCCCGCTCCCCTGTCAGAGCAGGCTCTGTGTATCAATCTATTTGAAGGAAAGCTTAAGGTGCTAGGAAAAGTTTGAGGTAGTGTGTTCGCACTAATCACTGCTTCCCAGACTCGAATGGCGTCCAGGTCGCGGGCGGTGTCCCTAGATGCAGTTCTGATTCATTAGGTCTAGGCTTGGGAGTCTGCGTTGCTAACAAGATTCTGCATTCCGTAAGACGTCGGTGCCAGGGACCGCAGGTCGGTGAACTTCAGTCACTTTGAGTAGCGAGGCTCTAACCCCCTGCCTGTTCTCAGCCTCCTTTCCCTTGGCCTGGGGGTGTTGGGCTGGGCGCGGGAAGGTGGCAGCTCTTCTGTACTGTCTCACAGAGCAGGGGCCTCCTGGGCCAGCCCCTGGGACAGGCCTGGTGGTCCAGGCTGGGGACCCAGCCCTTGCCACACCATGAGGACTTCAGCAGGCTGATGTGTTCAGGTCTCCTGGGCCTTTTCAGGTGCCTGGAGAAGGGCTTGCCATCCACTTTGGAGAGTCAGGAAGGTGAGTTCCTGGTCACACCTGTGACATATCTCTCCCAGGGGAAGGTGAAAGCCACACTTTAAGTCACGTTCACCTCCCCACTCCCGAATGAGCCATCTCTCCTGTCCTCTTCTGGGCTGTCCCCACCACTTTGGCCATTTGTTCCTGAGGCTCGGAAGCCTGTGGGTCCAGGTGACCAGCAGCGCAGGTCAAGTCGGGTCCGAAGGCCACCCTGAACCCTCACAGGGCCGAGCAGCTGAGAAGCTGGGGCAGGGCGGGGTGGACCCGACAGGGACCCTCACCACTGAAAAGGGCCCTGGGCCTTGGGCCTGCAGTCCCAGCCTCTGATTTTCAGAGTTGTCTCCCAATGTGTCTCCTGGCTGTCTCATGCACAAGGCGTGTCTCCCCCTTAGACCTGAAGGGTGCTGGAATCTCCCTCACTCTCCGATCGCCACCACCAGCATGCGGGTTCCCCGAAACAGGCTCCAGCCCTGACAGCCCAGACTGCAGCACCGAGGGTTCTGGACCAGTTGCCACTTGAGGGCACGTGGGGAGCTGGGTGAGGCTGCAGCTCAGGGGCCTGTCTTAGAGCCAGGTCCAGCCCTGGCGGGCGGCCACAAATCCTGGTGCCATCTGGTGCCCATCTGGCTAAATCAAGAGATTGGAGGGCATGCAGTGGGGCACGGGCCTTCTGACAGATAACAGCTCCCTTCACAGGACCATGAGGGCTTGGTGGGCCTGAGGTGCCTGCTGCCCCCTTCTACCATTGGCACCTGGGGGGTCACTGTCCTGTTCAGGATGCGGTGAAAGGGGCTCCAGGGGTGCACGTCCTAACAGCTCCCTCTCCCCTGGCACAGAGCTGGCTTCTCGTTTCTGTGGATGGACCCCAACGCCTAGGACCAGGCTTGGAGGAAGCAGATAGGCCAGGCCGTCCCTTCCTGACCCTGTCCTGGGTCCCACTTAGTTTCTGAGATGTCGTGCCCAAGCCCCGTGTCCTGCAGGAGACCCGATGCTCTGGTCCACGTGGATGCCCCTCTCCTCTGTGTCCCTCAGTCACGCAGCTCCTCCCCCACCGCCCTCAGGGTCAGCTGACAGCTCCCGCCTTATCTCTGGAGCAACTCTGAGCAGCTCATCAGTCTGGGTCTTCATCCAGGTGTGTCAGCCACACACTTGGGGGCGGGCCTTCAGCTGCTCCTCGTCCCTGATCCCCCTCAGCTGGCCACAGCCCGTTCACTTGTTCTTGAGTCCCCACTGCCACCCAGCCTGAGTGCCGGGCACGCTGTGTTCAGAGTAGGACCTTCAATCAGGAGGGATGACAGACGTACAACTCAGTCCTGGCTGCGGGCCTGGGGACAGGGCACCTTCCCAACCCTCCCCCTGCCCTCAGGGACCAGTGCTGACACCAAGCCTTTCCCTCTTCAGTCACTGCTGTTCCTGGGGCTGGTGGCCGCCGTCTGCCTGGGCCTGAACCTCATCTTCCTCGTGGTTTACCTGGTCTGCGTGTGCTGCTGCAGGCAGGATGACACGGTGCAGACCAAGCAGCGCAACTCCTGCTGTGTCACCTGGACGGCCGTGATGGCCGGGCTCATCTGCTGGTGAGTGCCCCTCGGCGCCGGGCCAGATGTGTGCAGCTCAGGGGCTTCTCAGTGTGCAGAGGAGTGAGGCGGACCCAGTGGATAAAAAGTGGGCCTGACCAGCTGTGTCTTGCCAATGGTTAGCCTATGACCGTGACCCCCCGCTCCTCACCCTCTGCCAGCAGCCCCCCAACAAACCATAGGTGGTTAATCAGCTTTCTGGCCACGTTCTCCTGACTGAGCTCTGGATACCTTGATGAGAGAGCCTGTCCCCAGGGTGAATGTTGTCCCTTTTCTTGCCAGGCAGTAGGAATCAGATGCCCTCCTGGAGGAGTAATGGGCGTCTCTGTAGTGTGCCCCATGCCCTTCCCGAGTGTGGGCCTGTCCAGCCCAGCAGCGCTGTGCCTGGCAGCCCCACAGCCCCTCCCTGAGCAGTGTTCCTGGCGGCATTCCCAGCCAGAGGGCATCTCTGCCCTCTGAGTCCCTGTCCCCTCCCAGCTGCTGCCTGGAGTCTGTGAGGTCAGAGAAGGTCAGACTCCATCCCAGATCAATTCCATCTTCTCGTAAGATCAGTAGCTGTTAGTACCACCAGCAGACTTCTTCACTTTGGACGAAGAAGTGAGGGTTTCTAAGCCCAGACAAGAGCCCTCACTGCCCGGGCAGAGGCCATGCACAGCCTGGCCCTGTTGTGAGGAGTTGTTGCATATTTCTTGTTTTTGTATGAACAGAGAGGTTTTCCCAAAAGCCTCAGGTCCACCCGGAGACCTCCTGGGGTAGTCACCCTTGGGGGCTAGAGTCCCTCATTGCTTAGGGTCTGTCGCATCCAAGAACCCACAGCACGAGTGACCCACTGTCTCAGCAGCAGGATGGTAGACAGACGGGACACGGTGAGCCTGGGAGGGAGGGGTCCTGGGTTCTCATCCCAGGAGGCTCACCTTGCCGCTGCAGTTTTCTTCTCCATTAGGGCACGTTCACACTCCCGCCCTGCCGACAATGTAGGGATAGTCTCAGCCAAAAGTTAGGCAAGCACCTGAGGCAGTGATACAGGGGTGACGAAACACTGAGCACATCGCGGGACCCCCAGGCTGGGTGAGACAGGCGGCTGGGCTCAAATCATAGGCTTCAAGGAAAGAGTTCTAGCCCAGGTCAGGAGTGCAGAGACCAGGATCGGTCCCTGCAGAGAGGAGCTCCTGGGAGGTAACCGAGGTTACCAGGGTCTTGAAAAGCCTTCTCCTGGGACTAAGCAGCACGAAGGTGGATGAGAGGGGCCGGGGGGTTATACAGACGCCTGAAGAAACCAGCAGTGCTGGCCACATGGGGAGCCCTGTCGCATGAACTCAGATTTGTTTTTTAAGACACGACAAATGACAAAAGAATACTATGGAATAGTAAGAATGACTTTGGAGGGTCAAATCTAATAAGGATTGTTTAAGGAAATTCAAAAAAGAAGGAGTGCGTTTGGCATGACTCATTGTACAAAATTCCAATGTTATTTGTGCCAGCCAAGAGGAAGCCAGAGATAAGAAAAAACAGGCACCCTTTCTGCCTCCTTGTAGCTCTTGATCTACTGGGGAAAGCACGTTCCCAGACGTGCACGGGTGGTCGCCCCTCACCTATGCTTTTAACAGGTATCCTAGGTGTTTCTGTCCTGTGGTCCGTGGACCACTTCTGGAGGAACACTAGACTAGGGGTCGAGAATACCTGGAAGGAGGTTTCCATAACGGTCTCCCAGGGAACTCCATCCAAGGTCCTATCCTATTTAAAGAAAAAGCGTAAGTGTATGTGTGTGTGCATTCATCTTTCCCCCCAGGATCAGTGTTTCAGAAAGCTGCTTAATGACTCTTCAGTGACCCCCCAATATAATGGGTCAGATAAAATATGAGAGATGACAGGCAAGATTTGAGATGATTTGTTCAGCCTGGAATGTTGGACTCAAACCAAGTAGATGAAATTTCACAGAGATAGATGTAAAGTTCTGCTTTTGGTTTAAAAAAAAAAAAAATCAAGACAACACTACAGGAGGAGAGACTGGCCTTCGTGGCAGTTCCTGTGAAGAAATCCAGGGTGTGTGTAGACCACGCGGTCGGTCAGTAGTGGGGAGAGCAGGATCTCAGGGCGTTGGCCCCCCACTGTGCTCGGAGCTGGATGGACAGCCTGGTCCTGGGCGCTTCACTCAGACGCCCCGTTGAAGGGCGACCCTGACCAGTTAGGCAGCATTGAGCCCAGAGGATGGCGATGATATAGTCACAGGTCTGTAGGACATGCGTCTGATTTGGAGAAAAGTAGTGACACGGAGCCACATGGAGATGTCTAGTGGGGTGTCTTGCAGAACTGGAGCTTATTTCGGGCTGCCCCAGAGGACAGCCAAGAACCAGTGGGTGTGTGATTTAAGGAAGTGGGCTTTGGCTCAGTCGAATAAGGAACTTTCTACAAGCTGGAAGTTTTCAGTGGGTCAGGCTGCCTTGTGAGGGTAGAGAATGGAGGGGCAGTCCTTCATTCCTGGAGGTGTCCGTCACTTGGGGAGCTGGCAGACATACGGGGCCCTGGGCCCTGCCCAGACCTACAGCATTAGAACCCCCGGGGCCGGGCCAGCAGTCCTCCACGTTCGTTGTCACAGGACGCGAGTGCAGGAGTACTTTCCTGCTGCCTAAATGAAGTGTGCGGTAGAGCTAGTCAGCCAGGCCAGAGCTAAGCAGGCCCTGACCAGTCACCTCCCACCCCCGCCTGCCCCCAGGAAAGCGCTCCCCAGCTAGAGTCAGAAGCCTGCTCTTCGCGGACATTTGACCCGCTTTATTCATAATCGCCAAAACCTAGAAGTAACCAAGATGTCCCTTAGCAGGTGAATGGGTAAATAAACTGGTCCATCCAGACAATGGAATATTATTCAACGCTAAACAGAAATGAAGTATCAATCCATGAAAAGGCAGGGAGCAAAGTTAAATGCATATTAGTAAGTGAAAGAAACCAATCGGAAAAGGCTCCATGCTGTATGATTTCAACCATAGGACATTCTGGAAAAGGCAAAACTATGGAGATAATAAAAAGATGAGTGGAGGGAGGGAAGGAGGGCTGAGCTCAGAGGATTTTTAGGACAATGAAAGAAACTACTCTGTATGATACTTAATGGTGGACGTTACACATTTGTCCAAACCCATAGGTTGTACAGCACCAAGAGTGAGCCCTGATGCAAGTTCTGGACTTTGGGTGATTATGAGGTGTCCACGTAGCTCATCCATTGTAACAAATGTCCCCCTCTGGCAGGGCCTATCGATAGTGGGAGGGGAGTCTGAGAGGGGGGCAGGGGGTATACAGGCGATCACTATATTTTCCATTCAATTTTACCTTGAACTTAAAACTGCTCTAAAAAAATAGCATATTAAAAAAAATTATCTTCGGGGTGTCACCTCTAACTTTGGGGTCTCTTGCCCGTAGTGCTGCGGTGGGCGTTGGTTTCTATGGAAACAGCGAGACCAATGATGGGGTGTACCAGCTGATCTACTCCGTGGAAAACGCGAACCACACCTTCTCTGCGATCGATGCACTGGTAAGACTCCTGGGCAGCTGGCCGGGCCACGCGCGGCCCGTGAGGTCCGTGTGGTCAGGTCCCAGCCAGCTCGGCTTCAAGGGGGTTGGACTCCCCTTGGGGCTGCAGTTGACCCTGCCAGGAGCGAACAGGCGATTTCTGCTCCCTGGGCGGGAGCGGTGGCAGGAGTGAGAGTGAGGCCCAAAGGAGAAAGGAGGATGGGTCCTGTGGGACGAGGGGTGGCCGTGGGGTCAATCCCTTTCATCTCTAGGAGAGCTGAATGCTTTCCCGTTTGTCTGAGGAGACGCTGAACATGGAAAGGGAGCCCTGTCCTCTGGTGCTTTCACGGTCATTTTATGTGCTGTGTATAGAGATTTGTGAGGTCCTGGAGGCGACCCGCGAAAAGCTCTTCAAAAATAAGTCAACGCCCCATGGGGTGGAGGGACTGCCCACTACCCCCTGAGGTGTCCTGCAGGCTCTGGCTTCTGGGTGCCCTGAGTCCAGCTGGGGGCCCAGGGTGAAGGATTGTGCTGGGCTGGCCAGAGAAGATGCTGGATTTTTAGGGAAGGAAAGAGCTACTCTGCTGAGCCTTCGGCCGAGTGACGGACACTGAGAGGGTGGGGAATTGGGGCTTTGTCAAGTGCTTGTCGCCTTCGCTGGAAGCACCAGATCTTTTCAGCTAATTTGCAAGGCAGCCCCATGGCAGCCCCGGTGCCCCTAGGAGGCTTTCAGGGAAACCAGTCCTTAGACGTCCACATCGTTCCCAATTCCTTCCCCTTCCCCCCACCAACCCCCCAGCCCCCCAGAGGGGTGACCTCGGTAAGTGGCTCTTTGTGGCAGACAGTCTCAACCACAAAATGCAGCCCCAACTGGACCCTTGGGCACTCGCTGGAAGAGGATTGCACCCCATTGCCCCTCCTCCTCCCTTAAGCTCCCCTAAGGCCTTAATCCCACAGCCCGTCAGGAGGGACTCACCTTAAAGAGACAGCTGTGCTGCTTGCTCATCAGTGCCCAGATGGCTGGGTGCAGTGGCTCTCGCCTCAGAGAGAGCCCTTCTGAGGAGCTGCGGGTCACATGCCAGACCAGGGCCCAGCTCCCCTGCAGACCTCATCCGTCCACCCCTTGTGTCCACTGGGACTCATCCCTGGGGACTGAGAGCTCTCTGGACACTGGGCTGGGTAGCTATGTGGGATAAGGGAGGGAAAGCTGAGGGCAGCTGTCACGTCCAGCGCAACACGGGCAGTGAGGGTGCGAGAAGGGGCGGCTTTGGGTTAAGTTTTAAGAAAGAAACATACAGAGACTTCACGCAGTTAAATCTCAGAAGGCCAGGGGTCTCACAGTTCTGAAAGACTGGAGCCCAGAATAAAGCCTCCTGGAGTTTTTTACTGATAAGTATACAAGGGAGTAGTAGTGTTTTTCTGGCACGGTCTGTGGGACTCATTTATCACGTTATAGAAACAACCCAAACCAATTATGTTGATCTTCAAACAGTCGAAGCAGAAAGTCCTTGAGGTGAGATATGCAACTCTTTTAAGGGACATATATAACATGTTGAAATTATTTCACAGAGCTGAGCAGAGCGAGCTTAATCTAGGTGAGAGGGAAAAGTCAGAGCCAGCAGCTGGTTTTCCCAAGCAGGGGAGACAAGGCCCCTTCCCAAGTCTTTCTAAGGCAGCTCATCGGGGCGTCTCCACGGGGTTCCGCCTGGCTTGAGTTGCCCCCCCCCCCCCCCGTGGGGAATCTTACTCGTCATTGGCCGCAAACCCTCTTTTGGAGACTGAATAGAGAGAAATATACAGTCCCAGAGATGCACAGTCTCACAGATTATTCTTTCCTTAAGGAAAGACACGGGGGTGGGGGGGAGGGCAGTCTGCTAGGCCGCTGTGTGACAACAGGCAGCCTGATCAGCCCATGGAGGCCCGGGGGGCGCTTACCCTCAGCACCCCCACCCTCACCTCTGCCCTGGTAGGGAAGGGGTCCCAAGGTTACTGCCTCTGGACTCTGCCTCCCCCTCTTCCTCCATCTGCCAGTACCAGCACCCCTGGAGGAGGAACCCAGCCCCAAATGGAGAATCCCCTACCCAGGGAAGCCCCAGAGCCATGACCTTCACTAGCTGACCTGTGACCATTATAAGGAATGGCCCTTGTCTCCCCGGGGGCTAAGGAAGGGAGAATGTCCCAGAGCTGTCCTGATGGCAACTCTGAGTTCCTCATGTCCTTATCCCATGGGAGGAGAGCTGTGCAGGGAGACGAGCTGGGAACAAGCCCCCGGCTGCATCCATCCACCTGAGCGAGGGCTGAGTGCCCCAGGGCCAGGTTTGGACGTTTCACAGCAGGCCGCATGTCTCTAAATTCCCCCATGTTCCCAAAGGGAAGGGTTCTGTGTGTCCCTGGAGTTCAGCCCCTCGTCGTCTCTCCACCACTTCTGAAAAGTGAGGACTGGAGCGCCAGGCTTTTGTGGAGTCCCCCCCAGGTCCCCCCAATGGAGCTGCTTCAATCCTGACAACCCCTTCCTGCCTCCTGAGTGAGCCCTGAGGGCCCTGGGGGCCCAAGCTCAGGCTGTATCCTCCAGGCTCTTGCGGGACCGACAGGGCTGGTTTGGGCCTTGGGGTGGGTACCCAGCAAACCCATCCCAAGGGCTCCAGGGGAGGCAGCAGATCTCAGAGGGCTCCCATATCCAGGGGGTGAAGGCTGCATAGCAGATAAATGATGTTAGATGAGACAGTGTCTGTGAAAGTCCTCAACATGGCGCTGGCCACAATAATGAGGGTCATTATTATAATTGCTATTATTATATGTATTAACTATAATCACCACGAAGGAGGGGATTCAGACCTGAAGCAGAGCGAGATGGACCCTCCCGGGGCTCTTTTCCTGGATCAGAGGCCTCATGCTTGCGCCTTAGTAAATGGGGGCTGCGGCTCAAGGCTCAGGCCTGGCTGGCAGGGTTCTGGGTTAGCTACACACTGTGATTTGGGGGGGTCAGAAAGGGTCACTTGGGAGTATGGGATGAGTCCTTTCTCTGGATCCAGTGCCCCAGTGAAGGGGGCCTGGCCTCCAGTTACCAGGGGACCAGGGACCAGGCGCACCTCTCACCCCTCAGGGTCTCAGTTTAACTTATGGGCCTCGGGCTTTACAGCTCCCAAGAGGTCGACCTACTCCAGCTTTCACGTTCCCTGGGCCCGTGTGGTTCCTCTGGGCTCTCATCTGGGCCAGCAGCAGCCTTTGGGTGGGGAAACGGGGGCTTAGGGAGGTTGTGTTCCTGTCCTGGGTTTGAAGCTAGTACATTTCAGAGCAAGAACTGGAACCAGAACCCAGGTGTCTGGGCTTGCCCTGCCCTTCAAGGATCTGAGATGGGGCTCCTCCCTTCAGCCTGCTGAGGCTCCACCCCTTTAACTCTAGGCGTGGCTGCCCTTCTAGAAAGCCTCATTAAGTGAAGCTTCTTCCCCCTCAGAGCGTTTCAGACTTGAGCTTGCGTCAGAGTCCCCTGGAGGGCTTGATGACCAGTTTCTGATTCCATAGGTGTGGGTGCAGGTCCCACCCCCCAGTTTCTGATTCCATAGGTGTGGGCGGGGCTGAGAACTTGCATTTATAATGAGTTCCCAGCTGATCGCCCAGGGACCAGCTGGAGAACCAGGGCTCCTTCCTAGGGAACAACAGCTTCCCCCACCTGCTAACTCGCCCCTAACCCTACCCCAGCCTGGGGAGCTGAGTTGCCCCTCTTGTTCACAGAGCTTCTTTTCCTGGTGGGAGAGCCCTGTTGCATCTCTGGGGCGTCCCTGCCTGGAGTTCTGTCTGTATTGAACCTCTAGGGAACTTGGGGAAACAGGGCTGTTAAGTAGGTCAACATTGTGCTTTTTATTTCTTTATTGTTTTGTTTCCTATGAGAAGATGTCAGGAGGAAAGAGAGGACCTGGCAGATGTTTACTGTCTTTTGTTTTTTCCGAGGAAGCGTTTAAGAAAATAGAGAAGTTAAAATTTTAGAGCTATGGAACGGGGAAAATGTGGGCTTACAGAAAGCGTTTGCAGATCATTTTTAAGAGCCATTGTGTCTCAAGTTTATTAGCTATGATAGAGGAATATGAAAATGTCACATGGTACAAGGTTTGCTCCCAATGTTAGCCATGAGTAATAGTGCCTTTTAGATAAAAGGCTACAAAGCACTTAGACATTGATCTAATTGAGTAGAAAAGGAAAGTTTATCAGGGTGATGTTGAGTTACTGAATTTACTTTTACATGGTTCCCAGCCTCCCCCCTCCCTTCCACCCCACCATGAGAAGCTACAAGCTGCCAAATCCATTAGGTACAGTGTATCTATATCTCACAGCCCTTAACCAGCTTGTAAGAACCAGGAGCAAGCCTGGAAAACGGAACAAACCAAGCTACAAGCTGCCAAATCCATTAGGTACAGTGTATCTATATCTCACAGCCTTTAACCCGCTTGTAAGAACCAGGAGGAAGCCTGGAAAACGGAACAAACTGCTGACATTGAAAAAAATAAAACAAAACGAAACAAAGAGGGCCATTCTGTTTTCTGGAACCAGGAACTCAGAGAGTGGTGCAGGCGTGAAAGCCCAGGAAGTTGCTGTCCCATCCCCCTAAACGAGGGGTGTCATCTCCTCTTCCTCTTGCTAAGCTCTGACTGTGGGAAAGCGCAGGCCCCTTCTCCTGTGTCGTGTTGTCTGCCTTCCAGGCCTCAGGGAGCTGAAGGCTGCCCAGAAGAGGATCAGCCACACACACCCCCTCCCAGCCAGTTGTGCTTGTGGATTTAGTGTGACAATTTCAGAACAGCAAAGCCCTTCTTCGCCCCCTCGCTGCCCACACACTGGCTCAGAGCTGGCTCGGAGGGACATGCTTGGGGCTCCTGGGCTGCATCCCTGTGTCCCCCGGGGACCCTGCATCTGGGCTGTTTGAGCGTCTTTCTCACCCCAAGCCCTGCTTGTGTGTTTGCAAGCCAACAACAGTCACTGCCGTCATTCTTCCCTCTCTGCCTTGGAAGAGCAAGTTGCTTCCTTCAGTCCCTTAAGGCTGGGACAGGATCCTGTCCGGACAAATGTGCAGGGCAGGGCACAAGCATTCCGACTCCCTCCTCCCATCAATGTCCAGGCTTTGGGGAGGCAGGATGGGGCTATTTCAAAGTTCCATTGTTCTGCCTTCACTCAGGCTCAGGCTCTGTGAGCTGTTGCTAGCTCCACAGCGAGGACTTTTCTCTTGTGAGGCATTTAGAGATCCTATTGTGGGAACAAAAGGTCAGGTAGCAGCGGAGGAACTCTTCGGCTTAAACGTCTTATTCCTCACTGTGAAAAAGAATCCGTAAACCACAGTGTTTAAAGTTTTAAGAGAATCTGCAAGGAAGAAACATGGGTGTTTGTTTGTTTCCCCATCTGGGTCTCTCTTTAGAATAAGTCACTGGATCTTGGACCCAGGTCCCGGTTCAGGCCAGATCAGGGCCTGCCCCCTGGATGGAGGGACATGAGGGCTAGGTGGGTATGGCGGGGCCTCTGTCTTTCATCCTTCCTCTGGGCAGCAGCCTCCTGAGATTTTCAGGGCTGGGGGCTGCGTGCGCAGTGTACTTGTTCAAGCCCGAGCAGCCGTCTTCTGCTGTTTGCAGACCTTCTCCTCCAGAGTCAGAGTCAGGAGCTGGGCTTCTGGCTTCCTCCACCCCAGGGTTAGACTCACAGCCCCAGCCCCTCCCCAGGTGTCCAGAACCACCCAGAAGATGAAGGTGGACCTAGAGCAGCACCTGGACCGGCTCAGTGAGATCTTCGCCACCCGGGGCGACTACATCCAGACACTGAAGTTCGTGCAACAGATGGCCAGCAGCATCATTGCCCAGCTGTCAGGGGTGCCCGTGTGGAGGGACGTCACAGCTCAGCTGACCGAGCTGGCTGACCAGACTGGCTACGTGGAGTACTACAGGTAAGGGGCTGGGCGGGGTGGGGGGGTGGGGGCGGCGTGCGGCACCAGCTTCCTTCATCCACGCCTGTATCTCCGGGCCTGGGCAGGGAAGTGCCACCCCAAGGCCTTCATAAGCCATTACCTGAAATCGGAAAACATGGGAGCTTGGGGGCCGAGTGGTAGGCATGTGGAACAGCCTCTTGATACAGGCAGGCACCAAGGCGCAGAGAGGGGGCAATGATGTACCAGGACCCCAGCACTGGACATGCTCGGGCCTCCCCCCAGAGCAGCATGTTCTGTGACTGGTGCTGGGTGAAGGGCGAGTGGTTTACGGGTTCCTCGCCTGCCGGGTTTATGGGGCAGGGCTCCCTGCACCTAAGACTCAGCGACAGGGGTGCAGGGGGTTGGGGAGATGGCAACCTCTTTGCCTGCACGGAACCTTCCCTAATGACAACTTCTTAGCAAGCCCAGAAATGCCTTCAGCGTGAGTGATGGAGCCTGCAGGACACTGTCCCCACCTTTGCCATATGTAGGTGTGCAAACTCATACCTATGTCATCTAACCTTTGGGAGTCCGTTTACGTGTCCACTACCTCCCCATTCCCCAGACCCCATCCTAGTTGAAGACACCGGACACAGGTCAGCTGACCAGGGACCGGCTGCCCTCCCTCCAAGTGCAGAGTCTAATGAAGGTCACTCAGGAGAGCCAAGGTGGGAGGCAGCAGTCTGGGCTCTGGGCGGTTCCTGGCTGCAGGGCGACATGACTTGTGAAGTAGCCATCACTGCACCCAGGGTGTAGGACACAACACGCAGAAGGTGTGAGGGATACATGAGTCCTGATGAATAAGTATGAGTGATTTGGACCTCACACACACACGCACACACACACACACACTCACACCAATTTGTTGGCTCCTCTTCAAGCCCTTTGCGAAGGTCAGAGCCACAATTTACTCTGCTGTTCTGAGTTCATTTCCCCTTTGTGAGAAAACCCCAGCCCAGGCTGAACAAATAACTGAATCCAGAAAAAATGTTCCTGGTGGCCTCTGGCCAGAGATCTCCTCGCCCTGGGCTCTCGTCTTCCCCACGAGAAGAGATGGCAGGGCCCTGACGAGGGGAAGCACGTGAGGTCCCCGGCTCTGGATAGCGCTCGCCGTCCTCCCCTCCGCAGCCCGTCCAGCCCCTGCATTGCCAGGATGACACGGGATTGAAAGGGACCTTGGTTCAACTTCCCATCAGATGGATGGCTGCACACGTGCAAAAGAGCCTTTCTCCTAAGTGACGGAAAGAAACTGCCAACTCGAAGGATGGGCTGTGACCTGTGACCCAAAACAGTGGCATTAATTAGTCCTGTGACATGAGGACCATTCATTGCCTGAGCCTTCAAAATCTTTTTGTCATGGGGGTTTAGGGCAGGTAGAAAGTGGGTGTCCATTTTGACCCTGCCGTTCTCTCCAAGTGGACCTAGGATAGGCCCATGTACACTTGGGGGCCTCACGTGGGCATTTTGATGATGACAATGATGGAATAAGTCAGAATTTACACATCAAAAGGGGCTTATTTGTAAGGTGATTTCATTAAAAATGGGGAGGAGGTGCCAACTACACAGCAGCTGTTTCAATCTGGGTGAGGGAAGGGGTCCCCTAAGACCTCCATCCCCAACTCACACCCCTTGTTCAGGTCAAGGCAAAAAAGGTCTCGTCCAAGGTTAACACCTGTGGTTCCTGAACATTGCCGGTGATGTGTCCCTTCCCCCCATGCTGTTTGCTCCCTCTCGCCTGAGCTGCTCTAGAGCAAGGCTTTATTTAATTCTTGAGCTAACCAGCTTTAGGGGCTGGGTCTCCTCTGGACAGCCTCCCCCCATCTTTGCTTTGCAGCATAGCCATCTAGAGCATAGCCATCCAGCTAAGCAAATGTTTTTAGCACTTTTGTACAAGGCCTGGCAATAAAAACCCAACAGACTACCCTCTTGGAAAGGTTTCTAAGGGACATAAGGGTTAACAGAGGCTGGGTAGGGGAGGAGCCGTGGGGGTACACCCCGGGAGCGGCTTCTGTGAGAGCCAAGTTCTTGGTTGGAAACACATCCCAGATCATCCCTGGGCTCCTCTGGGAAAACGCATCTGCCTTGCAGAGCTGTTTCCAGGAACCCTTCACAACATGAGGCTTGACTGCAGAAGGAGGCGTTGAAACACAATCCTGGAGAGTGAGTTAGAAGCAATTCTAACTCGATTTCCTGGTGATGTGTGGAGGAGAGGAGAGAAGTAACAAGAAACCTTTAGGTCTGAAACATGAAACCAGGACTTTGAGAGGTGCCTGGTGGTGGTCTGTGCGTCTTGTAGGAAGGCTAGAAGACACGGAGAGTCTGGAATTCCTGGGCCAGGCTCTCCTGCCACGGGCCTCAGTTTTCCAATCTGTGAATGGGATCCTAACCGCAGATGGTCCCTGCGGTTCCTTCCAGCTCTGACTGATTCTAAGAAAACTGACTCCTTGGTGGCCTGTCCTCGTGGCACTTTCCTCAGAGCCCCCAACTCCATTCCTGGGAACCTGAGAGTCCTCCAGTTGGGCTCTCTGCTGGGGTTGACGGTTTTGATCAGGCTCTTTTCGGGGGCGTCTATTCACAAAGGCAGAAAGAGCCTCACATGGCTGCCAGGTGGCCTCCAGCGTGCTCCCTCCCCTTCAGAGCCCCTCTGTCACTTTCTTCTGGCTCCATCTCACTTCCCACCCACACTCCATATTCTCCCTTACCTTCTTGATGGTGTCAGTGAAGCAGAAAAGCATTGCTAAGAGGAGGGGTCAATGAGTGTATTTGCTCCTGCATCGAGAAAAATAATGATCACAAACTTCTCTCTTGGGGGGACTGGGACCAGTCCCTCCTCTGCCCCTGCCTCCTCTGTCCACCAGCCCCCCACTGCTCAGACTGGTCCCCCAGCGCAGGACAAGTGGACGTGGCTGCTGGGTGAGGACTGCCTTGGGAGAGAAGGAGGTTGCTTTGTTTGGGGGTCTTCTCAGTGCCCGTGGAATTCAGGCAGTCCAGGTCCTGTGCTTTGGAGAGCCAGAAAGCAGGGACCTCGATCGCTGTCTGCCTGCCTTCTTCCCCTTGCATTCAATGAACGCTATCCTCCCCTCCCCCACATCCAGATATCAGCTTCAGCTTTTTTACGGATATGGAAACCAAGTCTCAAAGGAGTGAGGCAACTTGCCAAGGTCTCCCAGCTGCCTCCCTCCATCAGCTCAGCCTGGGGGGCAAAGGAGCTAGAGGAGTGAGGGGCTGGGAGCCTGAGGTGCATGGTGCCCTGGCATGTCCTCGGCTCCCTGCCCTGCCCTGAGCTCCCTGGTCCTCTGCAAATGAGCTCTCTCGTCCAGGCATCCCTGGCACTCAGCTCAGTGCCTGACACAAAAGCTGATTAAAATGAATCTAAATGTGCAAAGTGGTGGGTCCCAGGCGGCTGGTGGGAGCGAGATGGGAGGCCTTGGGGTGGGGACGCCCAGCCGAGAGTTCATCAAAGAAGTGGGCGTCTTAGGGGCTTTCTTCGATCTGTGGATATAAATGTCAGGCCTTGTCTGGTCTGATGCTGTGTGAGAGTTCTAGAAGCAATGGGAACCACGGTCCAAAGAGATGCTTGCTGGGAGGCTTCAGAGAGACCATTTAGACCTTCTCTGTGCAGTTTGTGGCCGCTAGCCATTAAGATTTAAATGAATCCAAATTAAATCATGTTAGAAATTCATTTCCTTAGTTGCACAAACCACATTCAAGTTCCCCATAGTCACATGTGGACAGGGGCAGATAGAGTGGGTGGCCCCGGGGTAGAACATTTCCATCACTGTAGAAAGTTCTAATGGACAGCCAGGACAGGGGGAGGGGGATTCCTTTGTCCAGGCCCCAGTAGGGGTGCAGGCCTCGGCTCCCTTGGACGGCCTCCCCACTGTGCCCACTGGGTTCTCCCAGCACAGGCAGGGACACACCTTCACAGAGGCTGCTTCGCTGCTGGCTCTGGGCAGTCGTTAATAAGGAGGGGCCAGTGGGCCTGGGGGCTGCTGGCAGGCCTCCCTGGTGGAGAGTTCTGCTCTCCTCCCTCTGACCGCCCCTCCCTCTCCACCCAGGTGGCTCTCCTACCTCCTGCTCTTCGTCCTCTACCTGGCCATCTGCCTCATTGCCTGCCTGGGACTGGCCAAGCGCTCCAAGTGTCTCCTGGCCTTGTGAGTAGCCCTGCCTATGGGTCTGGGACAAAGATCTGGGTAAGCATGTGGGGTGATGGTGCCCCCATCAGAGAGACATGAGGGCCTGGCTGGGCTGGGAGGATGTGGGGGGACAATGGCCCGAAGTCGCCTTCGACCCCCTCCTCAGCAGCCGACCAAGAAGGGACAGCAGCTAGCGATTCACCACCTGGATACCAAACAAGGACCGGCCTTTCCCCCACATGTCCCCTCCCTCCTGAGCCTGCCTCTGTTGAGCAGCTGAAGAAATGCTGCCCAAGCATTAGAGCTTCCTGCCGTCTCTAAGCAGCACCTCCTCCTTAGCTTGCGCCCTCCCAGCTGCGTCTCCTTGGCCCAGGGAGCTCTGCTCGAGGCACTGAGTGCCATCTCCCTGGCCTGGCACTCAGCTGGGCCAGTGTTAGGGCAGGGACCAAGCCTTCGGGGCTACTGCGAGAGTCTCGGGCCGGGGAGGGAAAGATTGTAGCTGAGAGAAAGGGCACTAAGGTTGGTGGGTGACAGCTGTCATGGGGTCCCCTGGGCCTGCCAGCCTTTGCTTGGATCCCACCAGAAGCTGCTCTCCCCTAGGATGCTGTGCTGTGGAATGCTGGCCCTGCTCCTCAGCTGGACGTCCCTGGCCGCTGACACCGCTGCAGCAGTGGTGAGTTGGGGGAGCGGGTTTTGTGGGGGCGGGGGGGTGCAGGTGGTGACCAGGACCATCTGTAGGTGGCATGTCGATGTGACTTGTCCATAGCCCCAGGGCAGGGTCAACTTCTAGTCTCAGTCCCAAATGCAGAATCACAGACCGAAGCGGCTTAGATCTTCTGCACCAGCCTCTCACCTTTCAAGTGGGGACACAGGCCCAGAGAACCAGGAGGCATTTAGGGCCAAAGCCAAGATAAAACACCTGAAGCCTCTCCCTTTCCTAGCCCACTGGCCCGTTCCTAGCCACCTGCTTAGTGCTTGTAAGGACATGCATGGATGACCAGGTGACTTCTGTGTGTGGGAAGTAACTGGGTCTGGGGGGATGGCTGAGGTCTGAACCTGGAGCCGTCTGGCATACTTCCTGGGCACTGGGAATGTGGGCTGTGGCATTTAGCTTACCTCTGACCCTTTGCCCTTTGACTCACACAGTCTGACACACTGGTGCACGTTCAACCTCAAAATGTTAAAAACAAAAACAAGGAAAAGCCACAAGGTGGGGGAGCTTTCCATGTAGGTGTTTGGTCCTTAATAGACCTAATACTTGTGTAAAGCTGTGTGCGTGAGTACATTCATTCATTCATTCATTCATTCTGCTGATGTTTGGCCCTATGGCACTCAGTGGTACCAGGTATCTGGGGATGTGAAAACCAGGACAAACGTAATGTTTGCTCTTGACCTAGTCGCAGCCTGCAGAACAAACACTTCTAGGCAGATCATTGCAACCCCATGTGAATCAGTACAGTGGAGGTGCCTGCCCTGTGTGTGTGTGTGTGTGTGTGTGTGTGTGTGTGTGTGTGAGCAGGGGCAGGATTTACCAGTGGATTTCAGGGACCCCCTAGCTGCTTCAAGAGCCACAAACTAACCCTTGCATCGGTTCTGCCCTAGCGACCTAGAGATAAAAGAATGGGACTCCTACTGGAAGCCCTCTACCCAAACCCGTGCCTTGTCCAGTGACCTTGGGGCTGGTCAGGAGCTCCGGCCCTGGGCAGTTTGCCCCCATGATGCCCACGGAATGAATGGACCCTGGTCTGCTTGGCTCATAGCAGCTTTTGGCAGAGCTTGTCCGGAAGGGAGAGGAGGTTGGCAGCTCCTGTTTTATTTCCCTTCCCCAACCGTGCAGTGTCCACTTTGGGCAGGAGGGAGAACTGGACAGGCATGAGCCTGCATCCCAAGGGTGGGGGCCCCTCTATATACAGGGAAGGGCAGGGTAGGAGGGCCCATGCTGTGCTCAAAAGCACCCTGATGTCATCAGGAGCTGGGTGGGCTGCATGTTGTCCAGGGGAGTGGCTGCTGGCCAGAGCAACACGCACAGCTGCCTGGCCAACAGCCTCTCCTCCAGGGACAAGTGTAAGCGCAGGGAGACTCACACATGGTGTGCTTTCCTGGGGCTTTGTCCTGCCCACCGCGAGCCTCTGCCTTCTGGAAGCAGCAGCAGCGTCCAGCTTGCCCCCATGAGCTGCCCTTCGGGAGACAGCCTCTTCCTGGCTCCTTCTCACCAGGCTTCAGTGTTCAAGGAAACCAGAGGCCATTTAATGTCCCAGCTGGGTGCCCTGGAACACGAGGGAGCCCCAGAGAAAGGCCATTTCCCTAATTCGTTTAGTCAGGCCCCCCTGTGACAGAATGAGTCTGAATGGGCCTTTGATTGGGCTGCAGATACTGCTGCATTTTAATAGGAAGTGGGGCTGGGAGGGGAGGGAGGCAGGCCTGCGAAGGCTACTGTGGGGAGCTTTTGTGTGGCTTCGCTGCCCCTGCCCTCTGAGACCTGGCTTGTTTTGAGAGCTGTGGGGCCACAGGACTAACACTGCCCTCTCCCCCCACCTGCCTTTAGTGTCCCCCAGAAAGGACCTCCCCGTGGAAGGAGCATTGCCCCTGAGTCTGCTATGAGTGGGAATTAAGGGGGCTGAGCTCTGGGCTTTGGGCAACACTCTGAGCCTCCTGGGACCCCCACAGCGGCTACCTACCTGCTTGACCCCCTGCCCCATGTGGTCAGGAGTATAAGGCCAGAGGGTGAAGGGGGGAGGGCAGAGAAGAGAGGAGGCACCCAAGAAGGAAGGGGGTAGTGGGGGGGGGGAGGAGAGAGGGGCATCCAGGTGTGTGGGCCGCACAGAGCGGTGCCCCCTATGGTCTGGTCATCCCTTCCCAGCAGGGCACCCCTGAGGAAGTCACTGACATTCTCAAGGCCTCGGCTTTCTCGGGTATAAAATGGAGAGAATAGCCCTTGCCTCCGAGAGTTGTCGATGGGATGACATGGGTTGGCTAATCCATGGAAGGCATATAGTACCTTCTCAGTGGACAGTAGCCATCACCGGTTTACCCCACTTATTATCATGTGAGAGTCCCAGGGTGACTCCTTCAGACCATCACCACGGCTGTCAGGAGCTGCCTGCAGGCTAGGCCGCCAGCTGGGAAGGGCACTGGGCAGCTTCTGCACCTGCTCCAACTGTGCTCGTTGTCCTCTGCCTCCCCACCTCCTCACCCTGCTCCCCATTGCGTGAATAATGCAATACAGGCCCTTATCCTCAGGACAGGAAAGTTGAGTCCTCATGGAAGAGTCTGAAAAGCAGGCCTGGCCTGAGGGGGCAGGAGGGGACAGGGTGGCCACATCCCTGGTGGAGCCTCTGACAGAGGCCTCCGTCCCTATTTGGATCCCAAACTTCTTGGGAGTAACCCAGACCAAGATGGCGGCCTCGTTCTTTATTTTCCCCAGGGCCTCCCCACCCCAACTCGAGCCTGGCTCCCTCTCTCTGCGCCTCCGGAGACATGCTGTGGGTGCACCTGGGCCTGCTGGTGCAGTTCTCCCAAGGTCCTGAGCGCGTGAGAGTATGTGTGTGTGCTGATAGGTCTCTGTGGAAGCTCTGTATCTAGAGGGGCATTTTATTCTCCTAACCCTATCCATTACGTACATTTTCTAGACTGGAAGGTGCCCCAACAGCTAGCCACTGTCTCCTGTGCCTAGGACAATGCATGGTGCCTCGTAGGTACTTAGTAAATATTTAGCGACTCAATGAATGAAGAGTGATGCACCAGTGTGGGCCCCTGAGCTAGCCATTCCCAAAGGAGGACAGGGCACTGGGGAGGGGTCCCCTGCTCGGGAGCATGCACTGGAGCAGGGGCAGCTCCCAGGAACCAGCCAGGGGACCAGAGTTCACCCTGGCTGCTCTGAGAGGTGGAGGCTCCCTTTACCCAGTACCCCTCTGCACTCCAGGCTGGATCTGGGGTGGGCCTAGCTCAGAGGATGGCATGCTTGCTGCGCCCTCTCCCAGGCCCGGACCTGCTCTCACTTAGCCCCATGGAGCCTTGGTGGTCACCTAGCCAGGTAGTGCTGCAGGGTCCAGGTCCCCCAGCTCAGTGGCAGAGGCTGGAGCTGGTGTCTTTTAACCTCCGGCCCTGTGCTCTACACAGCCCCCCATCTCTTTGTGAGCAGGACATGCCCCCAAAAGCTCAAAGATGGATTCAGCAGGAATATATTAATAATTCTTTAGAAAGAGAGTCCAGCAAGGCTTCATAGATTGATGTACCTCCAGAGCATGTAAATCTTGATAACAAGACAAAAAAGTAAAACAGAGCTGAGCCAATGAGGCCATGGTACACATAACTCCCCGACACCCGTCCTGCAGCTTCCCCATGGCCCAGGCCTGCCGAGGTCCGTCCCAGAAGAGGCATCAGAAACAAGAGTTAACAGTACATGGTGCTCGCTCTCTGCCAGTCATTTTCCTGGGTGCTTTACGTAGATTAATTCATAAGCTGCGAGTGTTTGTCTCTCCACGTTATAGATGAGGCAGCTGAGACACAGAAAGAATAAGGTATTTGTCCAGAGTTACAAAGCTAGGAACGGGGCAAAGCCAGGACTCGAACCCATGGAGGCTGGCTCCTGACTGTTCTTGCCTGCTTGGACTGAGCTGAGGGCTCCCAGTGGCTGGGGCCGAGGGCGCCTGGCTCCTCGCAGGGCCCTGGTGTGGTGACTTTCCTCCACCTCTGCCGTCTCTCCCTGGCTCAGGGCACCAGCGACTTCTGCGTGGCTCCTGATACCTTCATCCTGAACATGACAGAAGGCCAGCTCAGCACAGGTAATGAGCCCGCGCGTCTCTGTGTCAGCCAGACAGTGCCTCTACATACGTGTTTCAGCCCTGTAGTCACCCAGTCCCTCCCCACCCCACCACGTCAGGTCCAGCTGGACCCCCGGGGCACTTCTTAGAACCTGGAGGCTCAGGCAGTGGCTTGGCCACTGAGGGTGACTGAGCGTCTGGTCACTAGTGAGCTCCTGCCTGACGCCAATGTCTTTGCTTTGCAGAGGTGACCCGTTACTACCTGTATTGCAGTCAGAGCGTAAGCAGCCCATTCCAGCAGGTACAGCCCACCCAGCCCAGCCCTCACCCCGCCCACAGTCCCCTTCGTCAGCATGCTCCCTCTTCACCCCAGCACTGCACTGACCAGAAAGGTGGACGTGGCTGGTGTTCTTTGCTTCACTGTGGTCCTCTGAAGGGGGCGGGGCTCTTGGTCAGTGTCTTCAAGATCAGTGTTTCTCACACGCCAACGTGTGTACCCATCACCTAGGGAGTGTTAACACACAGGCGCTATGCAGTGGGTCTGGGGGGGGGGCCCGAGAGTCTGCATTTCTCACAAGCTCCCCAGCGAGGCCCAGGCTGCAGGACCATACTTTGCGTAGCAAGAAGCCTGAGGGGTGAGAGGAAGTCTTGCAAGCAGGAAGGGCCACAGTGAGGGATGTGACTGCAGCTGCAGCCACGGGGAGGGGCTGCAGGGGAACAGGCCCTCTGCATCTGAGGGGGCTCCTGGGAAGCTGCACCTGACGGCAGGGCTGTGGTCTCTCCTGGTCCAGGCGCTGACCACCTTCCAGCGCTCGCTGACCACTATGCAGATCCAAGTCACAGGCCTGCTGCAGTTTGCCGTGCCCCTCTTCCCCACGGCAGAGGTAAGGCGACCTCCCCCAGCATCCATGATGGAAGGGGGATCCCTGGGGTTTTGGAGACCCAGGCTCCCCATAGTCTGGCTCCTTCCTTTGGCTTTAAAGGCCTCTGTGCACCAGCTGCCGTTTGTGGTTTTATCCATAAGCCCTGCTCCCACCGCTCAGTCTGTCTGCGCATTTGCTTCTTTCCTTCTTCCTGCTCCAGAAAGATCTGCTCAGAATCCAGCTCCTGTTGAACTCTACAGAATCCAGCCTTCACCAGCTCACAGCCTTGTTGGATTGCCGAGGGCTGCACAAGGTGCTGGGCTTGCCCCGGGGGCTGAGTGGGGAGCCAGCAGAGGCTGGCCTGGGCGAGGATTGCCTGGGCTCCCTGCAGGCCCAGGGAATGGGGAGGAAGCTGACCACAGGAAGATGGAAGAGGTGCCTGGCTTCTTAATTCTCTCCAGTAGCTGAGACAGGGGGACAATAAAAGGTACCAGGCGGTGGGATAGCAGGATTGGATCCGGTTACCCCGAGAACACTGGAGACGCTGATTTATATAAGGAAGGCTGTTCCCCAGTGTCCAAACTCCCAGCCATCTGGTCAACCCATCCGTCTCCCTGGGTTGCCATCTCATTGCCAGCATCTTCTCTCCAGGAATGTGGACTATCAAACACCAATGCAGGGAACACACGAAGTATGTGAGCCTCCCACCCCATGCAATAAACCAACGTTTATCGACAGCTTTCACAGCCAGTCTGGATTTAGAGCAAATAATCATATTAACGATCGCTTAGTTTTGTGCTTGACCTTGTTCTGTGCACTTTATGTCCAATAGGTTATTTAGTCCTCACCGTTAAACTATGAAATGCATGTTAGTTCATTGGAAATTTTACAGATAAGGAAACTGTGTGTGTGTGTGTGTGTGTGTGTGTGTGTGTGTGTGTGGATGGATGTCTGTAGGTAGGTAGGTAGGTAGGTAGGTAGGTAGGTAGGTAGGTAGGTAGGTAGATAGATAGATAGATGATAGATAGATAGATAGATAGATAGATAGATAGATAGATAGATAGATAGATGATAGATAGATAGATAGATAGATAGATAGATAGATAGATAGATAGATAGATAGGCGTGTGTGTGTGTAAGATTCCAGAACTGGCAACTCAAAGCGTAGGCTTTGGGCCCTGGCAGTCTGATTTCAGGGCTGAGACCTTGGGTGTCAGCCTTGTATCCTCTCCCTTCCCCTTAGCAAGTCCTGGCAACTATACTCTCAGATGTGTCCTGAGTGTGTCCACTTCTCCCTCCACAGCTTCCACAGTGGTTCCAGCACCATCCTGAGACCTTGGGTGACAGCCCTGGCCTCCTAACTGTTCTCCCAATTTTTCTTGCCCCCTTACCACCCATGACCTTTCATATACAACAGCCAGAGAAGTCTTTTGAAAAACAAATTGGATCACATCCCTTCCATCCCAAACCCTCCAGTGTCTTCTTGTCAACTTACGATAAACTGCAAACTCCTCGCTTGCCCTGCAAGCCCCAGCGTGACCTGGTGCCATCTCATTCCATCTCCTACGGCCTTTTCTCTTTCCTGAACATGCCAAGCTTGTCCCTTTTGCCTCAAGGGTGCACTCCTGGCCTCAGAGTAAATTCCCCCTATGTTCTGCTCACGCCCCTCACGTAACTTTGTCTGTCATGTTCAGAGCCGAGCCTCCCATGCCTAGCACACAGCAGGTGTTCAGCAAATGCCTGTGTAGTGAAGCCAGGAAGCCCCATTGTGTTGGGCTCCAGAGCATGGACCCTTATGGTTGTACAAGGTGCTTGGGATGGGAAGGGAGGAAGATCCAGGTCCAGGCTGAGGGAGAGGGTCTTCCAGAGATGAGCTCAGACCCCAGGCTGTGCCCCACTCTCCTCCAACTGTGTGTCCCTCCTCCTCCAGGACTACCTGGACGCCCTCGCTGGCGTCTGCTATGACGGCATTGAAGGCTTGCTCTACCTTGGCCTCTTCTCCCTCCTGGCCGCCTTCGCCTTCTCCACCATGATTTGCGCGGGGCCTCGGGCCTGGAAGCATTTTACCGCCAGGTGGGCTGCCTGGAGGGGGTTCCTGGGAGAGCCGGTGGGAGGCTCTGCTCTGCCCGAGCTGAGAGCTGATAAGCCAGATGGACAAGGGCAGCAGAGGACCCAGGTATTCGGCCCCAATGGGCCACCTGGATGTCTGCAGAAGGTTCCCTGAGAGTCTAGACAGACGCCCAAAAGTAGGTTCCGTGGGGCCAGGGCCAGAGTGGAGCTGAGCATGGTGACCGCGTCTTGCCATGACCGGGCATCCCTTGCTTGTCCTCTCTTCCTTCACAGGACTCTGTGGCATGAGATGATGAGAGCTTTGGGTGCTGGGAGGGGTGCCCCCAGAATACTGAGAAGGACAGATTGTAGCGCTGTTATCAGGGCACCTGCAGTCTCATTGAGGAGAGAGACAGAGATGAGATGGTATTTCAGCATCTCAAGAATTGGACAAGAGGAAGCAGGGAAGGGAGAGTCAGTTTGCACATGGTCAGCGTGGTGGGCTGCCTGGAGGAGGTGGATGTGAAGTTGGGAATGGGGCTGAGTGATCTGTGCGAGGCAGGGCTGAGGACCATGTTTTAGAGGAAACTCAAGGACAGAGGGCGAGTCCTGGGAGCAAAGATTGGGAAGCAGGCTAGGACCCCGCTGCCTTGGAGCCTCCTTCACCCCTCGCAGTCAGCCGTACCCCCCGTGTCATTCTAGGGGCAGAGACTATGAGGACATCGATGATGATGACCCCTTCAATCCCCAAGCCCGGCGCATCGCTGTCCACAACCCACCGCGGGGGCCGCTTCACAGCTTCTGCAGCTACAGCAGTGGCCTGGGCAGCCAGACCAGCCTGCAGCCCCCGGCCCAAACCATCTCCAACGCCCCCGTCTCGGAGTACATGTACGGCAGGGGATCCCGGGGACTCCCCTCATAGTGCCTAGCCCTAAGGGAGATGGGTCTATGGGTAGCACGTTTGGGTCCAGAGAGCCAGGTGGGGAGGAAGGCATCAAAGGCCAGCTGTGGTCCCCTCCCTGCAGCCATGCCCTGGGAGGCCTGGCGGGAAGGCCCTGGGGAACATCTAGTCACCCCAGCCCATCCACGTGTGCAGGGGAAGAGCCCACTGTAAATGCCAGGCTTTTGGCCACAAGCCCGCAGGGTGGGTTTCAAGGCTGAGAAGCTGCATTTGTCCAAGCCTCCCTGCTCCTGGCCAGTCTCCTATCTACTGCTTCTTCCCTGGGCCACCCAGAGCCCTCTTTGCTTGTCTTCCCGCCCACACTCCCTCTGCTCTACCCATGGTCGGTTCCATCCCCCCACTTCCCTGTGTAGACCCACGGAACCCTCCTGTAGAAATCTGAGCGCCTTCCCCTCCTGAGCTCTCCTCTCGGCCCCGCAGGAACCAAGCCATGCTCTTCGGCGGGAACCCACGCTATGAGAACATGCCACTCATCGGAAGAGGCTCCCCTCCTCCCACGGTACCCTGGGCCCCCGCAGCAGGGTGGGCAGCAGAGTTCTTGAGCCAGGGTGTCTGTCGGGAAACTCTGCCCTTTCGTGTTGCACCTGCCCCATCCTGGTAGCTTGGAAGGGCTGAAGCTCGGAGCACTGAAGACCCGAGGACATGGGATCAGTGACTTAGGCCTGGGCCCTGAGGACCGTGGTGCACACGTACGCTCGTGGGTGTCCAGCAAGCGCTCTCTGTGAAAAGTGCCGGACCCTGGGGAAAGAGAGACGGGACCCAGTTCTGGTCTTCAGGAAATATGTAATCAGCAAGAGGGGAGACACAGGAAAACTGCTTGTAATAAGTGCCACATGGTCCTTTGGGACCTGGAGGGAGGAACTGTCCCCACTGCTCTGTGGGACCCAAGGAGGTCCTTTGGAGTAGGTGGCATTTGAGCCTTACCTCGGAGCAGTGGGTCTCGCCCTGGGCGATTTTGCCTCCCAGGGGATATTTGGCCACATCTGGAGGTAATTTTCGTTCTCACAACTGGAGGTAGTCACTGCTGGCATGTAGTGGGTGGGGCCCAGGGATGCTGCTCAGCCCCCTAGAGCACAGAGGACGGTCCCCATCTCAAAGAATGACCGGCCTCAAGTGTCCCTAGTAAGATGGTTGAAAAACTGCTCTGACCCATCCACGTCTTTCCCTGCCATGACCCCACCTTGCCGGTTTTGCCCAGACTCCCTGGCTGCCTTTTTACAAACAGCTCCAGACCCAGACCCAGCTCTTGTATCCAGTGCCCTCAGGTCCTCAGGTCGGGAGAGTGGTTGGGTCAAAGCCTGTGTTCAGAGTCGGTACCTTTTAAATCCCTGCCTGGCTTCTCTCTCTACCCGGAAGCCTCCCGGGTGCCTTTTCCTTGCCACTAGCTGCTGTGGACCCAGGAATGCAGATTGATTTTAACATTAATCTGAGCACAACATAATTAGGGGAAATCTGCTGTGAAAAACGAATTACTCAAAGCCTCGTGATGCCAACTGAAAATGATTTTTGGATTACCTTCTGTTGTGAAAAATCCAGGCCACTCTCCCTGCCACTAGCAGAGATAATCAAGAACTGACCTTATTTGCAAGGCTTAAGGACAGCATAAATCGTCCTCCCTAGAATTAAGACCTACCCAGAAACCCTAATTGCTTTGGCAGGGCTGACTGCCCCCTGTACCCAGGAAAGCGCCCCCTCCACCCCACCCTCCTACCATGGAGACAACTAACGCTGCTGACCCAGGAACCCCCAGCAGGGAGGTGTGGACATGTGCCCCAATGATGACCACACAGCTGGCCGCTCCCCACCCCCCCACCCCCACTTATGTCTGTTGAGCCCTCACTTTGAGTTAAGTCACTGCTTCACCAACTTGGCTGCCCTTGGAAGAGCTTCTAATGCACAGCCAAGTTTGAGAACCACTGTGTTAGGGGTCTTGCCTGCTTTGTATCATTTCAGCCTCCATGTAAGAGCTGAGTGCTCTTAGGTCCATTTTTCAGGCTTGGAGGGATTGGAGAACCTCAGCCAAGGTCATGGGATGAGTAAGATGCGCAGCTGGGATTTGAACCTGGCTTCTGAGTCAGTGGGCCTGCTGCCATTTGGGCCGAGTGCATTGGTGCCCCCTGACATGTCCCCAGTGTCGGTGTCTGCACCGAAGCGGATGTGGGGCCACAGTGGATGGAGAGGGGTGTGTCAGTGTATGCATCCTGCGCTTGAGGCTGGGAGCCAGGTGTCCTGATGGCCCTGGGGCGGGAAGCATCACCAGGAAGGAAGCCTGGCACAGACTAGAGTAGGTGCCACTCTAGTCTCCTCCAGTCCCCATGGTGCCCTGTCATTAAAACTTGGTGCAGCTGGCCCAGCTCTCGCTGAAAACGTCCCAGCACCGTTGCTAGTACAGGGTCCGGTTTGACTGGTAGCATGGTATGACCCTGTCCTGACTGTCCCCTGTCCTCTCTCCCACAGTACTCTCCCAGCATGAGGGCCACCTACCTGTCCGTGGCTGATGAACACCTGTGGCCCTACAGGAATGAGCTTCCCGCCTAACACACTTTCAGAGGTCCCTGCCTCCTTGATCCGTTTTGGTTTTTAATTAATCCAAATGAAAGCTGCGTTCCTTCCATGGAAACCAAAGGCATCTGGAGGCTGCATGCAGGACTGCAGGACTGGAAGGCTCCTGCTGCCACAGAGGACCGGCTGAGGTCCAGGAGAAACAGCCCGGGCCAGGCTGCGATTCCTGACCAAAGCCTCAGGCAGACCGAAGACCCACACCTGGAACCAGCCTCTCCTGCCTCGGGCCTCTCCACACCAGAAATGTCCCTCAGGTGCCTGGCCACCCCTAAGCTGGGAGCCTGGTTCAGCTCACCCCTACCTCCCACCCTAGCCAGGTGAGGAGGGGCCAGGTCAGGCTCCAGGGTCCCATTGCCAGGACTGTGCCTCCTGCTAGCACAGCCAGAAACCCAGGTGACCACTCTTTCTGAGGTACCTCTCTCCTCCTGGCTGCACAGATGGGTAGCATTTCCCTGCAGGTAAAGGTGGAAGGGCTGATCAGGAGATGCTTTTAAGGGAGGTGATATCCCTAAATGAGACCAGACACTGTCCAAATCAGTCTCCCGGGGCCAGATGGCCTCTTCCTGGGCCACAGAGGGAAGGTGTTGGAGGGCTCTGTCAGAGGCTGTGGTTCCAGGGCCGGGGGACTGCAGCCTCGTGCCTGGTGGGCGCCTGCAGTGAGACCCGTTGGGAACGTGGATGGAAGCCTGCCACGTTCTGCCTGCCTTTCTGCAACCCTCCTTACTGCAAACCTCCATTCCAAAATCCATGCTGTTTGTCCTCTGCAGATAAAGGCCATCTCAGGTATTAACAGACACTTGGAAAGCAACCTTAACTCTTTTTGTTCCAGTCTTTTAAGTATTTTGATTATCCAAAGAATTGAAACTCATAGCACATCCAGTCTTTACAGTGGATTTGGGGCTCCTTCCTTACACCTGATTTGTATCCTGTCCCTTTTCAGAATTTGCTGACACGGGCCAGTTCTTTCTGGATCTGGAGGTGGGAGAGGGGGGATTTTAAACAAAATAGACATCAGTGAGAGATCCTGTCCCAAGCTGCTGTTCAATGGGAATGTGGGTTCATCCCACTCGGAGGGAGGCCTGTTAAGAGAGGAAATGAGGGAAACCATGAACACAGTCCCATTCCAGGGGAATGGCTGAGGGCTCAGGTCAGCTTTCCCTTCCCTTTTGTCTTCAAGCAAGTTTGTCAGGAAAGCTTTTAGCAAAACTAAAAGGGACAGCTGTGTCTTGATGTGAAGGCAGGCATCTACCCAACCCCCCCGCCCTCCCTCCCCATCCCGACCCTATTGTCCCAGGGCCCCTGTGCTGTACCTGCTGGGTGAGAAGAGCTTGTTCAGCAGGAGAAAATAATGACCCATCCTTCTGCCCGCTGAGGATCCAGGGTTAGGGCATTTGGTGCTTCCAACATCCTGCCAACTCGGGGTGCATAGCACAGAAGCCCCCACAGCCTCTCACACCAAAGCAGGGACATAGGGTGGCATGGCTTTGGACAAAAGCTCCATTTCCGTTTCTGAAGAGCCACCTTTGCATCAAAACACTGACAGCAGAGTGATTCTCAGCCTCCAGCCAAGCCCCTGTGACAGAACAGGGCCACAGGGCAACCAGGACTCTCACCTGCATTAACCTGTATGTACCATGTACCATAAACACACCTTTCTATGACCACGTCGTGTGCAGGTAGGAGCTCTGCGATGTCAAGGTGTTGCTTCTTAACGTTTCCTTGTTGGTAACTAGGGAGTTGTTCTTAATGCATGTAAACTAAACTAGACCCCTTGGGTGGTTCCTGAGGGAGCCAGGTCGGCACACCTCTGCTTGGTCCAGGTGCGGCCTCACCTGGGGGGACAAATAAACACTTGTACTAAAATGTGCAGTCTGTCTCTAACTTCCTCAGCTGTGGGAGTAAGGAGGGGGCTGAACGGTCCCTTCCAGCTCGGTTGTGTGATGGGAGGGGTTCCAAGCAGATTTCAGTGTGAGGATTGAAAGATAAGGATACTAACTGAATGTCACAGGGCCTCTTGTGCGGCCACTAGCTACTCTTGCACTCAGACCTTGTTTCTACTCGTCTTTCTCCAAGTTCCCCCTAACGGGATGGTGGTCACACAGTAGACTGCCCCCCCCACCAGGTTTGCCATGGGTCCTTGCTGCACTGTCTTCCCAAACTGCACCTCCATGGGGTGCCATTCGGGGCAGGGGCACCTGAGATGCACTGTTCCCTTCATACTTTTTTTGCAGAGTCTCGTTTGTCTGGTGAACAACTGAGCCAGCCTGGGATGGCTTGGCAGGGCGGACTCCAGCTCTCTGCCCAAGGCCCTAAGCTACTGTTTTCCCTTCTGTGCAGCAGCTGTGCTCCCAGAATTGACCGTTTCAAGGAGCTTCCCAAAGGGAGCAGCTTATGCATCCTTTGGGGACATTTGAGAGGTGAGCGCAGAGGATAGGCTCATACCTGCGCGTCCCCCAGAGCTGAGATCAGAACGAGGGCATCCCGGGAGTGGAAATGTTTTCTCCACCCATCCTTGCCCTCATCTCAGGATAGCGAAAGCAGTGGGGAAAAGGCATGAAGCAATGAGAAACCTATGACCAATCTGATTTTTTTAAAATAAATTTTATTGGGGGACAGTGTGTTTCTCCAGGGCCCATCAACTCCAAGTTGTCTTTCAATCTAGGATGCAGCTCAGCTCCAAATCGAGTTGCTGTTTTCAATCTTTAGTTGCGGGGGACACAGCCCACCATCCGTGCAGGAATTGAACCAGCAACCTTGTTGAGAGCTCACGCTCTAACCAACTGAGCCATCCGGACACCCCTCCGGAAGCTCAGCGGTAGCTCATTGTCTTCAATTTAGTTGTGGAGGGCGCAGCTCCCTGGCCCATGCGGGAATCGAACTGGCAAACCTGTTCAAAGCCCACGCTATAACCAACTGAGCCATCCGGCCACCCTGATTTTTTAAAGGTAACTGCAGCTCAGTACCCAAATGAAATTCTTTTAGGGGGGCTTCCATTGTCTCTGGGAGCTGGAGTGAGGCCTGAGCTGCAGGCAGGCCCTGCATGAAGTAGGAAGGAGGCCCAATGGGAGTGCACAAGCTCAAGGCGGTTTGGATCATCACATGTGTCACCCCCTCCCTTTCCTATCTTTGCCTGCACCAATCTTTCACCCAAAGGAAAGGGGTGCGGTGGGTAGGCCTCCCAGCCAAGCATGCCACTGCCAGCCTGCCGGCCTTGCCATCCCCAAACATCTCTGAACAGCCCTGATTCCAGCCCCAGAAACCTGCTCCCAAAGAGAAATTCATTCCATCAGGCCCCCTTGTAAGCAGAGCCTTTGTCAGAACAGGTGTGTGTTTGAGTCTGTCACTCAGGACCCAGTTAGCCATTTTGAACAGTCGACAGAGTGGTCCCTTCAAAGCTGACTCATCTCCAGTTGTCCTAAGCCAAGCTCTGCTATGCTTTTTCCCTCCTCCAAAGCTTTGAGGTCTTATATTTCAAAGCAGCTGGGCAATATCACTGCCTCATGACTCATGAACATTCAAGAGGCCTTGTGTCCCCACTGACGGATATATCCAGATCAGAAGCACTTGCTGCCTGCCTTTCTTTCCCCTTTCATTCATTTAACTAAAAATGCGTTGATTGCTTAGCACAGGGGCCAGCAAACTGTGGCCTGTAAGCCCAGCTCCACCTGTTGCCTTGTACGGCTAGTGAGTATAGTTTTTATATTTTTTATGTTTTTTTAATCAAATATTTGCAACTGATTTTGATGGTAGAGAACACTAACTTTGAGCCTCAATTAAGCATAATGTTATCCTCCTAAAGATTTCCATTCTTCTCACTAATGGACCTGTGTTATCAAAAAATATACTCAATATCTTTAATTTTGTTCATGAAAAATGTATGAGAATTGGTTTTGTCTCTTATCATATAAATATCTACAAAATATCTCTGATTTTGCCTCTTAACCTGTAGCCTAAAGTATTATTATCTTTTATATTAGGTTGGTGCAAAGGTAATTGCAGTTTAAAGAGTTAAGAAATTGCAAAAACCGCAATTACTTTTGCACCAACCTAATAGCAGTTTACAGTTTGCTGGCCCTGGCCTAGCAAATCCCCTTCGCTAGGTCCTGGGACCACAGCAGCATCAAAGGCAATTGTGGTCTTTGACTTCATGAAGTTTACAAATAGGCAAGGAAGGCTTCCTGGTTCACAGACAGTACCTTTTCTCTGTGTTCTCACTTGGTGGGAAGGGTTAGGGAGCTCTCTGGAGCCCCCTTTATAAGAACACTAATCCCATTCAGAAGGCTCCACCCTTGTGGCCTAATGACCTCCCAAAGGCCCCGCCTCCAAATATAATCACTTTGGGGGTTAGTTTTCAACATACGGATTTTGGGAGCACATAGCATAAACATTCCAGCCATAGGAGGGGTATATGGGAACTATTTGTACTATCTTTACAACTTTTCTATAAATTGAAGACTGTTCTAAAACAAAAAGTTTATTTTAAAAGGGGGTAAGGCAGCAAGTGCTTTCACGACTTCCCTTCGATATAGTACTGGAAGTCCTCGCTAGGGCAATTAGACAAGAAAAATAAACACATGTTATTAAAATTGGAAAAGAAGTAAAATTATCTCTGTTCACTGATGATATAATTTTATATGTGGGAAACTCTAAAATACCACCAAAAATTATTAGAACTGGGTGGGGAGTGGGAGATAAGGGTAAGGGGGATCAAATATATGGTGATGGAAGTAGAACTGTCTCTGGGTGGTGAACACACAATGGGATTTATAGTTGATGTAATACAGAATTGTACACCTGAAATCTATGTAATTTTACTAACAATTGTCACCCCAAGAAATAAAAAAAAGAAAAAGAAACAAAGTGAATAAAAATGCAATAAATAAAAAAAATATTAGAACTAATAAATGAATCCAGAAAAGTAGCTGGATAGAAAATGAACATACAAACTAACAATGGACAATCAGAAAAGGAAATTTTAAAAAATTCTCTATGTAGAGAATATATATAGAGAGAATATATATAGTATATGTATATATATTCTATATAGAATATATATATTTTATAATAATATAAAAAATACTTATGAATTAACCAAGGAAATGAAAGAATTGGATAATGAAAACTACAAAACATAGCTGAAAAAAATTTAAAAAGACATAAATAAATGGGAGCACATGCCATGTTAATAAATTGGAAGACTTAATATTTTTAAGTTGAAAATACTACCCAAAGTGATTTACAGATTCAATGCAACCCCAATCAAAGGACCAATGACTTTTTTTTTCCAGAACTAGAAAAACCCACCCTAAAATTCACACAGAATCTCCAGGGACCCCAAATAGCCAAGACGATCTTGAAAAAGAGTGAATTTACAGGACTCACACCTCCTGATTTCAAAATTTACTACAAAGCTTCAGTAATCAGAAGACAGTTATGCTTGTTTAAAGTCAGTCATATAGACCGATGGAAAAAATAGAGCCCAGAAATAAACCTTCACATATACAGTCAAATGATTTTCAACAGGAGGCCAAAACTATTCAATGGGAAAAGGACAGTCTTGTCAATAAATAGTGCTAAGAAAACTGGATATACACATGCTAAAGAAGTACACTGGATGCTTACCTAATAGCAGATACAAAAATTAACTCAAAATGGGTCAATGACCTAAAATATAAAACTCTTAGTAGAAAACATAGGGCAAAAGCTTTACAACATTGGATTTGGCAATGACTTCTTGGCCATGATCCCAAAGACACAGTCAACAAAAGGAAATACAAACAAACTGGGTTTCATGAAAATTTAAAATATTTGTGCATCAAAAGACACTATCAACAGGGTAAAAAGGCAACCCATAAAATGGGAGAAACTATTTGTAAATCATATATATAATAAGGGGTTAGTATTCAGAATACATAGAAAATTCAACAATAAAAAATACGTGATTCAAAAATGGGCAGAGGACTTGAACAGCGATTTCTCCAAAGAGGATATACAAATGGCCAATAAGCATATGAAAATATGCTGAATATCACTAATCTTTGGGGAAATGCAAATCAAAACTATAATGAGATACCAGCTCACATCCATTAGGGTGGCTCCTATTAAACGAACAAACAGAAAACAAGTGTTGGCAAGGATATGCAGAAATTGGAACCCTTGTTCACCGTTGGTAGGGATGTAAACTAGTAGAGCTGCTGTGGAAAACAGTATGGTGGTTCTTCAAAAAATTAATAAGTTCTATTAAGCAAATAGAATTACCATATGAGCCAGCAATTCCATTTCCCAAAAGGATTGAAAGCAGGGTCTTGAAGAGAGATTTTTACACCCGTGTTCATAGCAGCATTACACACAAGAGTAAACGGTGGAAGCAGCGTAAGTGGCCATCAAGAGACTGAAAGGATACACAAAATGTGGTCTATGCATATGATGGACTATAGTATTATTCAGTCTTAAAGGGGAAGAAAATTCTGAACATGCTACAGCACAGATGAACCCTGAAGACATTATGCTAAATGGTAGAAGCCAATCACCAAAAGACAAATAATGTGTGATTCCACTTATATGAAGTGCTTAGTCAAATTTATAGAGACAGAGAGTAAGATTGTGGTTGCCAGGAGCTGAGGGAAGGTGAATGGGGAGTTAGTGTTCAATGGGTACAGAGTTTCAGTTTTGCAAGATGTAAAGAGTTCTGGAGATGGATGTCAGGATTGTTACACAATGATGTGAATGTACTGACTACCACTGAACGGTACACTTAAAAAGTGGTTAAGCCAGCCTGGTGGCTCAGGTGGTTGGTGCGCCGTGCTCCTAAGGCCGAGTTCCCGGGTTCGGTTCCAACACAGGCCAAACAGCCGCAAAAAAAAAAAAAAAAAAAAAAAAAAAAAAAGTAGTTAAGATGGTAAGTTTTGTGTTATGTGTATTTATAACCAAAAGAAAAAGGGGGGGGGGGGGGAGAGATGGACAGCAGTGCAATACATTGTGGACTGGCCTAGGGGGTGTCCAGGGCCAGTGGCTGCTCCCAGAAAAGAATTTCAGTTGCCAGTTCTGCTGTGATTGGGCAGAGAGCTGAGAGACACTGCATTTTTTTTTAACTGGATCCCTACGCATACTTCTAATTATATGACCTCATGCCGGCTTCCCAGGGCCACTGAGACAGGCCTGCCAAGAGGTGACGGCTGTTTTGCCAGTGAACAGAGCCGCCTTCAGTGGTTAGCAGCATGCAGGCTTTTTGAGTGAGGGTGGGGGCAGGGAGCCTGTAATAAGTCATTGCAATAATATGAGAAAGGTGGCTGCAGCTTTCTTTTCAACTTTCCCCCATTTGCCCCTCTTCTACCCATTCCCCCCACTTTCCCACCCAGGGAATAATGTGAGTGCAGAGGGCCTCGACTTCCCAGAGCTGGGGGTATGTATCTGTGATTGCAATCCCAACGCCCCACTGTGGGGCCTATCTCTTTCTTACTTCTGGATGCTTTGTCTGGATCTGATTCTCCTCGGACCATACAAAGCCAGTTCAGTGGGGCTTTCAGACTCTCCTCCGCCCATCCCCCATCCCCCCCTTAGCGCCCACCCCAAGGGATTCCTTTGCTCAGAGAAGCTGGTGGGAGTGGGAGCTGAGGGGGCAATGGTGGCAGCAGTCATTTAGGAGCTTTTCTTTGGTTAGTGTGCTTGGGCAAAGTGCCATCTCATTGGGAATTTTGTTCCCCCTGCCCAGTTCAAGCTAGTGGGTAGAAGTGAAGACATGTTTATGGAGAAGTTGGGGAGATGCAGAGGAGGGAAATAGTTGCCTTCTTCCTGTATTTTCACAGTTCCAAAAACTTCTAGGGCCCGGAGCCTGCCTCCGTAGACCCCCCACAAACTGGCCCCAGCTGACCTTTGCAAATTTCCTCTTATTTTCTCCCTTCACAGACTGTCAATTCCAGCCAGACTGATGCACCCACCATCCCCCCGCATGCCTTTCTTCCATGACAACCACCCCTTCTTTGCTCACACCATGCCCTCCCCCCAATCTAGAATGCTCTTCCCACTCCTTTCCCTGCAACTCACAGCCAGTTTTCAAGGCCCATTTCCAGCCCCAAATCCCACTTCTTGGATGACACATCCCTTGTCCGCCCCAGCCCAGGACTCCAGTGCCCAGGCCTGAATTCGGGTTTGCCTGAGCCCTTTCGGTGGGATGTACAGAGCTGACATTCCACGCGGCCATCAGCGCGAGGCTGGGAACTCTGCAGTCATTTCAGTTGATCCTCCCAATTATACTAAGTAATAACTCCCCACCCACCACACACACACACACACACACACACACACACACACACACACTTTGCAGACCAGGAAGTTTGAGTCTTAGAAAGGGAAAGTAACTTGCCCAAGGTCATGCGATTGATCAATGGCCGAGCTGGGATTCAAACCCATGTCTTCTAGCCTCAAATCCCCGTATTCTAGTTTACATTATCAAACTTCATTGCCTGAACCCCATGAGAAATTTAATTGTATTCATTCATTCATTCATTCATTCATTCATTCATTGAACACTTAATACATGTTTACAATGTGCCAGCCAAACCCCCAGCCCCTGCTCTGCAGCCCCTACTCTCCATTGCCGCGGTTCGGTCAGACAAGGTTCTTATATGATGTGCGGGGGATAAGGCAGCAGAGGGGAAGCTGGAGTTAAAATTCCCATTTAGTGAACGAGAATACTGAAGGAAGGAGTAAACGACCTGCCAGATCACAAGCAAACACGTCGCAAAGCCCCGCGTCACCAACCAGGGCTCAGGACTTCCCAGGCGCTGACTGCAATTTGCATTTTCTTCGGATCTTGCCCAGTGCATGTTTGTAGACTTGGATACGCGCCTTGGCAAAGGCCGGAGAAACGTTCATCATTACCGGTGTTTGGCTAACTTGTTGGTTAACTTTCCTCCTAATTCCAGAGACCTTCAGCAGAGGGAGGAGGGACTCGCGGCGCTCCCCAATTGTCAGAATGGGAGGTCACGTGCTCCGGGTCGCCTCCGCGTCCCTGGTCCCCCACCCCCCGCCAGAGTTGCTAGGCAACGGGCAAACTCCGCGGTGGGAGCCGTTTGAGAAACGCTAGAGCCGGCACCGCGGCTCCGGCGCTACCCCAGCGGCCCAGAGCAGGAGCGGACCCAGAGTAAGGGCGGGCGCCGGAGGACGTCCGCGGCTGAAGAGGAGAGAGGAGAGTAAAGGCGAGAGCCCCCAAGGGTAATAATAACCACCGATAGTGCAAGAAATTCCTGGTGGGGGCGTCCTTCGGTGATAGCTCTGCTGGGTGGTGGATGCCAGAACCAGCGGTCTTAGGGTCCCTGCCCCATTGGTCCCCGCTGTTCTCAATACCCCCGAGTCACAGGACCCTGCAAGTTCTATCTAAACACTTTTGCCGCCTGCACCCCGGTCAGTCGGGTCCTGATACGGGTCCTAATACGCTCTGTTTCCTGGAGGGGAAGGGACACCTCTAAAAAAGGGTTTACAGCTGAATGGATGGGAAATACAGCCTGGGCTGGGGTGGTGGGAGGATGGGCACGTGAAGAGAGTTTGCTGATGAGAATGGAGGGATGGGAACTAATAGTGACTGAGCACCTACTAGGTGGCAGGTCCTTGTAAATGCACCATTTCGTCTATTCTTCCTCCCAGGAGCTGCGGGCATTCTTATGCCTATTAGTGTATCACGCTCAAGTTCACACGGGTAGTTCTTCTTTCCAGCAACAACCTCAAAGTTTATCACATTCTCTTGAACCACAGAAATGCGTTTTTCTCCCAGCTTTCAGACCCGGTATTTTCTCCTCTCAAATGACCTTGCTGGGTTTTGTTTTTCAAGTCAGAAAAGGAAGAGGAGGACTGGGGAGAGAGCTCTAGGGGAGAGCCCTGGGAGAGGGTTGGCGTCACATTCACACACTCAGCATGTGACAAAGGGAGTACTGGGCCGTTGGCTGTGCCAGGCACTGGGAGTGGGGGTGAATAAAAAGACCACAGTCTTCGCTCAAAGGGACAGCGTTGTGGTGGGGTGAGCAGGTAAACACCACTCACAGACCAAAATAACCCTGCAGTGCTGGGGACATCTTCCCACCCTCCCTCCACAACCTCATCCTCCACCTGCTTGGAGCTCATCCCAGGTTGACCCCAGTGGGCTCAGCATGCCCTGGGGGGAAGCTCTGATGGGCGGTGGATTCCTGGGGACAACAGCCTCTTTTGAAGTGAATTCCAGAAGGTGCTTAAAGACTTAAGAAGGAGGGAAGGAAGCACTCCCCCTGCATCCCTGTCCTTCCAGGTGCCACAGAGAGCCCATCAGTCCATGGCACAAAGACCGGGCTGTCCCAGGGACCCGAGGAAAAGTTCTCATCTGTATACCACCATAGAGTCCGGTGGGGAGGGAAGGCAGCAACCCTGCACCTGCCTCCCTGCTAAGCTCTCGCGCGGAACTCCTGGTTCCCAGCACTCCCTTGCCTCACACCCAGCTTGGAATGTGGTTTTCATAATTGGTGAACATTTCCATCTGCCCACCCTGGGATGCTGTGTTTTTGATGTTTGGACTGGCTCATCTCTGGTTCTGGTATTCTTGTGTTTGAGTCTCACTGCAAAGTTCCTCACACGTCTGGGTCTCGAGGTTCCCACGGATAAACAATCTTCTCCCCAAACTCCCAGAGGGCAGCGGTACTGCTCCTGCCTCCCTCCGATGGCGCTTTGCAGACAGCACTGCTTGGGGAAGCCCAGTCTGCACCACGGGTCTCATCACCATGGGGAGAGATCCCTGCTCTGACTGACCTTGCTATTCATCTTCGCACCATGCTAGCTTGTGAGAAAGTGCCCACCCTGGGTCCTTGAATGAGCTGTCTTCCCGTCACCAAGCCAGCCTTTAAATGTCCCCTCTGTCTGCCTCCAGCTAGAAAACAATGCCTCTGTTCTGTTCTCGCTCCTGGGTTGGCTGCCTTGGGAAGCACCAAGAAGGAAAGCAAAGCTGTTAAAAATATGATCTGGGCTAAAAAGGCTATCTTTGTCTTCCTGGAGTTTCCTCATGCTCTTAATCTTCCTTGTATCCTCTAGGAGCCGGCCGTCTCATAGCAGTTGTCGTGTGTGTGTGTGTGTGTGTGTGTGTGTGTGTGTGTGTTAAGCAATTGTCTTTAACAGAGAAATAGGCAGCCCATAATGGCCTGAATCTGGCAGTTCTGTGGGAGCCCAGGTGCAGCCCCCTTGTACCTCAACAATGTGCTGGCAGGGGGGAGAATTTAATTGAATGTGATTCTGTCTCCCAAGGCCCTGCACTTGTCCATGTAGAATAAACAATCTGTACTTCTGCAATCTGTGCTTCTGTGCCCACCCTTTATCCTCCAATCCGTTGCGTCAACCCTTCCTGGATAGAAGAGTTTCCAAACTCCAAGAAAGAGGGGGAAATACTGCTTTCTGTGGTCTGGTTTGGGTTGAGTTGTTCTAGGGCTGGGAGTGGGATGGGGCGGTGTGGTCTTCAAGGAACAATATATGTGGATGTGAAGGGACCTAGGAGTTAACCCTCCCACCCTCACCCCTTCACCCCCGGCCCCAGCTGCTCCAGGACCCAAGACCACCCCAGGCACATGCTTCCAAGCTGTCCCACAGCTCTTGGCCCTATATCTCAGGGGTCAGCAGCCAGGAACACTGGTTCCCTGCAGCCCTGGAGGTAGAGCACTCATATGTCTCATCCGAATATTTATCTGGGGAGATTGTGAAAGACAGATTGCTAGGCCCTACCCCAGACATATCGCTCAGCATTTATGGGCGGGGGGCGGGGGGAGGCTAGGAATCTCTGCATGTTGAATGAACATCCAGGTTTGAGAAGCAGCACCTAAGAGATTAAGAGTCCTCACTGTAAACCCACAGTTCTCAGCCTTGGCTGGACACTGGAATCACCCTGGGGAGTTTTAAAAATACGGCTGAGAGATTCTGATTTTGTTAGTCTGTGGTTCAACCTGAGCCTCGTGATTTGATAAAGCCCGTCAGGTGTTTCTAAACGTATAGCCAAGGTTAAGAATCTCTGCCTTAGAGCCAGAGGTGTCCGGGCCCTGACTGCCTGCACTTAAGGACTGTGACCTTTGACAAGGTACTTGATCTCTCCGGGCCTCAGTTTCTTCACCTATGGAATGAAAATGGTGATGACTGTTTGGGGAGCTGTGGTGGACGTGCACTCAGAGTGCCCGTAAACTGCGTTCACAGCGCTGGGGACCCAGCAGCTCTTTCTAGATTCTGGATACAAGTCTTTTATCAGATATGTAAGTTGCAAACGTTTTCTCCAAGTCTGTGGCTTGTCTTTTCATTTTCTTAATCTTGCAAAAGTTTTCAATTCTAATGAAGTCCAAGTTAAAAGTGTTTTTTTGTTTTTTTCTTTTGTGGATCATGCTTTTGATGCTGTATTTAAGAAATCTTTTCCTAATCAAGGTCATGAAGATTTCCCTTTATGTTCTTCCCCCGAAATTTTATAATTTTAGCTCTTATATTTATGCTATTTAAAGTTAGTTTTGTGTATGGTGTGAGGTCGGGGGAGGGGGCGATGGTCATTCTGTTCCATGTGAATGTCCAGTTGTCCGGCACCATTTATTGAAAAGACCATCCTTTCTCCATTGAGCTGCCGTAGTACTTTTTATCAAAAAGCAGTTGACTGTAAATATAAAGGTTTATTTCTGAATTCTCAATTCCATTCTATTGACATATACGTCTATCCTTATACCAGTTCCACACTATCTTGATTATTTATCGTTTTAATAAATGTTTGCTGAATGAGTAAGTGAAATAATGAAACTATAATCAGGACAAATATAAAGCATGGAGTTGGCACTCATAAAACCTGCGAGTTTCTAGAGAAGTCTATGTAATTAGACTTTTGAAAAAATAGAATCATTTTGGGTGCCCCAGAGGCTATTCTTAGGCACAAACTACAGTACAAAATTGCTTGGTAAAGTGAATTATCACTGTAGCATTTCTGTTGCCCTTCTTTATCTGTTTCCTAAGTTTGGATATTTGTGTTTGGGTTTTACTTAAAGCAGGGGACACGTCCCCCAAGCATTTTCCTACCAGGTCTCCTTTTCATTCAAAGATAGCAACACCCACTTAGAGGCAAGAACCTAAGCCCTCAGACGTTGAAAGGCCTTCAGGTGTACGTCCTGTCACCTGAGGCTCTTGCAGTTACCTTCACCACATCACCTGCAGCCTCTTATCCAACAGCTTTTTTTCCTAGGGCTCCACGTAGGCCCAGGAGCCTACAGACCCACAACTCGAGCCCTTGGGAACTACCAAAGGCACATTTTCTGAGAGTTACAAGTGGGCAGCCCATGGACAGCTCTGCTCAGCTCCACAGTTGACAGACCCCATCAGATGACCAGCCATTTAAGCTACTGAAAAGCATTCAGATCCCACAGGGTCTATTGATGTGGCTAGGGTCAGAGGGGTCAAGGTCTCTTTGAGGGTAAGTTGAAGAGCAATCTGTGGGACCTTCCCACTGCATTTCTAAGACTTCCGGTTAGCACAGGTGAGAAACCAGTTCCTTGCGCTGCATTCAAACCCTGGCTCTGCGGCTGCCGGACAACTTGCATTTCACCTTCTCAGCTTCCTGAGTGTGTCAGGTCTCAGAACGACCGAGTGGCCAAGCCAAGGTCAAGCAGCTGGTGAGTGGCAGGGCCAGAATCCAGCCTGTTTTTCCATTCCCCACTGTGCCTTTCATGACCAGTAGCACAAATCAGAGGGTTTCTCAAAGGCTGAACTATTCCGCCCATTGAGGAAGTGGTCTGGCCGTCTCTCTTTCTTACTGGACTCCCAGCCCTGTCCTGGGATGCAGAGGGAGGAGTCTCAAGTGGGACCCCCAGACAGTGGTGGGGAGTAGAGTCCGGTAAACTAGAACTCTGGGAATGGGTGCCTTTGGACAATCAGGGGGCTGGGTGGGACAGTTTTCAGAGAGGCCTGGGGCTCTCAAATCTGCAGTATGATGAGGTGTAGTGCATGGCAAGGAACTGAGCCCAACATAATTGCCATTAGTACTTCCTCCTGCCTCACAATAAACATATTAGCTCAGTAAAAGCTGTATCATTTGGTGAGTAAGAGCTTTAGAGCCAGGCAGACCAGCTGTACCACTTATTAGCTATGTCATTGGGGCAAGGCACTCAGGGCATCTCCGAGCATCAGATTTCTCCAAAGTAAAACGCAGATTTTACCGTCCACCTCAGAGAGCAATTGCAAGAACTGAACAAGATAATGTTTAGTACGTAGTCATTACTCAATAAATGATTTTTTTAATGCACTCTCAGCTTCTGAACAAATCCCCTAGGACCCCTCCCCCCAACCAGACTGGGCACCTGGAGCCACCCCCGGGGAGGCCCACAGGGACCCAGAAGAAGCCAGGCAGGGCCCCTCACCACACGCCCGCACCCCGATTCTGCCCCTGCAGCAGCCGGTACCATGGAGATCGTGTATGTATACGTCAAGAAGCGAAGCGAGTTTGGGAAGCAATGCAACTTCTCCGACCGCCAAGCGGAACTGAATATCGACATCCCACCCAACCCCCAGCTGGCAGAGCAGTTCATGGAGCGGAACCCCGTGGACAAGGGCATCCAGTGCTCCGTCAGCATGTCGGAACACGAGGTGGGTCTCTGTCCCGGGCCAGGCCGGTGAAGTGTGGCCTGGGCGGCTTTATCCACCTGGAAGCCAGTTCGATGCTGGAAGTGTGAGGGCAGACTCGCCCCCAAGACCCACCGAGTCACCCCGGGGTCAGGAGGACGCCCCGCACCAACCAGTCCCTGGGCCCGGTGAATGTAAATCAAGATGATCTCTCTCCCAGGGGTTCCGGCCTCACCTCTGAGATTCTTCTTAGAGTCATTTTAGGCACTTGGTACAGGTGGGAGGAGTATTCCAAGGGAACAGAGGTTTCATACCTACATGCACCTGCCCAGCTGTGCAAAGGGAAGGGTGCTGTTGGCAGTTCTGGTCAGAGGGGCCTCGGAGGTAAGAGAACTGAGGGGTCATGTTATTGTGCGAACTGCCAGGGAGCTCCCTGCCTGTCTGTCCCAGGTGGTCAGCTCCTGACTACGCCAGGAACTGCGGAGAGAAAATTAGCTTGAAGGAGATAACCCCGCTGATCACATCCCAAATCAACAAAGTGAAAACCACATTTGATTTAACCAAAACTATTTGTGGATTGTCCTGATCACTCATAGTTCAAACGAACAGCGTGTCTTGCTTTCCCAGGACAAATTACTGTCACGGGGACCAGGGCAATTTGTCCATGGTGTAGCCAACTAAACAAGATGACCGCCATGAAGGCCACACCATGTTAGGGTCTCCTGTCATAACTCCTCCCTGTTAAGACTTCTGACTTTTGTGAGAGCTGGCTTATAAATGGAATGGAGAAGGGGGTGGTGACTGCTTAATGGGTACGGGGTCTCCATTGGGGTGGTGAAAAAATTCGAGACCTAGACAGTGATGATGGTGGCATGACTTTGTGACTGTCCATAATGCCCCTGAGTTGTACACTTTAAAATATTTGAAGTAGTAAAATTTATGTCGTGTATTTTACAACAATTTTAAAAATGGGAAAAACATTTAAGGGGTAAAACTTCACCTATGCCATCCTCCCTGTGACAGAGAATGGTCAAGGCACATCCAAACTCTTAATTGTTTCTGTGTTTCGATTCCTGTGACATTGTAAATGATCGGGAGGACAAGGATTGTGCCCTTATTTTTCCTCTGGGATCTCACAGAACAGATGGACGGCCCCTCTGGTCCATTAGGATTCACATAAGGTCAGAAGTAGATTTTCCATGACCACAAAGCAGCTAGCTCCACACGGTGGCACTTCCATGCCCAACTGTGACTTCTGAAGCCCATGACCCCCTTTCTGGTGCCTGAAAATATTGTGGCTATGGCCAAGGGCATCTCGTTGGTCCGTCCCTGAAGGCGCAGCACCCGGGATCCTGGTTTGCAGAAGTGGCTGAATGCTTCCACCCGGGGCGTGTCTTCTTACCTGGGGCTCTCTGTTCAGGCCAACACAGAGCGGTTCGAGATGGAGACCCGGGGGGTCAACCACATCGAGGGGGGCTGGCCCAAGGATGTAAACCCCTTGGAGCTGGAGCAGACAATCCGCTTCCGGAAGAAGGTGGAGAAGGATGAGAACTACATGAATGCTGTCATGCAGCTGGGCTCGGTGAGGCTTCCTTCAGCTCCAGCCACCACTCTGGTCCCCCAACTGCAGGGCAACCCCTGGTTGTGCCTGGCCCTGTGCTCAGCGGCTGTGGCTATTCGGGGGAAGAACACCAGCTACCTTAAGGAAACTTCTGTCTGCGAGCAGGCAGACAGGTCCACCACAGCAGACCAAAGGGGAAGGTGGGGTGGTGCAGGGGCTGGACAGGCTTTAGGAGGAGACTGAAAAGTGGCCCCTTTGGGCAAAGAGAACCCCAAAGAACCCCACCCAGCAGCTACCTGCCAATGGCGAAGATTCATTCATTCAATACATTTGGGTCAAGCCTCTGCCAGGCACAGTACAGATTGCAAAAAGTGAAATTCACATACATCTGCCCCAGAGAGTTTATAATCTATCAGAGGTCAAAGACAGATACAGAGATACCACCATATAATGTAGAAAGGGATGCTCTAAGAGAAGAGATGACATACCATTTGCCTTATAAGGAGGGAGAGTCAATTTCCTGCTGAAGGGATCAGGGAAGGCTTCCTGGAAGAGGTGGCACTTGAGCTTGGGCTTTTCCAGGCTGAACATTTGGAATAATGGGGAGGACTCCTTGGGGAGAGGAACCAGGAGATGGGTGTGGTATATGAAGTCATTAATACTTCTGTTTGGCTAGAGCAGTGTTTCTTCACCTTTTCTTCATTGTTGTTCCCCAATGAGCCTTTTTAGACAGTCTCTTATTAATTGCCCCATGAAATTTTAATGTCTCAGGCAGGTATACCGTATATCTGTTTGTGTACTGTATGTATATCTGTGCTTTATTTATAAAAAGGAATCTTATTTTACCAGTAAGAACCAATTCCCACCCCCTTTGAGGGCCATGTTGTCCCCATTGAAAATGCATGGGCTGGAAAGATGGGAAAAGACCACTAGATATTTCTTGTCCCTCCCAGACTCCGTTTCCGCCCTGGTCAGTCTGAAAGGACGTCCCTTTACTGCTAAGAACTCCCGATGTGTCCTCCTCAGATCATGGAACATTGCATCAAGCAGAATAATGCCATCGACATATACCAGGAGTATTTCGATGATGAGGAAGTGGTAGAAGTGACAGAAGAGGCGCCTTCAGCTAAAACCATCAATGTTTTCAGGTATTTCTATAGCTAAGCAAATGCTGGCCAGTCTCTGTCGCCTCTGTGGGCAGCCCAAACATGACTCCTTGCCCATCCCTCTGTGCTCCAGGCTTGATAAGGGAGAGCAATAAAGCATCCAGCAGACAAGTGGGCCCCACCCTGGGGACAGGCCTGGTTAGTGGAAAGGGAGGACTCTGGGGAAAGACGAAGCGAATTTGCAAAGCTGTGTAGGATCACTCCACACAATGTAGGGTGAGTACACAGTGCAGACCATCAGTGATCCAGCAGCCCTGTGGGCTCCAGGACCCTTATCCCCCACCCTCGGGAGGAGCGTACCTGGGAGTGACCTCTATAGATAGCAGTTTGATAACAGGAATGTATCGCACAGGTATGTGCGTGAAATCACTATGTGCCTGGATATTCACTGCAGCAGGGTGTGTACGAGTCCAAGACTGGAATCAAGTTAAATCCACCGGTAGGGGGCTGGTTCTAGCAATACTGGGACGCCCACACAGTGGAAAACCATGCAGCTGTCAAAAGGAAAGAAAGAGGCAGCTCCTCATAAGCCTAAAGGGAGTGTTTCCGAGATTTACTTTGTGAAACCAAAGCAAAACAAACAAGCTGTGTAGAGAGCACTGCTTCTTGTTTGAAATACATCTATGTATATGTGCATGGGTATGTATATGTGTATGTGTATGTGGGTACTGTACGTATATCTGTGCTTTGCATATAAAAAGGAATGCACGTGTATGTGCTTGAATATGGAGAGGATACCTGTGATTTTGAGTGTCTAGCCTCAAATGCCAAGCCTGGAGGTTCATTTTGCTACCATAACCCATTAAAGGTCCTGGGAAGTGCTTGGCCCAGTTCCAGAATGATCAAAAAGACCCTTTTCTGAACCCCGGCTTAGTCATGGTGTGTAGAGCAGGACCAATGGCTGCCAGTAGGGGGCGTGCAGGAGAGGGGCCAGGGTGGGGCAGGGGTTGACCTTCCTGCAGCTCCAGCCCTGCTGGGGTCTGACCTTACATATGGACATCTGAGCAGAATGATGTACTAGAAATCATCCCATCCAACCTCCACGTTTAACAGATAAGGAAACTGACCCCAGGAACAGGAAGTGCTCAGGGCACACAGAGAGTGGGTGACCCAACTAAAGATGGAACTCTGGTCTCCTGGATCCCAGCCCAAGCTCTTTCTCCTATAATAATGCTCCCAGGGAGGAGTGAAGGGGATGAATCATACAGTGAGAGAATTATTTTGTTTCCACTTTCATTCATTCCTTCTGATTACTTCAAGGAGAAAGTTTCAGTTTGGGGCCATTAAGTCTTTAATGCTTTCCTAACTTTTGCTCATTCTACCTCCCCTCCTCATTTTTAAAATTAATAGTTCATTTTTCAGAGCAGTTTTAGGTCCACAGTAAAATTAATCGGAAAGAACAGGGAGTTCCCACATACCCCACTCCCCCCCCCACCAGCCCCACTGTCATCATCCCTCCGTGCAGTGGGACATTTGTCACAATCGATGAGCCAACACCGGCACCTCATTATCACCTGGTCTTAGTCTGTTAGAGCTGCTGTAATAAAATACCACCAACTAGGTAGCTTATAAACAGCAGATACCTGTTTCTCACAGTTCTGGACGCTGGAAGTCTGAAATCAGGCTGCCAGCACGACTTGAGTCTGGTGAGGACCCACTTCCTAATTCACTGGTAGCTATCTCCTGCCTGTGAACTCGCTTGGTGGAAGGGGTGTGGGAGCTCTCTGGAACCCCATTCATAAAGGTGTCAATCCCATTCATGAGGGCTCTATCCTCATGACCTAATCACCTCCCAACTAACACCATCACATTGGGGGTTAGGTTTCAACATACATATCTGGGGCGGTGTGTGTGCTGGATGGGGGGGACAGCCTGTAGCACACCCCAAGTCCATAGTTTACATTATGGCTTACTCTGTGTCATACAGTCCGTGGGTTTTGACAGAATTACCATACAGAATAGTTTCACTACCCTAAACGTCCCCTATGTTCCACCTATTTATCCCTTTCTCTACCCAGACCTTTGGCGATGACTGATCTCTGGGCTGTCTCTGTGGTTTTGCCTTTTGCAGAATGTCATACAGTTGGAATCAGGATGTAGCCTTTTCAGATCGATTTCTTTCACCTAGGAATGTGCGTTGTTTCTACCGCGTCTTTTCATGGCTTGAGAATTCATTTCTTTTTAGTGCTGAATAATATTCTGAAGTATGGATGGATCATAATTTGTCCATTCAACTACTGAAGGACATTTTGGTTGGTTCCAAGTTTTAGCAATTAGGAATAAAGCTGCTGTAAACATCTACGTGCAGGTTTAGGTGTGGACATAAGTTTTTGACTCATTTGGGCAAACACCAAGGAGGATGATTGCTGAATTCTCCACCCACCTTTTTTATTTCAATAATAATGGGAAATCAAGCCTCAGGCTCAAAACTTTCAGCAAATGAAAACAGTAGACTGGAATTTACTGTTTTGTTTTCATTGTTTTAATTTTTATTATTAGCTTTTAGTTATGGCTGGTGAGATTGGTTTTCCAACTAAGGCAGTCCTGTCAACTTCATTTTAAAAATAAATTTCTCTGCATGAATGTTTAAGTATGCTTAAATATATTTGAATATTTAAAAGAAAAAATTTAGTAAATGAGAAATGTGGGAAGCCTTGCACCCCAGGCTTCTGCCTCTTGCTCTCCCCTTAAAGGGATCCCCAGGAAATCAAGCGATCAGCCACACACCTCTCCTGGCACCCCGATGGCAACAGAAAGTTGGCAGTGGCATATTCTTGCTTGAATTTTCAAGGGGCACCTGAAGGCATGAGCCATGAGTCGTACATCTGGGATCTGGGTGAGAAGCAGAGGGGCCCCCTGTGGCCAAGGAGGGCTGTGGGAGCAGGGCGGAGGCGAGCAAAGCATGAAGGCAGGGGAGAGGATGGTAGTAGCAGCAGGCAGGGGACTCTCAGGGGGGAGACCGGGGACCCAGGAGGAAGCCCGTCATCCCTTTCCTGTCTGGGTTTAGGCGCAGCCAAGCAGAGTCAAATTAGGGAAGCAGGAAACTCCATAATCAAGGCATTCGAGACCAGACCCCACCATGTCCCAATTCTGGGCCTCTGCAGAGCGAATTAGAGTCCCCCGCAGACTGAGAGGGGACCCAAGAGGGAGGGGAGGGGACTCACCTCTGCCTCCACCCTTTCCTGGTTCTTGTCTTTAATTCATGGCCAGTAGGGGCGGTGTGTCCCCCTGAGAGCACAGACCATTGTTGACAGAGGGGCTCAATCCAGGTAGCAGGTGATGGTGGACATTAGTCGCTCAGGCGTCCCTCATTATTGTCATTGTGAAAATAGACGTAAACCCGTGTTCACAGGTGCAGGTGCCAGGCACAGAACTAAGCACTCTACACTCTTGAGCAGCTCGAAGAGTTCTCACAGCCACCTCATGGGGTGGGCTCCGTCATTATCCCCAGTATATAGACAAAGAAACTGGTGCGCAGAAGTCAGGGGAGAGTGACTTTATGTAAAACCCTGAGGACCAAAACTTCATTCCATGCCAAACCTGGGAACTGGGCTAGAATTACAATTAAATACGTGCGCGCGCACACACATGCACACTCACTCCTGATTCCCCCAAATTAAGCCATTAGAAGAATAGATTCCAGCCACCGAGGACCAGAGATTGCAACCTAGAGAAAGGCTTCCGGGTCCCCCCAACTGTAGAAGGGGTTACATTGTTTGGCCCTGTCCTTTTCTTTCCAGGCCTGATGGGATATTTTTCTTTCCACCCCACCCCCACCCCCACCCCCCCACTTTATAGAAAACCCTAACAAGCCTGAGATTGTCCTGAAGCCGTCTTCTCCTCTTGTCACCTTGGAGTACAACCCCAAAGATTCCCACGTGCTCCTGGGAGGCTGCTACAACGGGCAGATTGGTAAGCGGGACAAAGGGACTTAGCCAGCAATTGCCTTGATGGAAAGACATTTCTCGCTGGGCAAGCTCTGAGTGAAGTCAAGTACAGACAACCTCGCAAGTGGGGTCTTCCAGGGAACCACCAGACAGGTCAAATAATGACAGTTCTTTGGACAGGAAACTGAAAGAGCTCCGGCCCCACTCCGCCCCCTCCTGTGGCTACCAGCTTACTGGTGTTCACTGGGAATGCAGGATGTCATTTTCCAAGGCCACCACAGAAGTGGAGAGTGTAGGATCTTAAGTAGGGCAAGTTACAATGCAACAAAACTCACTGTCCGAACTAAGATTTGGCTGTTTTTCTTGAATCAGCACTCTCCGGATTACTGCAAGAACTTTGGCTAATTTCCACAGTTCAGAAAAAGTTGACTCTGACCATTTTTGCCAGTTTGCTCATTGTGTTTATGGAGGAAGAGATTTTCAGAGGTCCTTACTCCTCTGTTTTTGCTGATGGCACACCCAGAAAACAGTGTTTTGATCACTAGTGAGCTTGGAAGAAACCTGCCCACATGGGCTCTGAAGGTCTCTGCCTGCCCTCCCCCTCAGGCCCCAAGGCAGCCAGATACACACCCCCTGTCTGCACCCCAGCCCAGGAAAGGGCTCCCACCCTCCTACCTTCACAGGCTCTCTTACCTCCCCTCCTTCCTCCAGGGCTGGGGGCCAGGATGGCTGGGTAACTTCTCTTCAGGAACGCTCTGTGGCCAGGCTGCTTCCTGGCTCTCTGAGGCCTCTCGTCTCCCTCTCAGACCTGCTGCCTCCTTCCTGGGGAAGCTGCCAGATTATGGAATAGATGTGGGCTCCATAAATCTCCCTGCCAAATTACCTGGGTGCTAGGGCTCTAAAAGACTGAAGCAGGATTTTCCATGATTTATTCAGGAGCCCTGCCTCACTCATTATTCATAACCCCTTTCGGTGGCTTTTCATGCCAGCTCAGACCAGCCCAGGCTCTGGTTTTCTGCTGCCTGTAAAGAGGATCACAGTGGGACCAACCCTTGAGCACTGCTTTGTGCAAGGAGAGCAAAGCTTAGCTAAGAAATTTCTGGGCCAGGCTGGTCCAGGGCAAATGCTTTAGTCTTGGAGTCCATAAATCACCATTTAATGGTCAAGCACTTTTGTTGTTGTTTCACAAAATCAGCTCTCCTAGGAACAGCTTTGAGTAACAGGATGGATCCTCGCTGTGCACTCGTGGGAAAATGAAAGCAAAATCTATCAGGACAAAGAGTAGATAAGCTTCAAGTCTTTCTTGGTAAAACAGGAGAGGTGAGGCACCAATGATGGGTCGGAGGAAAAAAAACGTGAATTTTTTTGTTTTTGTTTTTGTTTTTTCCCATCAGAAGCAGCAAAAATACAGAGGATAAAGGGGAATAGGTTTATGCAACACAGAGATTCACCTAAATGCTCTTACTTCCCGGAGACTTTCCCTGTGGTGGAAGCGCTCCTCTCTGCCTGGCTTACTCCATCCCAGAGTCATCCTCAGTCTTAGTTCCCTCTCACTTCTTCCAGGAAGCTTTCCCTGACCACCCCCTTGTGTCCCCCACTGAAGCAATCACAACACGGGCTGTACTTGCAGGTCCCCTCCTTGCCTCCCAGGGACCGTGACTCTCAGTGGCTTCCCCTGGGCCCAGGGAGGTGCTCCGCACGTGGTAGGGGTGCAAAGAATGAATGAAGCGTGCTCTCTGGGAGTCTTTCCGTGGAGGGGCTTGGAGGGCCGGTAGGAAACTCAGGCTGGTTTGAACCTAGCCCTGATTCTAAAAAACCACATACCTGCCAAATCAAGAGAAGCAGATCCCTTCTCTCCCCTGCTCCCTGCACTGGGGAATGAGCCTGTGCCCCCATTCACCTCCCTCTCATCTTCCTCCCTGCCAGCCTGTTGGGACACCCGGAAGGGCAGCCTGGTGGCGGAGCTGTCCACCATTGAGTTCAGCCACCGAGACCCCGTGTATGGCTCCATCTGGCTGCAGTCAAAGACGGGCACTGAGTGCTTCTCGGCGTCCACCGATGGGCAGGTACCCAACGTCCAGGTGCTGTAAGGGAGGGGGGAAGATGGGGAGCAGCAGCGGTTCCCTGGTTTCCCACCAGAATCACCTGGGAACATTTCCTTTTGCATCTTATTTGTAAATTGCAAAATAAGTAATACACGCACCTGGAACAAAATCCGAAAGGTACAAGAGGGCAGACAGTAGAGTGCCTTCCTCCCACCTCTGCCCGCAGGCCTCGCAGTCACCCTCCCCGCAGGCATTCACCCACATCGCCTTGCCTTCTTCCATTTGCCCTCAGGGATCGTCTCTGCACACAGAAGCAAACACATCTGTCTTCTTGGCTCTCTTTTTGCTCATTGACATGTTGCTCTGCACTTGTTTTTCATTTAGCATGTCATGAAGATGATTTCATATTTCACGAAGCACTGCCCCATGTCGGTTACGGACCGCATTGGGTATGCTATAATTTATTTAAGTGGATTTTAATATTTTGTTGTTTCCCCAAAAAATATAGCAGAGAGTGTGCGTGCATGCAGATTGTTGCACACATACATTCAAGCATACATTTCTGGGATTTCTGGATCAACGTGTATGTGTATTTATAGCATCTCTATATATTGCCATATTGTGGGGAGCATTTGAGAATACAGAGTCCAGGGCCCACAACTGGTGATTTTGATTCAGTAGGCCTAGGGTGAGGCTCTGGTTTTTATGCTGCTTCCCCGTGACTCTGATGGCCAGGAGGTTTGGAACTGTGGACCAGAGCCGTCATTCTCAAAGCCTGTGTGTTCCGCAGGTTGCTGGTATCCTCTGTCAGGCACCCTTTTGTGCCCTAGGAGCTGGCCCCTAGGAGTTGGAGGGGTGAGGGAGGCAAAGGCCAGGAGAATCGAGGGACCTCAGAGTCTCCTGCTCCTTCCATCAGGTCATGTGGTGGGATATTCGAAAGCTGAGTGAGCCCACCGAGGTGGTGATCATGGATATTACCAGAAAGGAGCAATTGGAAAACGCCTTGGGGGCCATCTCCTTGGAATTCGAGTCTACTTTGGTAAGCGTCCCTTCTCTCCTTCCCTGACTTCCATTACCGGGACAGATCGAGCCAAGGGCAGGCGGTGGCTGGTGGATCAGATGCTTATGGAGCCCAAGCTGCTGCTTACCTTGTGCACTGCTCCAGGGACCATTATCCTAGACCTGTGCGGTCTTTACAAGAACGGTCCAGCAGGTGGCAGCAGAGCTTCTTGAGGAAAGAAGCCATTCTAATTCTCAGGAGGTCACTATTTGGCCAGTGGCTGGGCTGAATAGAAGAGAAGGCAAGCTTTCAGACAGGACTAGATTCCAGAAAAGCCCCATTCTATGTAAGAGGCCTTCGCAGGACCAACATCAGGAAGCTAAGCTCTGCCTCTGCCTTGCGTGGGATCCTGGGCTGGTTATATCACTACCTGTAGGGAAGAAAAAGGTGTTGGAGAGGGAAATGAGATCAGAGGAGTCTCCTAGGAAAACCACATCATAGGCATAATTACGGCATTTAGTAACTGAGAAGGAACAGTAAACAAATATCAGAGTTGAGTAGTAATGTGAATGTGTCAGAGGAGGGAAGCTTCTAGAAGCGGCAAATTAAGATTCCCTCCAAAGCAAGAAAACAACTTTCTCAGATGGCTCTTGGCTTGGGCTGGTTCCTGGTTTATGTCTCACTGAAGCCCAGGCCTGGCTTTCTCTTGGGATTGTCACCGGTTTGCCTTCAGGTCATGCGACGTCATTCCTAGGCCTTTAAGAGGTGGAGATGCTCGGGCCTCACCCCTGTCCTGGGAGACCTCACCCAAGGCTGGTGGATGAATGCTGATGGGGTGAGGTAGAAGACAATTTAACTGGCCCTCAATCCTGGACATAGAAGGCAGGGTCAGAAGGACTCAGAAAAACATTCTATCCTGGAATCGGGGGGTTTTAGGCCGAGTGCTAGATGTCATGACCATGCCGCCACTAGTCCCTGCCTCCCCATGCCTGTCACTGAGTGCACACTGTGTGCTGGACGCTTGTAACTGCCTTACGTGATGAGCTTATGTAATCGCCCATGACGATCTTATGAGGTAATGTTATTATCCCTACTTTACTCAGATGAACACAATGAGTCTTAGTGAGGTTAAGTCACGTGCTCTAGAACTTGAAGCTGGGGCTCAAACCAGGGCTCTGAGTCTAAGGCCCAGGCTCTCCACCCCGACCCCACCAAGAAGTCTGAGGCCGGAGGCACGATGGGCCATTTGAATCTGGGTAGCTGATCTGCTTCATAGCTGGCAGGAGCCCTGCAGTTTACTTTATTTCTTACTTTTCTGGGCCTCTTAAGCTGCATCTCTTCACTTACCTTTGTCCTCTAACTTGTAGTTCAGTTATTTTTTTTTTTAATTGTAGTGAAAAACACATAACATAAAATTTACCATCTTAACCATTTTTAAGTATACAGCTTAGTAGGGTTAAGTATATTCACGCTGTTGTGCTACGGGTCACCAGAATGTTTTCATCTTGCAAATCTGAAACTACCCCCTACCTATGAAACAATGACTCCGCATTTCTCCCTCCCCCCCCCAGACCCTGCTACTTCCTGTCTCTATGAATTTGACTCCTCCAGGTACTTCATTTAAGTGGACTTTTAACAGTATTTGCCTTTTTGTGGCTGGCTTATTTCACTTAGCATGCTGTCCTCAAGGGTCATCCACATTGTAGCTTGAATCAGAATTTCTTTCCTTTTTCAGGCTGAACCATATTCCACCATATGGATAGGCCACATTTTGTTTATCCATTCCTATGTCGATGGACATTTGGGTTGCTTTCACCTGTTAGCTGTGGTGAAGAATGCTGCTATGAACACGGTGTACAACGTAACCCAATTTTGTAGGTAGTAGCTGGAGATGGTCTCTTCTAGACTTACGGTTTACATTATTCATTCAGTCATTTATTTTATCTGTAAACAGACATTCAGGATCTTTATGGCAAAACACGTATTGGCTGCAGCGGTGCTACATGAAGTGGGCTGGTGATGAGTCTCCCCAGGGACTAGAAGAGTTTGGGGAGGGAACTTCTTTAAACATGGAGCCCTTGAGCAGGTTCTAAAAAAGGGTGGGATCTGAGGGGGCTGGGAAGGGGGGGCAACTCTCTAGGAGCAGGTGGACACAGCCTGAGCAGGGGCTTAAACCAAAGGCCCAACCCAGAACGCTGCTCGCCATGGCAGTTAAGCCCCAAGCTAATGTTTCATGAACATTCTGGCTCCTGTGTCACCCCCTCTCCACAGCCAACCAAGTTCATGGTGGGCACTGAGCAAGGCATTGTCATCTCCTGCAACCGCAAGGCCAAGACATCGGCCGAGAAGATCGTGGGCACTTTCTCCGGCCACCACGGCCCCATCTACGCCCTCCAGAGAAACCCGTTCTACCCGAAGAATTTCCTGACCGTTGGCGACTGGACTGCCCGCATCTGGTCAGAGGACAGCCGGGAGTCGTCCATCATGTGGACCAAGTAAGGGGGGAGGGTGCGGGTGGGAGAGGGATGCAGGAGGGTGGAGGAGACAGAGGGGACCAAGCCCAGCCCAGGAGTGACCTGAGCCTTTGTGTGTCCACCCATAAAACAGAGAAAACCACCCTTCCGCAAACACCTGAGCTTATACTAGCAAGTGGCCTGATTCAGCCACTTCACAAAGGAATGCGTTTCAGACCTCTTGGATCAGTAGGAAAACAGCCATGTGTTAATATTCATGACCCTCAAGACAACCGAAGAGTGGGTAGCGTTATTATTCTGTCACCTCATTGTGTGAGGGAACCGAGCTACAGGGAAGCAAAGCCGCTTGCTCCTGCTCTCCCAGCTGGTGATTACATTTTGTTTATCCATTCAGAGGTCAATGGACACTTGGGTTGGTTTCACCTCTTAGCTCTGATGAAGAAGGCGGCTATGGACACAGGTGTACAATGTAGCCTAGTTTTTCAGGGAGTAGCTGGAGGTGGCGGGGGCTCTTCTAGACGCATGTTGTACATTATTCAATCAATCATGTACTTTATTTGTAAACAGGCATCCAGGATTTTTATGGCAAAATGCCTAGTGGATATATTTTTTTGAGGAACCTCCATACTGTTTTCCATAGTCACTGCACCAATTTACATCCCCACCAAGAGTGCATAAGGGTCCCCTTTTCTCCACAGGCTCACCAACACTTGTTACCTTTTGCTTTTCTAATAATAGCCATTATAACCGGCAAGGTACTATTTCATTGTGGTTTTGAGTTGCATTTCCCAGGTGATTAGTGATGTTGCGAATCTTTTCATGTACCTGTTGGCCATCTGTATGTCTTTTTTGGAGGAATGTCTATTCAAGTCATTTGCCCATTTTTAAATTGAGTTCTTTGGTTTGGGATTTTTTTTTTTTTTTTTTGCCACTGAGTTGTATGAGTTTCTTATATATTTTGGATATATTAACCCCTTATCAGATATATTGTTTGCCAATATTATCTCCCATTCTATAGGTTGTCTTTTCATTTTGTTGATTGTTTCCTTTGCTGTGCAGAAGCTTTTTATTGGTCGTAGTCCCACTTGTTTATTTTTACCTCTGTTGCCTGTGTTCTTGGTGTCATATCCAAAAACTCATTGCCAAGACCAGTGTCAAGGAGCTTTTTCGTATGTTCTCTTCTAGGAGTTTTACGGTTTCAGGTCGTACATTTAAGTCTTTAATCCATTTTGAGTTGATTCTTGTATATGGTGTAAGATAAGTTTCATTCTTCACTGCAGAAATCTTTGAAAATCTAGATTGAACCATGTAGGAAGTATAACCCTCTCCTAACCTCAATATTATGAACTTTTCTGGGGACATCCTTCCTGTAACTCCTTTCAATGAGTCCCACGACTGGGGCACTGGGCCCTGCTCCAGAGCACATGCCTGTTCCCGGGAGTTGGCTGTGGAGAAAAGCCAGTGGCCGGCCCATGGGAAGTACCAACCCACAGCCCTTTAAAGCCCAGCCCGTGAGCTGTGGGTGGGTGAGATTGGCATGGCTAGAAGTCAAACATGAGGAAGAACTTCCTGTTCAGCCACGAGAGCCCGGAGCCCAGGAGGGGCTGGGTGAGCAGAGCTGAGGCTCAGTAGCCTCGCTGTCCCTGTCAACCATAGCGGTCCCTGACTGGTGGCGTCCTGCTCCCCACAGGTACCACATGGCCTACCTCACTGATGGCGCCTGGAGCCCAGTGAGACCGGCAGTTTTCTTCACCACCAAGATGGACGGGACCCTGGATATCTGGGACTTTGTGTTCAAGCAGTGCGACCCCGCCCTCAGCCTGAAGGTCATGTATACCCCCTGCCATGCTTCTAGGTCCTCAGGCCCTGCTGGCACAGCAGACTCACCTGAGGGAAATTTTAAAAGGGAAAAAAAGCAGATGCCTAGCTTCTCCTCCCCCCAGGCCTAGTCCTTCAGAAGCCCTGGGCGTGGGGCCCTGGCAGCGGACTCTTCCAGCCTGGGCTAATGTTACCATATTAACACAGTCAGAGCTGAGACCTGCTGGCTGGGGCCATGGATGGGCTTAGGGTTTGGGAGCCTGCAGGATGAATGTGAGGCTTGACTGGAGGGGTAGCGTGGGGTGGGGGTGAGGTGAGAGATGAAGCCGGGGACGAAGGGTCTTGACAGCCAATCTCAGAGTGTGAACATCATCCTGAGGGTCCGGGGGACTTACCATGAGTGTCTGAATGGGGCCCCTTGGCTAAGCCTCCCCAGGAACCAGATATTCAGACAAACGAAGGGTTACTTTGCTCCTCCCTCCTCTCCCACCTGGGTCTGTCTGGAACCTCCAACAGGTGTGTGATGAGGCACTCTTCTGCCTCCGGGTGCAAGACAATGGGTGTTTCATCGCCTGTGGCTCCCAGCTGGGGACAACCACACTGCTGGAGGTATCGAATGGGCTGTATACCCTCCAGAGAAATGAGAAGAACATGGCTTCTTCCGTAAGTGCCCCATGCCAGGGACGAGGTACGCTCCAGCTCCTGTGTTGACCTGGCCCCTGACAGAGCAGGCTCGTCAGAGAAACACATGGCCCCTCCCTCTTACCTCCTGGGAAATGGGTTGATATTTTGGGGGAGGCAGCGTTGTGTCCTTAAGTGAGCACTGTAAATGGGTGTTGGGGTGTCCGAATCCTCCCTGGCTTAACGATGAAGCAGCTAAGTGGCCTTGGGCAAGTCATTTTACCTCTCCAGACTTCAATTTTTCAGCCGTCCATCAGAGTGATTTGACTAGGTCAGTTTGTCCAGTGTCAAACAATTTATTTTTTGGCAGTGGAATCTGTCAGATGGAGGCCAAGGAGACTGCCCGTAGAGGAGACAGATAGAGGGGGATTGCCCTGGGGGAGGGGAGCTGGGGAGCCAGGGGGCTGCAATTCCTCACTACACATCAGCCCGGTGGATCGCCCTGGAGGCACCTGCCCAGAACAGTGGGGCACACTGTGGAAATGAAAACCCCTGATGCTGAGGCCGGGGAGACCCTCCTGGCTCTGTGTGACACTGTGGTCCCACCTTGAGCCGGTCCCTCCTGGGCCCAGGGCCGCCATGTTGCGTTCTTCAGGCTGTTGTCTATGTTCTTGGAACTCCTTGGAACCGAGTAACCTGTCACCCTGTTCCCACCTCCTGACTGCAATGTGTAGCCTCCCTTTCTTGCCATTCGCCTTGAGTACAGGCCTCTTTGGGGGCTGCTGTGAGTAGCGTGGGGCGGGGGTGAGGTGAGAGATGCAGAGGGAGAAGCCAGTTTGGGCCCTGCGCTGGGAGCCCTGGCCCCTTCCCACAGGCCTCTCTGTCCCTGTGTGCCCCAGATATTTGAGCGTGAGACCCGTCGGGAGAAGATTCTGGAGGCGAGGCACCGAGAGATGCGGCTGAAGGAGAAAAGCAAAACGGAGGGCAAGGATGAGGAGCCGAGGGAGGAGGTGCCCTCCATAAACCTGGAAGAGCTGGTCACCAAGGCCGAGGAAGAGTTTTTCAACATCATCTTCACGGAGCTGAAGAAGAAGGAGGCGGCAGCCATGAAGCCCAAACCTGTAGGGGCCTCGAGCGGGGCCCGGTGGGTGGGGTGGGGGCCCCAGCACCTGGGTTCTGCCTGTTTGCTGACCTCCTCGAGGAAGTGGCCTTGCCAGGTGGACATAAATTTGTCCATCTGGCAAATGGAAGCAATTACTCCCATCCTCCCAAGGGATCCTGAGTCTCCAAACGGACTTCAAACTCCTTGGGGGCAGGAGCCGTGCTCCGGGCTTCCCAGAGTCCTCTCCCTCCCACGCATGTGACCAACTGAGTGAGATGGGGGCTAAGGGAGGTGTCAGATAAGAGTGAGCCTTGAGGCCTGGGGAGGAGGTGGCTGTGACGTCGTGACGTGGAGGGTCTTCTGCTCACCCCACCTGGGGTTAGGGGGTGGGCTCTGCGCTGAGCTCATGTGTCCATGGAACCGTCGAGCTGTAACAAACGGGCCAGTCACTTTACTTCTTGGTTCCTCAATTTTCATCCAGAAAATGAGGAGATCAGCTAGAAAGATGGTGTCTGGTCACCTTCCAGGCCCTTTTCTGCATCAGGGGACTGAGAAAGAAGAAGATATTGTCAGTCTGGGTCATTGCCTTTAGGGACCCACAGATAGGATGCCCAGGTGGGAAAGAAGGAAAAGAGCAGCTTGGAAAGGAAAAGAACAAGCGAGCACGCACCCATGTCCGCTCTTGCGAGCAAGCCCAGCTGTATTATTTGGGGGCGTGGCCCAGTGCAAAATGAACATGGGGGGGGGGTCCATTGTTCAAAAAGTCTTGAGACTTGCAAGACAATGACAGCAGAACATGAAAGCCAGTGTGAGGCCCTTGGAAGCACCCCGTGGGTCCGTGCAGGGCGCCTGCTCAGGAAGCTGGCCTTGCTTGAAAGAGCTGTGTGGCAAATTCTTGGGCACTAATGGAGAGGCCAGGGCGAAGCAGGATGGGTGAGCACACAGAGAGGATAACTGGTTCCACCTCTGACGTCTTCCCTCTTCGGTCTCCCTCTCACCGAGCCTAGGGACAGGCGATGATTTCACAGGCACAGTTTGCATTTGGAAGTCCTCAGATATGAGTGGCTTTATTCTCACACTATCTGTGTGGAATAGGTGGGGCAGAGCACTCTCTCCATTTACGGCAGAGGCGAGACTGGACCCACAGCCCTGGGCTGCCCCACCCATGACCCCGGGGCCCTCCAGCCTTCCAGAAGGCACTGCCAGCATTGGCCACCTTCCACAGAAAGGCAGCTCCCAGACACCGTTCTTGGTGCTGAGGTTCCGACAGGTGCCCTTCACAGCGGCTCGAGCACACTAGATGAGGAAACTGGGCCTCAGAAGGGTTCCGGTTCACAGGACTCGGCCCCCTCCCTCTTCTGCCCCCACACACTTCCTGCCTCTCTCTTAGTCTCTGCATTTGGCCAGCAATTCTGGGGTCAGAGCTTAGGAAGCACTGTTATGTTCTTACACCCATTATTTCTAATCCCAGTCACACCCCCCTGAGCAGTCATGCCCACTTTACAGGCGAGGGGACCAAGAAGACTCAGAGGAGCTAGCCGAGTTCACCAGGCAGCAAGTGGCAGAAACAGGACTTGTGCCTGAGTCTGTGGGACGCCTCTGCATGCCCGCTGTCCACACCTACCAGGCCCTCGGCCATCTGGCTGCTTTTGGCCTCCGAGGGTTAACTTCCCAGGGTGCAGGGGAGACCTGCCCCCCACCAACAACTCAATGCTGTCTTTCCTTAGCAGAAACAACGGAAGATGCAGGGAGATGAGGAGGTGGAGGGAGAGGACGAGGAAGAAGAAAGGGCCTCTGAAGAGACTCCAACCTAGAAGGTCAGCCTTGCCTACCGCCCCCTCAAACATGTGCCTCCATCTCCCACCTCTTGGCACTGCCCTGGTTTTACAAGTGGGAGGCTGAACTCCTCCCTTAAAGTGTTACTGGGATGAGGGCAGGGGGGGCAAAGGGGCCCCGACCCAGCCCCCACGACCCACAGATCATCGCTGGCCCACACTAACTCACTGAGCCCTGTCCTCAGCAACCCCTTGGAGGGAGGGCAGGGGCAGGGCATCCCTGAGATGGGTGCCCCTGTCTCAGCCACCCCGGCCAGCTCCACCTCAGGTCCCACACAGCCTTTCAGCCTGGCCCTGCACGTTCCTTTGATTCAGCTTCTCAAGGGCTTTCCCTCCATCACTTTCCTTCACAAGCTTGCAAAGCCTCACTGGGCTTGTCGCAGACAAGGCAGGGCCTTGGACAGAGCTGGGGGTGAGGTCTCTCCTCCCTTCCTGACCCTCCCTGTCCACAGACAACCCAAGGAACAGAAAGATGTCTTTCCAAGCAACTCCCCCAGCCATGTTTACCTCCAAGAACGTGAGAGTAGCTCAATGAATCGAGCTTGGTTATTCTTGTGCTCTGCAAGCTTTCTATTATCTTAATTCTCGTAAAATTAAATTAATAATAACAAGGCTAACCATTAGTCTTATTATGTATCCTGCACTGACAGCCTTTCATGTTATCTCGTGTAATTCCTTTTAAAAGTCCCTGAATGTTTGTACTCCGGTTACCCTCACTCCGCAGAGGAAGAAACAGGTTCCGGGAGAGGTATGGGGACCTTCCCAGGCCACGGGGTGGGTGAGGGCAGAGCAGGGCAGGAGGCCAGGCAGCTCACTCACAACCCTGAACGTCAGTCACCTGTAGCCAGGCTCTGGGTAGGTCCCACGGGGGCCCCCATGGACTGGCCTGAAATCAGGGCACAACAGCATTTGGGGACCATTGCCAGAAATGTCATAGGCAAGAGGGCATCTCAGAGCCAGCTTTGCTCCAGGAGACGTCCCAACCACCATTCATTCTGTGGGTGTCCGGTGGTCCTGACAGGGACCCAAAATACCCTTTTTAAATGCCTGTGTTAAGAATCTTATTGGGGAGGGACCCGGGGCCAGCTGTCCCTTGTGCCACCCCCCCCCAAAAATTGAGTGTCCATTGTGACTAGACCTTGATAAAATAATCACCACGGTCACATTGATTGGGCACTTGATCTTCAAAATAGCCCCCAGAAGGAGTGCTTTCATCATCTTCCATCCCTGAGTCACGGATGTGCCAAGTGAGACACAGAGAGGGAGCGAGCTGCCTGAGTCTCATGGGAGCGAGTGGGAGAGCTGACGGGCAGCCCACAGGCCCAGCCTGGTGCAAACGCCTGTCCACACTCCAGTCTCAGGTCTCCCAGGAAGAGGCTTCTGTGTGCAGGGTGTCCACATGTCATGTGTCCCTCTTTGTTCAGTTTCCTGTGATGGGCGCCTCCCTGTGCAGGGACGCAGGGAGCCCTGGACTGACCATAGAACAGTGGTTTCCACCAGGGTGATTTTGTCCCCGATGGGACACTTGGCAATGTCTGGGCACATGTTGGATTTGCATAAGTTGTTGGAGGATGCTCCTGGCGTCTGGTGGGAAGAGGCCAGGGAAGCTGCCCAATATCCTGCAGTGCAGGGACCGCCCGCACCACAAATGGTCTGGCCTGAATGTCAGTGGAGTCAAGGCGGAGAAACCCTGGCTTAAAAAAACCTGTCCCAGTGAAATGTCCCAGGAGAAAGTTACAGCTCCCTGTTGCATTAGCCTGGGCACACTGATGGACCCCTCGGTGAGCTGCTGGGGTCATAAGTTCCAGTGTTCTCCAAAGGAGAATATTCTTTTGCTGCAGTAGACTTTTGGCTTTTGGCTTGTGCTGGTAAATGTGGGCCACCGGCTGGGGTCTGCAAACCTTTCACTATGGGTACAGAGGCCACCACTGTGCCAGGATGGCACTTGAGGAATGGGTGTGGGAGAGAAGAGGAGGGCCCCACAGACATCACTGGGCAAGGGGCAGTGTGAACTCTGTGAATTCAACACCCATCACTGCCTGTCCTTAGGGCCATGACCTTCACCTCCTCGTTTCACCAGCCTCACACGGAACCTGTTGCTTAGTTTCTCCCAAGGGGCACAAAACCAAACCACAAGGCCTCATCGGAGAACCGGAGGCTGCTGGAAGAAACCGCCACCGTGGGTGTGGAATGTGGCATGTGGAACGTGGATGACAGGGCCTGGGAGCAGGGACACATCCCAGCAGGGTCGGAAAGTGGCAGAAGCAGGGGCCGGTCCCAAGTGTCTGCAGCACAGTTAGGTCCCCCCTCTCCATGCACACCTGGGGAGAGCGTGCCCCTTCTCTTGGACCTGTTCTACTCAGCCGACTCCATTGCTAAGCACGCCACTTGACTGATGATGCCTCAGTTTGCAGCCATGACAGCCCAGTGGGCTACGAGGAAATCAATCACTGTCCCACACTCCCTCTGGGTGGCAGCTGGGTACAATGCGCCCCAGGGCAGGACTCTTAGAAACAAAAAAAAGTGCCCCACCCCCCACCAGGATCCAGAGGCCCCTAGAGGGGGGCAAAGGTGGCTGCTGGGTCAGATCGTACCCCGCCTCGGCTCTCCCCTGGCTCCCAGAACCAGAGCCCTGGGGGCTAGCTCCTCTGAGTGCCAAAGGGCCTGTGGGATGGAAATGGGAATGGTGGACAGTGGAGGTGTGTTATGGAGATTACAGGCAGGCAGAGGGGTCTGGCCTTTGAAATCTGCATCTAGCTCAGGCACTTGCCGTCTAGGAAACATGTTTTTGCTCAGCACTGTATCTGGCACTGGGAACAGAGCGACCGTTAAGCTCTGCCGTCCCAGAGCTTGTACGCTAATGGGAGGCAGAGAGAGAGAGCTGACGGTTGTGCAAAGCGATGTCCTAAGGGGAAGGACGGGTGCTAAGAGAAGGATACCAGGAGGGACTGACCTAGACTCTAGGGGGGACACAGCTGTCAGGGAGGCCTCCCTGAGAAAGTGACGATGAAGCTGAGAACTCAGTGTGACGGAAGTGTGGTCAGCAAGGACGGGAAGGGCGGGGACGAGCCTAGAGAACACGCAGGGGCCAGGAGGGCGGGGCCTCCAAGGTCCAGTTAAGGATTTCACCCTTTCTCCTAAGGTCACTGAGAAGCAGGGGAAAGGTGCGGTCGGTCAGATTTACACTTTTACAAAATGACTGGGCAGCTCATGGGTGATGGGCTGGAGGGAGGCAGCCTGGAGGCAGGTTGGGAGGACATCGGGGTGTCAGGTGACAGAAGATGGCAGCTTGGATGGGGGTGATGGCCGCAGAGTCTCTTACCTGTCTGCACCTGTTACCTACCTTGCGGTGGGGGTGAGGGGGTGGGAGAGAGCTATTTGGGAGTGTAAATGAAATACGTGTCAACATAACACTGCAACTAGGTTCAAAGTGAACGCTCAGTCAGTTTCTATTACCTCCCTCACATCCAAGACAGCCTTCCCCAGGGACATCAAGTTCAAGGTCAGCAGGAGGAGCTACGAGGATGGTGTGTGAACTGGTTACTTGGGATCCCTGCAGCATGTGAACGCCAGACCTGGAGGGATACTGGCTTCTTCAGAGAAAAATGCTCAGTGCATGTTTGTTTCCTACTCACTCTTTCATGTCACCTCCCAAGCTCTAAGTAGTCATCTCCAGCTTACAAGCCAGGGGCTCCTTGGTCCCTTGGGCCCCAGAGGGTCACAGGACTTTAGGAAGTACTCAGAGTTCATGGAAACTAATGGATTCCGACTGCAGGTGGGTTTGGAGGGAACGGGATAGCATCACACGTCTCTAACGGAAAATAGCGTTGCTACGTGGGAATCAAGGTCACTGATGCTATCAACACTCGGGGGGCAGCAGTGACCTTTTCATTAGGTGAGGGAGCTTTTGCCCCTTGGACACTTCAGGGAAACGGATGAAGAGCTCAGTGAGCTCAGAAAGAGGTGAGGGGACATGTAAGATGAGCTCTGAAGAAGGACTTAGCCAGTCTAATAAGTGGAAGATGGAACTCCAGGGATAAGAGGCAGGGACAAGGAGAGAGCAGCACATCGAGACTGCTGCACGTGGATGAGCACGGCCAGAGCAGAGGTGGGAGCACGGGAACAGGCCAAAGGGAAGGCAGGGAAGGCAGGGGCTCCAGGCTATAGGCAGACTCCACCTGGGAGGCAGTGGGGAGCCCTGGCAGCCTCTCAGTGAGGTGACGGCACCCATCTGCCTTTCAGAACGACAACGGGTGGAAGTGGATAGGAAGGTAGAACATGCAGGCTGCTGTGGTCATCCAGATGGGACACTGTGAGGTCCCAGCCTTTGGGCAGTGGCAGCGGAGACGTGGAGGAGGGACCGAAGCGATGGGGTTGAATGAGTGATCCGATTGCAGGGCAGTGCCTGTATGTGGAGGGCAGGTACCGAGCACAGACCCAGTGCCCAGGAGCTCACTCTGAGGGGCCTTGAAGAGCAAAAGTAAGAGTTTGGTGGAAAAGGAGGGAGGGGTCCCGACCTCGTGATGGGCATGTAAGATGGGCTGGGACCACCTGCTTAGAAGCTTCTCTTATTTTGACCACAGGGGCCATCCTGGGTGGGTTTGTGCCTGTGGAGGAACAGAAAAAGAAAAGTAGCTCTGGTCCAATTGACCGGGGCGTTCTGCGACTGACCGTAATAGATTAGATTCAGGGGTCTGAAATGTAAGCCAGGAGGGCATTTTCGACCCTTCAGATTTACCGATTCTCATTGCAGCACGCCAGCCCCAGGGTGAGCCTCAGGGCAGCCCGGGCCAGAGGGCAGGACACAACCTTGGGACCGCCAGCAGGAGTGTTTGGTTCCTGCCAAACTTCTCTTGGTTTATCTATTTATCAAGCCCGCGGCTTCCTGCTTATTAATAACTATAAAACACAAGCTCCTTGGGGAAGCCAGTCCCCGGGTACGGGCTGGCTCTGCTCTGCTCTGCCTCTGGATGTGCGCCAGGCCATCCGAGACAGCGCCCGGGGAGGAGCTTCCTGACCCAGCTCCTTCCGTGGGAAGTGAACCCCCTGGCTCCCGTTGCCCAGCCTCTGCAGGAGGGCTGTCCTGCTCAGCTTCAGTGGGCGCAGGAGAAGGCAAGAAAGATGGACTCAGAAGCGGGAGGAGCTCCACCATCACCCAGAAAACCAAGGCCCAGTGCGGGCAGGAAACACCGGCTCCTGGTGGTTTGGCAAGTTGGATGCAGAGCTGGGACTAGATTCCTGTTTTCCAGGGGCCTCCTGAGACCAGGAATCTTTCCACTGTGCTCCCAGAGTGTGTAATTGCTGTTATTCTCGCCAACCACAGAGACTGCGGTGTTTGGCCTACACTTTCTTGCACAGTATTGTGGCCCTTCCAGCAGGCAGAGAGCCAGAAGGGCACTCAGACATGTCTGAACCATCTTGACCTAGATTCTGGGTTTCCCGATAGGGCTATTTGCCAGTGGGGTACGCTGAGGTGGGCTCTTCTGTGACACACCCCAAGTAATGCAAGTGCTCTCCTGCACCACTCCGGTAGGTGGCCTGGGCAAAAGGACACCTCTTTACCCGCTCTGTCATTGGAGACAGAGACTAGACACGCCAGAGCCACCAGCCACAGCCATGATGCACGCAGCGCCCATGGAAACACCAGGCAGCCAGCTGCCGCCCTGGAGATGCTGAGAGAGAGAGAGGCAGGCAGGCAGGCAGACAGGCGGCAGGTGCGCGAGGCCAGAAGGGCAGGGAGGGCCGCTGTCCAGTGAGCGGCGTGGCCGCAGGGCGCCCCCTGCAGGGCAGTGAGAAAGGGGTCCGGGGCGCGAGCCGTGGGGCGCGGGGAGGCACCCACAGCTACCAAACGGACGCGGCGGCGCCGGGCGGACGCAGGGCCGCGCCGAGGGCCGGAGGGACGCACAGGCGGGCATTCGCCAGAAAAGCGGCGCAGGCTCGGGCGCCTCCTTGGCGGAGGCAGCCAATTCTCGGCTGCAGCACGGGAGGGGCGGGAGAGCAGGAGGCAGGAGGTGCCGTCGGGGCCCTCCCCTTGCCCCGCCTCCCGGTCAGAGCGCTTTGCCGCGGGCGCGTTGTTGGTTTCGGGTTGTCAGGCAGCCGCAGCTTAGGCGAGGCTGCGGGGGACCCAGAGGCGGTGGGGGTTTGGCTCGGCCATGCCCGCTGTCGCGGCCTGAGCCCCTCCATCCCCGCAAGCATGAAGGACAGTGGGGACTCCAAAGACCAGCAACTCATGGTGAGACCCCATCAACCTCCTCGATTCCATCCGCAGCCCAGACTCCCAGTCGGCCTCCTGGCTCCCCGCCCCCCCCGCCCCCCAAAAAGGACATTCAAGATCAGGGCATGGGACTATCCAGCGCAACTTTCCCTAAGTCCTGGATGTCACGAAGGAAGGCATCATGGCCATCCTGCTGAGGCCTGAAAAATTAGCCCAGCTTCAACCCCGGCCCCCTTTACTCCTTCCCACCAGGGGACCCCTCCCTCCCCCAAACCCTGTGCAGATGGGTCTCCTGGGGCACGACTGATCTCTGATCCAGAAACGCCAAGGGCAGGGTGGGCTGGACCTACCTGGGAGTTTCCTGGTGAACCAGCCTGATGGGGTCAGGAGTTTAAAGGGACTGGGGGTCACAGGTAGGCGGACAAGAGCCCTCAAGTGCCAGAGGAGCTGACATGTGTCGGGGACTGGCTGGTTATTGGGTTGCAGTACAGATGCTGCCCCAAGTCAGGGCCAAGTATTTCAGAAGAGTGCTGGAACTGACTAAGGGGGGCCCCCAGAGCCCGAGGGTCTGGTGCAGATGAAGAGGTGTGAATGGGGGGCAGGGTGGGAGCAGGTAGAGACTGAAGACAGATTCCTGATTATCAGTGATGTTGGGTCAGAGTGATGAGGGAGAAGGCTCAAGTGACCCCCAGGCCACCACCCCCTCTATAACGTCTGACAGATGGGAGTGGGCCTTTGTCACCAGCAGGTGGGTGGTGAGGTAACTGGAGGATAATGCTGTCCCCAGCCCCCAGCCCCCAAGCAAGCCCCAGACTCTGGAATAACTTCTCTGGCTGTTTAGAATGTGTCTCTTTGAAAATGGCTTGCCTTTTTCAAGCCATTTGAAAAAGGCTTGATGCTGTGCGCCCCCACACCAGGACAGGGACAGAGGGTCCTCGCCTCCCATCAGTGGAGTTTGGCTGAGGAGGCTGGTACAGGAGATCCGACAGGCAGTGGAAGCCCCTCTGAAAGTGGAGTTCTCTACTCAGTGGAAGGGCCCACACCCCCCATTGTTTTGGGGAGGCCCAAGCACATGGTGAAAATCCGCCAACTCTCACTGGCTGGAGAATAGAGAAAGGAGGGGCCCCGATGACACTGACCCCCAGTAGGTGTGTGGTCACAGATTGTTAGGATAAGGAGGGGAAGTTCCCCAGGCCCCCAACCCCCTCCTCCCACTCTCAGTGCGTGTACCATTGGTTGCAGTGCATCATTCACAGATGCACAGACAGGTTGCTCTAGTCCCAAAGGCTCCAAGTTCAAAGCCCACAGGAGCTGCCAGTGCTTAATTTGGATGTGTGACTGATGCAGACCAGAGGAGCAAGCAGCTCTCTCCCCTGGGGCTCTCCCTGAGCTACAGGCTCCTGGGGAAATTCATAAACTCAGATATAGCCCACAATCTGTGGACTTGCTACCTTTGACACAGTCAGTGGCCGTAAACCACTGAGTTTTACTTAAGACAAAGAAGGCCTGGGATGGCTGGACGCAGGAGAACCCATGGGTCTTTGTCTAATCTCAGGTGTCTGGCCTTCCCTCCCAGGTGGCGCTCCGGGTTCGGCCCATCAACGTGGCGGAACTGGAGGAAGGAGCCACCCTCATCGCCCATAAAGTAGACGAGCAGGTACGGGGTGCTGTGTCTGGGAGCTACAGGGCAGGGCAGGACAGAAGTCTGTTCACACCTGATGAGGGCAGGTACCTGCTCACCTGATATGGACAGGAAGGGCCCCTGTGGCTTGCAGCACCATTCTTCCTCTACCCACCAGACTCTTGGCTGACCTTGAACTGGCAACATTGTCAAGGAAACCAGGGTTTTTCTTCCAGGAAGCCTTCCTAGATTGATCCAAAGAGCTGAAAGCTTCCCTGGTCTGAGTGGTTCCTGATCCCCTCAGTCCAGCCCTAAAAGTTTCACATACCTTCCATGTGCTCATGACATGACTTTCCCACCGTAATATGTTTACTACCTAGAGAGCACGTATTTATATGGTCTAGAGTTGGAGCCCATCTCCAGAGGGTTCATGTTTTGCAAAGTCGTAGGATGTATGTTTGCTCTCTTAATCCTCATGTCACCATGATGAGGTGGGCAGGGCAAGTCCCACCTCTGTTTACACAGGAGGCAATAAATCAAGTACCCACAACATACTGGGGACACTGCTAGGAGCCGGGAAACTATGGTGAACAGAAAAGACCCTGACCTCCCTTCGTTACCTTAGAGTCCAGTGTGGGAGGACAAGACATTAATCAAAGAACCGAAGCACAAACAGATGTAAGTTTGCAGCCAGCAAGGCTTACAAAGAAAAGTGCAGTGCTATGCGATTATGCAAGAGAGGGACTTGACCTAGCCCGCAGGTCAGGGAGGGCTCCCTAAAGGAACGGTGCTGGAGCTGGAACAGGAGGGCTGAAGGAGAGGTCATCAGGAGTGTGTGTGAAGGGAGAAATTTAAACCAGAGGAACTTGCATGTGCAAAGGGCCAGTGGTGAGAGGGATTGTGAAGCACTCAGGTAATGTGGCTGCAGCAGGAGGGAGACAGGGCGAGAGGTGCGAGAGGAGGCTGCAGGCGTGGGGAGGCACCAGACCACACACGCTGTAGACCACAGCCAGGATGCTTCCGTAGGTAGCTAGCTGAGGACTCAGGTGCTGGGGTGGGGATGGTGGGGCAGGTTTGGTGTCCGGGTAGGAGCCTCACGGTGGCATGGCCTATGGTGAGTCCGAGAGTGACCACTTGCCTCTGCTCAGTGGCTGCTGCCACTCGCTTCTCCTGAGTGCCACTGCTCAAGGCAGCACGAAGTGCTGGTGAAGTGGGCATGGCACTGTGCCATGAAGAGAAAGGCACAGGTGGGCACCTGCTAAGCCTGGGCCTGGCACGCTGGACTCAGGAAGCCCAGGGTCCATGGGAAGCAAATCAGAGGTGGACAGCGTAGTGTGCCGTGCCTGCCTGCCTCTGGGCTCCCTGAGGGGCAGGTGCCCTCTCCAGCCTCTCCTTCAGCTCAGATGGTGGAGCTGCGGGCATGGCAGGGACAGGTGGTACCAGCCTCCTGATTGCTCTGCCTCTGTTCCCTCTTGGGAAGAGTAGCCTTTCTCAAACACTTTGGGGAAAGTAGGGCATGACTGGGAGGAGCCCATGTAACCTGGCTCGGTCAGCAGGAGCAGGAGGGATGCACGGAGCTCCGTGTGCGCTGCCATTTGTTGGCAGTGTGGCCTTGGGCAGGCTGCTTCTAGGACCCTCAGTTGCCTCCTCTGTAAGTGGGGATGGTGACTGTGATGCCTCTTCCAGAAGGTCTCTGTGGGCTAATGTAGGTACAGTGCTTCCCCAGTGCACGGCACATAGTAGGAGTCTAATAGACGTGAGTTATTGTTGTCTATTAGTGACTGAAAGTCCCCAGGTTGCTGGATTGGCTGATGAGAGGGGCCAGCCATAAAGAGCCAGAGAACACAGGAGGAGAAATGTTCCAGGCGAGGCCACTCCCTGTTTGTCTAATTTGTCCCCAAGGATCTCAGGTCCTCAGGGTTGGGACAATGATGGCTCTCTCTCGCGGCTGCTCTTGGCTCCCAGCTGGAATGGGGGCTGATAGATATGAACTGATGCTGATGGAAATGCTCCAGTCTGGGGACAGCCCATTATATGCCCACACGTGGTGCACACTGGTTCCTTTCTGTCCCTGCCAGTGGAGAGGGAGGGTCTGGCCTGATTGAACCGAGCTACGCCTCCAGGACGGACCCGGCTGGGCAGTCCCAACAGGGCTGCTCCTTTGTCAGCTCAGGGTGCGAGGAAGGTTGTCTGAGTAGCGTGGGCTCAGGCGGTCAGCATCGACCCCGAGCTCCCTCTGTCCCCACTGGATTCAAAGATGCGCTGGCCTGGCCTGCAGCTGGGGAGCAGCCACAGCAAATGGCAGGCTGGGAACCTCTGGAAAACCAGCCGTCCCCCAGTTGCTCTGTCCCTCTGACCAGTAAGGCTCTGACGAGCAGGGGTCCGAGAAGCAAAACGGACGACTGACTTCCCTTGCTTCCCACTCTGAGCAGTCCCCACCCCGGACCTCCATCCTTCTCCAGTGACCCCCACAGCTTGTCTATGGCGCTGGTCCTGAGGAAGGCTGGGTGTACAGGCTGGGTCAGCCTCACTGATGGGCCAGCTGGCTTGTTGTAGATCCTTGTTCCTTTCCTCCTGCGGTCCGGAGCCCTGTGGGCTGCTGGGATGAGTCTGGGAGCGTCCCCAGGACAACATGGCCGTGGAGTCTTTCCAGCACAGGTGCAGGTGGGCCTGATCAGCGGACACAGTACCCTGCCACTCTAAAGAGACATCTGGTTGGGATGTGGAATTACCCACCTGCTTTCCTTTGCTGCCTTGGTTGTGGCCATCTGGCCTGTGTGGCCCAGCCCCACAGGGGGCTCCCCAACCCAGCTTCTTCCGGCCTGGGCTTCTGGGCTCTGCCTCTTGCCTCCAATCTCCCCTCTGTGATGTGTGTTCCTTTGCCCCTGCTGGGGACATCCCAGGCCTAGCGGTGGGAAGCCACTGAGCAGAGAAGCCCAGAGGTCACTATTGGGGGCCCAGACCCTTGGTGGTCAGCAGGGAGGCAGGTGCTACCAAAGCCCACCAGTTGGGGGTCCTGAATGGGGAGATGTGGACCAAGGACTCCGTCACCCACTATCTTGGGCCACTGCAATGGGTCCTAGGGACAGCTTTCCTTAGAGCTAGGCATGATTCTTCTGGGGACGCTGGAGATTGTAGCAACAGTCTGTGCAGAGGTGGACACTGCCACAGGCAAAGTGTCCTCTGGGGACAAGAGGCCAGTGTGGCTGGATTCCGGGGAAGCTGGAGTTAGGGTTTGGATTTGTAGAAGGGACGGTTCAGGTGCCTTGGCTGGCCTGTGGTCCTGGGACCCCACTTTTTAATTCAGGACAGGAATCATACGGCCTTCTTTAAAGGTCTGTGTGAGCTAATGTATGCACATGCTTACCCAGTGCCTGGCACACAGTAGGGGTTTAATAGATGTTAGTCTATCTCAAGGGCTGAAATACACGATGGTTTTAGGCCCTAGAGGTAAGTGAAACAGGGCCCTCCTGCTGCCTCCCTACTGCCTGTGTCAGAGCTCTCAGGCTGGGGTCCCCAGATGGTCACCTCCACACGTCTGTGTTCCTGGATGAGTGTGGTAGGAGCTCAGTCTCCTAGTAGCATCTGGGCTGGGACAGGCCCTGACACCAGACCTCTCAGGGATGCCATTCTGGGGGGCAGGCAGCCTGAGAGGCTGGTGGGGCCCAGGGGGTCCTGGCTGGAAGCAGAAGCTCCAGAACAAACAGCTACCTTCTTCCTCCTCCTCTCCCCCCCACCCTCCCACGCACAAAGCCCACAGCCTGCTGACCCTCCTCCCAGCTTTCTAGACTGTTTATTGACAGGATTTAAGTCACCTGACAATATGTATAATCCCATAATTAGCCTTCATCTGCTCAAAGCCCAACTGTCACCCGCTCTGCCTCTGGGGTCCTGTCTGAGGAGCCATGCAAGGGCCCTCCAGCTCGTGGTTGGGTCTCCATTTCCTCATCAGAGGACAGGAATTAACCCACTCCACCCAGCTGCTGAGAGGATTATAGGAGCTCCTGCATGGGGGAGCTGTGGCCACACGAACGGAAGGCTATTGTGAAACATAAATAAAGTATAAGGTGACAGACGCCGAGTGTGGAGACGGTGGGTGCTGTGGGGGGCAGCCGCCTGGAGCCCTTGTGCCTGCCTGGGGGAGGGGCTCCCTCCACACCCACCACCTGGATGCTTCTTGGCCCCATTGCCCAAGAGCTGAGCTGTGGAGAGTGACGGGGAGAGGACGGGAAGGTTCTTTACCTTGCGCCCTTAGTTATCACCCCACAGATCCCCCCAGCCCCAGACAACCCTAACCTGCTTTCCATCTCTATAGATTCACTTATTTTTGACATTTCATATAAATGGAATCATACAATGTGTGGTCTTTTTGTCGAGCTTCTTTCACTGCCCAATGTTTTCAGGGGTCATTAGTGTTGTAGCACGTGTCTGTGCTTCCTTCCTTTTTTGTGGCTGAATACTATTCCATGCTGTGGATACACCACATTTGTTTATCCGTTCATTAGTTGATGGGCATTTGGGTTTCCTACCTTGGGGCTATTGTCAATAATGCTGCGAGGATGCAAGGATTCTTACACTTAGTGTCTGGATGGCTAAGAGGCAAGAGTGCTGGTTAAAAAGGCAGCTTTGTGGGCCCACTTCCCCAGAGATTCAGTGAAGCTGGGCAGTGCCTGGGAATCTGCCTTTCACAAGCTCCTTGGGGGACTCTGATGAAGACATCTGTAGACCCGTGAAAGACACAGCCCTAGACTATCTTGTAGGTCACACCTCCCCTCATTCTGGGCCTCGGGGTCCTCGGAGTCCTGTAGGCAGGTGGGGACTTGGCCAGGACATCAGTCAGGTTTGGCTCCCTCCTAAGCAACCAGCAGGGGCCTGGTGGCTTTACAAGCTCAGTGGGCTCCTTTCTGGTCTTTTCTATTTAGCCTGAAGGCTGACAGGGCCCAGGGATGCCCCTCCTGGATCAAAGTCTCCTTTCTTGAGCACTCACAGGATGGCACATTTACAACTAGAAATAAGACCAGCAACAAGTTCTCCTTAAAGAAAAAACAAAACAATGAAAAGCCTTCCAGGGGTGATATCTACCTGGAATCAGGCCTTTGCTTTGCCTTGTCTTATTTTCACCCTGAGAATAAAGGGACTTTGGGCCTGGCTCCCTGGACTGGTCCCCCAGGTTCTGATTCTTGGCTGGGGCTCCCTGAGTAAGCTAGGGGTGTTGGTGTGATTTCTTCTCTCAAGACTATGGCCCTGTTGGTCCTCCCTGACTTCCAACCTGGAAGAACGTGAGGCTCAGAGAGGTGATGCAGCTTCCTCTAGGCCACACAGCAGTGTTGGGCCGGAACCCCATTGGCGGCACCTACTCCCTCGGGGAATCTTTGCTGCCAATCTTGGAGGTTTCAGAAGGCATAGTCTAGGTGAGAGGTTCTCAACCAGGGGGCGATTTTGCTCCTGGGGACATTTGGCAATGTCATGACCAGGAGGAGGTTGTGCTACTGGCATCTGGTGGGTAAAAGGCGCTAAACGTTCTACAGTACACAGGACACCTCCTGACAACAATGGTCCAGCCCAAAGTGTCAGTAGTGCCAAGACTGAGAAAGCCTGGCCTAGGTTTAGCCACCTCAAGACCAAAAAGAAGCCAGTTCAAACTGCAGAGTTGCCCAGGGCACCGGCAGCTTAGGGGGTGCAGCTGGAAGGACTCCTGACATGCTTTCTTCATGATACTTCTCACCTAGGAGATGCTGGCGACCAGCCTGGTCCCTAATGGGGACACAGTTTACAGATTAGACACCCTCCTGCTGGCCTAGTGGATCTCGGGTTTCTGGGCTCAAAGTCTGGAACTGTGGAAACACTGAATTAAGAGCAGGTCTGGGAGAGGAGGCAGTGGGGGTGGGGAGAGGTCACCGTGGGGCCTCTGCTGAGTTAGGAAGCCTGGGACTGCAGGGCAGAGTGCCCCCTCCCGGGTGAAGCTGTCCACCTCTCTGCTCCTGGCCCTGCCGGCCACCCCCTCACCTGCGCTGGGAGGCCCTATGCGACCTGTGTGAGCACATCCCCACTGAAACCTCCCAGAGGCAGGTGCCCAGCGTGCCACGGGCATGAGTGTTGTGAAAGAGAAGGCCAGTGCTGAGCCCACCACCTTAGGGCTGGGGGATGGGCCGGCTGAGGGCCCACCTGGGGTAGTGGCAACCCACGTCCCCCTCCCTGCAGCAGGTGAGCGTGCCGAGGTGCTACAGCAGCTCTCGAGGCTGCTGTAACGGAGTCCCATAGACTGGGTAACTTCAGCAACAGAAGTTTATTCTGCCATGGTTCTGGAGGCCGGAAGTCTAAAGGGTCGGTTCCTTCTGAGGCTGTGAGGGAGAATCTGTTCCAGGCCCCTCTCCTTGGCTTGCAGATGCCACCATCTTCTCCCGGTGTGTCTTCATATAGTCTTCCCTCGATGAGTGCCTGTGTCCAAGCTTCCCCTCTTTGTAAGGACACCAGTCATACTCCTGTATGACCATATCCTACCAGAACTATTTACTTCCGGAATGATACTGTTTCCCAAATAGATCACGTTTTGAGGTCCTGAAGGTTAGGATTTCAAACAGTTGGATTTGGGAGAGGACACATTTCAGCCCATAAGAGATGGGCATTTGCCCGGCCAGGCCATGTTGGGCCACACGTCCACTCGAGAGGCAGGGGTGGGCGGCCTGGTGGTTAGGAGTCTGGGCTCTAGAACCCAACAGCTGTGAGTCAGAGCAGCTCTGGCTACATTACCAATCCAATTCCTCCTTAACGTCCAGAGATAATGTAAGTGTTACTCTAAGTTATCAGAGAAAATGAGAACATGTTTGCAAAGCGTTTAGCACTGCGCCTGGCACACTCAAAGCTCCCCCAAAGGCAGCTTTATTCAGCAAGCATTCCTCGGGCATATTTGAGTGCCAGCCAGGGTGACATTTAGGGGGAGTCTTGGAGGATGTACAGGAGCCTCCCAGAGCGGGGGCCAGCATGTCTCACAGAGGGGCCCAGACGTCTCGCCTCTGTGGCCATCTTGGGTCTATGCTCTGGAGATTCCTGGCTGTGAGGACAGGAAGGGAAATTCCTCGGCTCTCTTCCCAACTCTGCATTTCTCACAAGAATCCCCAGTGATTCGGAGCTGAGACCCGCTGCCCACAGCCTGCCTCTCCCCGCATGGCCTTGCGCATGCTTTTCTCCAGAAGGCTCTCCTCACCTCACATCTCTCGGCCAACTCCTGTTCAAAGACTCAGTGCTGGTGCCGCCTCTTCCAGGAAGCCTTGCTCTAGTGGGAAAGCTAGATCAGGTGCCTCTCCTCTATGTTCCGATTGCCTCCTGCAGCCCAGCACTTGGTATTAAAATGATCTGTTCTCTGTTCACCTGTGAGTGTCAGAAGCAGGAAACCAACGTCACTCTCTTTCCCTGGGGCCTCGCTTAATGCCTGGTCCATAAAAGGTACCCAGCAAATATGCTCACCTGGCCTGATTCCCTGTGCTGCTCTCTCTGGCAGCCCAGAGCACCCCTGCCCAGCCCTCCATGGCTCGTCTCCAGTTCACCTGGCCGAGGGCACAAGGGCTCCATTGTATGCCAGAGTGGCCAGGGAAGGGGGAGATGCTCTGGATGGTGGGGTGCAGGCTGGGGCCCAGACAGATGGAGACCCAGACAAAGCCCTCTTTTAGAGGGGATCATGGCAGCCGTGCTGACAATGCACTGATTCAGGAGCCTGGATATCAAAGGAACAAAATGCCCAGGCGGCCATGAACTGGGCAGTGCCGGAAGGTCGTTTGAAGGTGATCAGTGGGTGAGGGGAATCAGTGCATGCTGTTCCCCTTCTCCTGCACCAAAGGCCCCCAGAGGGTACCTCTCAGGCCCTGACTGTGTCCACACTGGCACCCGAGAGGTGAGAACAGGTATGGCTGGTCAGGTTCCCGTTACATCCCTCTGGGACCCACGCCGGGGACTTGTCAGCGGGTTTATCTTCAGTTCGGTCTGAAACTTGATCAGGGCTCATGCTGCTGCCTTTAGGGCCTGAGACAGGAACTGGATCCTGGAAGAGGTTTACAGGGCAGCAGGACTGGAGCCCGGAGGAGGTGGCTGGGGACAGGTGGGCACCCCAGGTAACAGCGCAGGCCCAGACGACCTGTGCTCAGTACACTGACCACCTAGCCTTCGGCAAGCTGTGTGTATGTGTGTGTGGGGGGGTGGGAGTGGCGGGTGGGGGCCCAAAGTCAGTGCTTCCCCTGCACAAAGCCCCAGCCCAGCCTGTCTGGAGCTGTCCCCTCCAACTGGCTTACCTGGAATCCCATCTGATTGGATGAGACTTCTGGGAAAGGCTCCCAGGGTCGGGTCTCCTGGGGAGCTGCCTCACCCCTCCCACTCCCCTCCCTCCATGGAGAATCCCAAAAGAGGGCCATGCTCGGCTGCTGAGGGTCTTAGGCCAGTTTTGATGCAGTGAGGCCAGGTGTGTACCTACTGCAGGAGTCCAGGTGGTGAAGGGCGCATGTAGGATGCTGAGGGGAGTCTGGTGGCAGTCCCAAGGCTGTGGTCCTCCCGCCTGAGCCTCCTGCTCCCTCACCTGTCACTCAGCCACCAGTGGCTCTTTGCCCAACCCCTGGGTTTACCCACTGGCTGAAGGGGTGTGTGGAGGGGTGAGGCAGGGCAGGCCAGGCAGGGTCCCAGGTGCCTCACGGCTGCAGTGAGATAGTAAAGGGTCTGCAGCCTTTGAACCCAGATCCTGATGTGGAGTCCTGTTCCCCCACTTGCTAGCATGTGAGCTTAGACAGGTCACTGCTTTGGGCCCCCATTTCCTCACCTGTAAAGTGGAAATAACAATAAGCCTCACTGCCTGGCCTGTGCGGGGATTAAAGGAGTCCATACGTTAAGTGCTCAAAATAGGTCCTGACACAAATTAAATGCTTAACAAATGTGAACCATTGTTACAGTCGCTCCTCCTTTGGGGAGGTGCATGGGGCATGGTGTTGCAGTTAGAAGTGGATGCGAATCTGGTGCCTCCCGGGGCCTGGGGCACCATGGCACTCTCAGCTCCTTTGGGGCATTGTCAGGTTGAAGGGGGACGTCCCCTTTAGGCATCCAGGCCCAAGCGCCCAGACCGGACCCCTGAGAACTGATGAGGGCAGGGCTGGGCCGAGGCTCGGGCCTAGGGCTGCCTGGCTCCAGGACCTCCAGCAAGACCCGGCCGTGGACCCCTGGCTCTGGCTCCCCCACCCCTTGCCCGCACCCCGAGTGAGGAGGGGAGAGGTCAGTGTGGGCCTGGAGATCCTGGGTGACTGCCGGCTGCCTCGGGTACCTTTGCAGATGGTGGTTCTCATGGACCCAATGGAGGACCCTGACGACATCCTGCGGGCTCATCGGTCAAGGGAGAAGTCCTACCTGTTTGACGTGGCCTTTGACTTCACTGCTACTCAGGTGACAGGGGGCCTGGGTCAGGGACACCGGGGCCTGGAGACAACCTTTGCCCCACTAGGAAGGGAGCCCTCCGGGGACCTGCCACTGACCCTCAGCCTTCCCTCTCCCACTCGCTCTCTGGCTTTCACCCTGCTGTGTCCCCACGCACCCTGCTGTGTCCCCACGCACACAAGTGTGCACGTGCCTGCATGGCGCATACACAGCCTCCCACATGGACACACCCAGGTCGATGTGCAGACCCCACCCTACACGGGTACCCACACGGCACACCCTGCAGTTGGCCCTTATGGGGAAGGTGCTTGAAGCCCATCTGGTGTGGGGAGGAGCGCCTCGGGGAAGCTGACACCCTCCCAGGGACCCCCATCTTGCCCATCTGCAGGATGATCCCAGGAGCAGATGTAATGCGTCCTTGGGGCGGGGGGCCAGGAGCCAGCTGTGGAGGGAGGTGTCTCAGGTGTCCTGAGCTCTCTTTCAGGCTGGCATCCCCCCATGGGGTGAAAGCAGAGACATCCATCCCCCACTCCCCACCCCCAATTCTCTGAGCCAAGGGCTCCAGGGACAGAAACCCTCCTGTTGGGGGCCAGCACATGCCAGTGGGCGTGTGTGCGCTGCCCTGCCAATGTTCCAGGCCCCTAATGGGTCTCCTCTTGCGTACAGGAGATGGTGTATCAGGCCACCACCAAGAGCCTCATCAAAGGTGTCATTTCAGGCTATAATGCCACCGTCTTTGCCTATGGCCCCACAGGTGAGGAGCTCAGACCATGGGCGAGGACTGGATGCCCACTGTCCCCCTGAGGGACAAGCCCCCTCGTTCTCCATCAGAGAACTAGTCTGGCCCCAGCGGGTGCAGGAATCAAGGATATGGCTGACCTACCCCGCCCCCCAGGGCCCTCAGGCCCCAGAGGCCCCATCCCCAGCCAATGACGCTGTCTTCCCTGCTCCCCACCTCTCTACCATCTGGGGGGCTCAGCCTTGGGACAGACCCAGGGTGCCAGGAGGCCCTGCCCAGTAAGGTCATGCTACAAGCTCACCCTGCTCACCCACCCACCTCTTCTGCCCCAGGCTGCGGGAAAACCTACACCATGCTGGGCACCGACCATGAGCCCGGCATCTATGTTCGGACCCTCAATGACCTCTTCCGCGCCATTGAGGAGACCAGCAATGACATGGAATATGACGTGTCCATGTCCTACCTGGAGGTGAGCCCTCCCCCCACACCAGCTTGGACAAGCAGCCCTGGGGCCAGGTCACTGGGCAGCTTCCTGGGGTGCTTATTGCTGTTGCTCTCCCACACACACTGTTGACTTCACTTTACAAAAATCTAAGGCTCAGAGAAGTTAGGCAACTAGGTCAACATCACACCGTAAATGAGGAAGCAGGGATTCAAACTCAGGACCCCATGGCTTTAAAGCCAAGCCCTGCTCGTTGTCCCACGCTCCAAAATAGCCTTGTCACTGAGCACAGGCTCAGCTGCCCTCCCAGATGGCTCACCATGTCGCCATCCTCACAGATCCATTCCTTAAAGCCAACCCTGTCTGCCCTGCCAAGCTACCTTCAGGCGCTCCCTGTACGTGGGGGCAGGTGAGAACTGTACATACATGGACAGGCTTGAACCTGCTGGCCTCTGCTACCTACGCACAGACCCCGGCGCTCACCTGTGGGACTGCTACCACCAGGCAGCACTGAGTCAGCGGGGGCGGGAGCACGTAGAGCCCAGAAGAGGCGGGAGAGCCAGGGGCTGGACTCCATCTGGTCCCTTGCTCCTTTGGCCCCCTCCAGGAGCTGATAATCTCCTGGGTGACAGCTCAGGAAGGGCAGTGAGGCATGGCTGCCAGAAGCTGCTTCTCCAGCATGCTTTTGACCCTACCAGCAAGCTGCACTGGGTGTGGGCAGCGGGGAGAAGTGGTGTAAGGGTTACCTAGCAACAAGCAGGGCTGGCCATCAGTCAGGTCCCCGTCCTCTGCCCAGTGCCCAGCCTGGCCGCAAAGGGAGTCCCACTTGGCTTTGCTGCCTGGCATCCTTGGCTCTGGCAGCCTGACATTCCCCTGTGGATGCTGAAGTCTTCACCTCCATCCCGCAGACAGGAAGGGGCCTGTGGGCTCCTGTGCCCTTCTCACTCGGGAGGAATGGGGACCCTGAGCCTTGCCTGGACCGCCTGCCCTTAGTCTCCCATTGACACGGGTCACCCACCTGTCCCATCAGATCTACAATGAGATGATCCGGGACCTGCTGAACCCCGCCCTGGGGTACCTGGAGCTGAGGGAGGACTCCAAAGGAGTGATCCAGGTGGCAGGAATCACGGAGGTCTCCACCATCAATGCCAAAGAGGCGAGTCTTATGCAGCCAGTCGGGGCAGTGGAAAAGGCCCCTGACCCCAGAGGGCGCGGGAGGGGTTAGAGGACTGGAGCCAGAGAGCAGCTGCTCAGCTGGGGCCAGGACAGACACAGAGAATCCTGTATGACCGCAAGCAGGGGACTGTCACCTGCGCCCATGCCCCCAGCCCGTGCTGACCCTGGGGGACTGACCCAGCGACCGGCCTCCCCGTTTACACACAGACGCTACACTACCTTCCCCAGGCTTCACACATAAGGGCTGACCCACCCCTTCCTGGGCCCCTGCCCAACTTGTGGGAGCTTCACCCAAGAGTGGCTCCCCTCCCTCCCTCCCACCCAGATAATGCAGCTGCTGATGAAGGGGAACCGGCAGAGGACCCAGGAGCCCACGGCAGCCAACCAGACGTCCTCGCGCTCCCACGCCGTGCTCCAGGTGGTCGTGCGTCAGCGCAGCCGCGTCAAGAACGTCCTGCAGGAGGTGCGGCTGGGCCGGCTGTTCATGATTGACCTGGCGGGATCTGAGCGGGCGTCCCAGGTAAGGCCCGAGCCCCTGCAGGCTGGGGGAGAGGATGTCAGTGGGGAATGTTGGCCTGCAAGGTGAGGTCGGCTCCCATGGGACTGGGGAGAACAGTTTTGGGTGGGGGAGGGCAAGGATGCTGGCTTCCCAGCTCCCTAGGCGATGGGGGAGGGGTGAAAAGCCCCCCGGGGGAGGGTGGGGATAAGGGGTTCCCCAGAGTAAGGGACTGGGGGGTGTTACCGAGGAGCAGGATGGGAGTGTGGGGTGGGGTGTCCTGAGGAAGCACCCCGGGGCTTTTTGTGGAAAGAGGCTTGGGAGGATGGGGGTTTCTCCAGGGAGGGAGACTGACTGCCCTGGAGGAGGTTCAGACAGGGCAAGAAAATGAATGGACCCAGGTTAGGAGCTGGTTATGGGGGAACAAATATCCCCTGACTAGGGGGCCCTGGGCAGAGCCTGGGAGAGGGCCCTGCCAACCACATCAAGTAGAGAAAAAGGTCTGTCACCCATTTCTCACAGCATTTGCCCCCTACCACTAACCCCTGCTTGTCTGGCTTTTCAGCCCTGCGCCAACAGCGCCACCCAGCAAGTGTAGGCCCAGGACCCCCTCCTGTGGGCAAATGGAACTTCATGTTCACCTGACCCCCGAGGCTGGGTGATGTCACTGTTAGCACTCAAGCAAATGTAAGGGACAGGACATCGGCCAGGAAGAATTAACAGGGTTTTGTGTCTGAACGTGTGGGGTTGGGTTTGAACAGGGTGAGGTTCGGGATACAGACCCCCCTCTTCCAGCAAGGCCCCAGGGCTTCCTGGAGGGGCACCGGGGAGCAGCCAGTGGGAGAGAGTGCGCTCTGCCGCCATTGGAACGAGTCCCAGCTTTGGAAGGCTGGGCGGATACGCCTCCTGTGGGCAGCTGTGGGCACAGCCTCCCTGGCCTGACACTGCCCTGCAGGTCTAGGGGAGAGGAATCTACCCTCCAACACACACGCTCACACACATCCATGCACACTCACAGATACACACCCTGTCTCACCCACATGCTGTCACACTCACTACACGCACATCCACACCTTTCCCTCCTGCCCCCCTGAAGCCTGGGACGCCCTCTAGAGCCAGGTGCCTGTGGGCCCGCTGCCTGGAAAGCCACCACCTCCCTCCATCTCATTCTCCCCCGTGCACTAAGGTGCGAGGGTGCCAGCCTCGGGGACACAAAGAAGCAGGCTGTCTCAGCCCTACTCGGAAGCCCCCAGTCTGTCACTTGTCGTTCAGAGGCCTCCTTGTTCTCTTCCCTTCTCAAATGCTTGGAAGGAGGGTGGGGCAAGACCCGGGTCATCTCTACATTTCAGAGCCCTGAGGGAGAGGGAGGGGTTTATAACCCAGGATCCCCAGGGTGTTGGTAGTGACACCTGTCCTCTGCCACAGAAGGCCACAATTATGCCCCCTGCTCGCCCCCAGACACAGAACCGTGGGCAGCGCATGAAAGAGGGGGCCCACATCAACCGCTCCCTGCTGGCCCTGGGCAACTGTATCAACGCACTGAGTGACAAGAGCGGCAACAAATACATCAACTATCGCGACAGCAAGCTCACCCGGCTCCTGAAGGTACCAGCTGCAGCCGGGCCTAGGCGCTGGGCACCAAGGGCGGGGTGCCAGACTTAGCAAATAAAAACACAGGATGCCCAGCCACATTGGAATTTCAGATAAACAACAAAATTTGTTTTAGAATAAGTATGTCACATGCACTATTTGGGACATACTTATACTAAAAAAAGAAATCATTTGTTGTTTATCTGAAATTCAAATGTAACTGGGTGTCCTATATTTTACCTGGTGACCCTCACCAAAGAGTGGGCAACAGGGAGGGAAAGGAGCTGCACCGGGGCTGTGGGTGTGAGAGAACTAAGAGCCGTCTGGATTTGGGGTTTAGGTAGATAGATGGGCTTGTGGCTCACAAGTCTGCTATTTGGGGGCCCACTCCTGGCGGGGCTCTGTGTTCAGTGCTTCACCCACTGGCTCCTTTCATGCTGTCAACTACTCTTTGAATTAGAGGGATTAGTATTTCCATTTGCAGGTGGAGAAACTGAGGCACAAAGAGGCTAAGTAGCTTTCCCAAGGGGTCTCACTAGTGGGAGTGCTGGAGGCAGGATCCAAACAGGTCTGTCGGGTCTGATGTCACAGCTGCAGTTTGCTTAACGCCCACCCGCCATCGTACTGCATCCACAAGCTGGGAGGTGGGGACAGCTGCATAATGACTGCCAATTTTAGAAAGCGTGGAAGCCAGGGGTTAGACAGGTGAGGCGCTTGCCTGAGGTCCCTCAGCTGCATCACTCTCCAGGACACGGTCAAGCCCAGGGCAAAGGAGGGGGTGGCCACAGGCCATGTTCAACCTTCATACAGAAGTCCCCGTCCCTCACTCCAGCCAAAACAGCAGTGTCATCAGCAGTCAGAAAAGGGGTCCGTGGGGGCCAGAGGTGATGGGATGGAGGAGGGAAGAGCCCCCTCTGATTCCCAGGCAACCATGGCTGCTGCTTGGAAGGAAAGGGAAAGCCAGAAGACCCTGATCGGGATACTCGAAATTTTCAAATTAGAATTTGGAGAAGGAACTGGAAGCGGGATGGGAGGGTATGGGAGAGGAGGAGAGGAAACCTGGGCTCAGGACCTGTGAGTGTGTGTGTGAGTGTGTGTATGTGTGAGAGAGTGAGAGACAGAGCGAGAAGGAAGGCACCCACGACAGGTGCCGGCGGGGGGGTGTCCCCAGCGTACCACAGCCCCCCCCCTCTCACCCAGGATTCCCTCGGGGGGAACAGCCGCACCGTGATGATTGCGCACATCAGCCCAGCGAGCAGTGCCTTCGAGGAGTCCCGGAACACCCTGACCTACGCCGGCCGGGCCAAGAACATCAAGACCAGGGTGAGGGCCCCTGCTCTGTCCCCCAGGGCACACCTTCCTGGGCCGAGATTCAAGCCCGGGACCCTGCCACTCCTGCCCCACTCTCTCTGGAACCAGCCACCATTTCACTAGCTTCATTCCCCAGTTGAATTTCACCCCAGGTCCCCTCCCTGCACCTTGAACACCTGCTCGCCTGCCAGGAAGCCCACAGCTCCCGAGGGTTCCCTTCTTCTTGTTCAAGGTCTGTGCTCCCCTGGCCCAGACGCTGACATTCTCAAAGTACCTCTTCATCGTCCTCGTCAATGCTGAGCCCTCTAACATACCATCTCATATGCTCCTCCAATGAGGCAGGAGTTATCACTATCCCCACTTTACAGTTTAGGACAATGGAGCTGAGGGAAGTTATGTGACTTCCCCGGTGGGCAGTGATGGCGCTGAGATTATCCCCGCTGCCTGTTAGGAACTCTGTTCCGACCTGTGTGTGTAGAGGGGCAGGAATGGATAAATATAAGATAGGAATATTCTCCCGACCCTACAATTTTCCAGCCACTCTTCCAGGTGCTTTTATGTTCTAGTCCAACGCTCAAGGAACTTAATAGGGGAGGAGACATGTCCTTAAAACAGTTCATTGATAGTTCAGAATATTATTAATAGCAGGTAAGTGATGCCAGCAGTCCGTGGGTGCTGGGATCCCGTGGAGCTCTTTGGAGACTAGGGGCGGGACTCTGAGGGATGGGGGGACTTTCCAGAAGAGAGGGAGCACTGGGGATAGAGGTTCCAGAGGCAGGAAGGAGATGGTGTCTGTGGCGTGGGGGTGGGGAAAGCAGGATGATTCCTTGGCTAGAGCAGAATGTTCATGATGGAGCAGTGAATCCAGAGAAAATCCAGAGAGACAGGGCTGGGCCTTCAACACCAGGTGAAGGAATGAGGGCGTCCCCCAAGCAGCAAGAAAAGCATTTTAGGAGCATGGCTCTGTCAGGCAGGTAGTGTGACATGTTGTGGGGTTGCAAGCAAGGAGGCCATTACTTTCATCCAGAAAGACGGGAAGGTGGGGGAAAGAGAAAGGAAGACCCCGCAGCCAGGCCCTGGCACCTGGTGACTGTCCCTGCTCTGCCCCCATCCCGTGCTCCCTATAGGTGAAGCAGAATCTGCTCAGTGTTTCCTACCACATTGCCCAGTACACCAGCATCATCGCCGACCTGCGGGGCGAGATCCAGCGACTCAAGTGCAAGATCGACGAGCAGGGTGGGCGAGGCCACACCAGGGGACGGCTGGAGCGGGGTGACATTCGCCACATCCAAGGTATGTGCGTCTATGCTAGTGGGAGCCCGTCTCCTGCAGCCTTTCCAAGCTGTCTCAAATTGCTCTGGGGTCAGGCAGTGCTGGGTTCAAATCCAGACTCTGCCCTGGTAGCCTTAGGCTAGTCACTCAACTGCTCTGAGCCTTCTATCAACTGTCATCTCTGAAGATTAGGTGGGGTCACAGGAGTGAGAGACCCCTGAGCATTTAGCTGTGTAGGACGTGACCCTCAGGGTGGCAATGTAGGTCTGTGAGGCTATGCCCAGCAAAAACCAGAAGGGGTACAGTCTACAAGAGACTGTATTTGCAATGTATACTTGCAATGATGGTTTTCCAACAGATGGCAGCAAAGTATCTAAGGGACGCCTTTTTATAGTTGACATAGGGGTGCTGTAAGGGCTAGCAGAAGCCCAGTTCATGCGCAGGAGCTGGGGATCACCTTGAGGCCACAGCCTGAGGGCTTAATGTGGAAGTGGGGTGTGGGAGGAGGTAGTAATCTAGGAGGTCTTTTTAGTGGAGGTGATGGACAGGAAGTAGTTTGGGAAGAAAGGGAGGGGAGGGCCCCAGGTGGGACTAGACTTTCCTGGCCTGAAGCTTCCTTCTTCACTGAGCCCCCCCACACCTCTGATGGGCAGCCGAGGTCCAACAGCACAGCGGGCAGGATGAGCAGGCCGACATGGGACAGCTGCGGGAGCAGCTCATCAGCGCTTTCCAGGAGCAGATGGACGTGCGGAGACGCCTGCTGGAGCTGGAGAACCATGCCATGGAGGTCCAGATAGACACTTCCCGCCACCTGCTCACCATCGCTGGGTAAGCAGCCCCTGCCTGCCCCAGGACCTGGGCTGGGGACGGAGGGGCTGGAAGCTGTAGCTACTCATTGTGCCCTGTGCCCCATGGCCTAAATCCTGTGTCTCCCCCGGGGGGGTGGGGCTGTGGCAGCTGGGAGCACGAGAAGTCTCGCAGGGCCCTCAAATGGAGGGAGGAGCAGCGGAAAGAATCCTACACCAAGGACGACAGCGAGAAGGACTCGGACACGGGTGATGACCAGCCAGACATCCTTGAGCCGCCAGAGGTGGCCTCAGCGCGGGAGAGGATTGCTGCCCTGGTGGGCGAGCAGAAGAAACTGCGCAAGCAGAAGGTACCCATGATTTGGGGACAGGGAGAGGGGGTTTGAGAGGCTAGAGCCAGAAGGGGCCGAGGGCAGGACCAGAGGAATGAGACCTGGTCGTTCAGGCCACAAACTCTGTGTGACCTTGCTAAGTTCCTTAGTAACCTCTTTGCACCTCAGGTTCCTCACTTGTAAAGTGTGAGGAGTCACGGTGCAGCCTAGTGGAGTTTTTGGGAGGATTAAATAAATGCCTTTCGCATACCAAGGACTCAAACAATGGTAGTCACTATTGTAATTAGGGTTTTCCAAATAACGGATCTTTGCCTTCTGTTCTGGAGCATAACCAAACCAGGGGGCTTCAGGGTACGTGAGCCGTGAGAACATGAGCTGGGCTGGGGTTGATGGGTGGGTTGTGGTCAGGGCGTCCAGAAGGTGGGCACAGAGAGGCCACACAGGAACAGCCCCTGGTTGCAAGGCCCAAGATAGAGCTTCAAGAGTGGGCCTCAGAGTGGAGCTTCAGCCGGGAGCTCGGAGTCTGGGGGCTGGAGAGACATGGACAAGCTGGACGACCCCTTGCCCACTGCCTGGCGCTGACCTCGCGCTGTCCCCAGCTGGCGCTGGAGCAGCGCTGCCGCGAGCTGCGCACACGCGGTCGGCGCCTGGAGGAGACGCTGCCGCGGCGCATTGGCTCCGAAGAGCAGCGCGAGGTGCTTAGCCTGCTGTGCCGCGTGCACGAGCTCGAGGTAGAGAACACCGAGATGCAGTCGCACGCGCTGCTCCGCGACGGAGCGCTCCGCCACCGCCGCGAGGCTGTGCGCCGCCTGGAGCAGCACCGCAGCCTCTGCGAAGAGATCATCCAGGGCCAGCGGCAGATCATCGATGGTAGGCCCCGCGCCTTGGAGCCACCCACGGGCCCCACTGACCCGCAGAGGGTCCGAGGGCACGCCTGAGCCCTGCCCCTCCCCCAGCAGACTACAACCTGGCCGTCCCCCAACACCTGGAGGAGCTCTACGAAGTGTACCTGCGGGAGCTGGAAGAGGGCAGCCTGGAGCGGGCCACCGTCATGGACCGGGTGGCCTCCAGGGCCCTGCAGGTGGGTGCCTGGGCATGTGCTGATGCCCATGGCAATGCCTGCAGGGAGCTGGGATGCCCATGGGACCAGGCTAGCTGGTACCCCAGGGAGCTGACTCCCTTTCCTTCTTACCCCATCCAAAGTCTGGCCAAGCCTGAGGAAGGTCCCCTTCCTGGGGTATTCTTCTCTGGCACTTGTCCCCACCCAGGGTCTGAAGGGCAGGGCTGGCTAGCCAAGATATCACAAATGGCCCCGGATGCCCTCCCAGGAGACTAAGCCATCAGGTGGTGACGCTGGGGATGCTTAGCAGCCACAGCTTATTCTTTGGGACCCAGAACACAAACCCACTGCCTTCTGGGGCCCCCAGCCCACGTTTTGGCCCTGGTCTCCCTGTGTGCCTTTGCCACCCTGTGCCGATATCTGGGCCAGGACCAAGTCTTCTGACGGTCCATCCCTGTCCCCTCCAGGATGGCTCCTTGCCCAGAATTACCCCAGCAGGAGCCACGCTGACCCCTGACTCTGACCCGGAGAGTGTGAATATGCTGAGCTCTGAAGCCCAGCGCCTGCAGAACAGCGTCCTCCCTCCCCTCAGCACGGAGAGGTGAGACCAGGACGCACTTCCCGCCTGTCCCACAGGCTGTGGCATGTCCCAGGGATGCCAACCCAGATTAGGGCCTCCTGGGGAAGATGGCGCAGGAGCAAAAGGGAGGATGCGGCATAGGTCTAGAGCCAGGACTCCTGAGTTCTCTCTCGCTTCACGAAATAGCTCTTCCCTGGACTGGGGGTGGGACCTCTCTGGGACCAGCCTGGTCAACAAATACTCATCCTCTCTGCCAATTCCAGTGAAACCAACCGTGTATTCAAGGCCAGTCCCCGGGCCTGGCAGGTGAAGAGCTCCTCTGTGACCACGCCCCCTCCCATCCAGATCGGCGGCCTGGTGACCCAGGAGGTGAGCCCAGAGCACCTGCTGGGCCTGTGGGCTTCACTGCTGAGGGTGGGGGCACAGGGGTGCACAGCCAGCTGTTGGGATGGGGCCTGTCCAAAACAGACACCACCCGTGAGGCCCTGCTGTCTCTGTGAGTGGGTCCTGGGGTCCCTGCCATGTTCAATGCCTTTCTCTTCCCAACCACTTTCCCTGCAGGCCCCCACTCAGGACGGCCTGGTCAGCCTGAGCAGCCGAATCAACTCTTCCCCCGACAGCAGCGAGACCCTGTCGGAGATCCCTTTATCCTACAAAGGTGTGCCCCCTGCCTGTCATCCTGAGCCTGGCATCATCTAAACTGCTCAGATCACCCAGCTTATAGCCCTTTCCAGCCCTCTGCACTGCTGAACACACCCCTGCTACTCATTCTATGAAAGGGAGTCACCAATGTCCAGACAGGATTAACCACCTGCCCAAAGACACACAGACCTGGGTGCACAATCAGAAATCAGATTGGGTAACACATGACACGTAGGATCATAGCACCCCTTCCCACGCAGTAATAATTGTAATGGCAAATATAGCTGGAACCCATACCCCCCGGCCATAGACTAAGCCTGTTATCTCAGTTAATCTCATGATAACCCTACGGGGTTAGTTTTACCACCCCCAGTTTACAGATGAAAGTGAGTTCTTCAATGGCAAGCAAGTGGGGCGTGCAGGGGTTGAAACCAGGCATTCTGCTTCCTATTCATTTCTGCTGAGGCAGAGGAAGGGTGTTGAGGTGCAGGAGGGAGACAACTATGTGGCTTTGATCCCAGGCTGGGTGTCCCCTCTGTCTTGCTCCAGAAAAGAAGGCGATCCTGACAGGTACCAAGTGCATCTCAGTGAAGGCTGCCCGGAGTCGTTCGAGGACCCTGGGCACTGAGGGGCGCCACCTGCTGGCACCTTCCACGGAGTGCAGCAGCCTATCCCTGCGCTCGCTGAGTGAGGCAGAGGATTCGCGGCCACCCGGCCAACTGGCCTGCAAGCGGCCACCCAGCCCCACGCTGCAGCACGCTGCCAGCGAGGACAACCTGTCCAGCAGCACGGGCGAGGCCCCGTCCCAGGGGGTTGAGCATCGTGGCAACAACCCTGGGCCTTGGCTGCGAGGCCAGAAGAAAAGCCTGGGCAAGAAACGGGAGGAGTCACTGGAGGCAAAAAGGAGGAAGCGGAGGTCCCGGTCCTTCGAGGTCACGGGGCAAGGGGTGAGGCCAGGGATCTGGGCGCCTTCCTTGCAGGTGGGGGATGGAGGACTGGATTCCTCCAGAGGCTCCAGGGCACCTGCACCAGCCCTGCACCACTCCCCATGCCTCTGTCTCCAGGCTGACATAGAAGCTGGAGCAGATCCCTGTAGCAGATCCTCACGTAGCCCCTCCTCACCTCACTTGTTCTCCAACCAACGCAGCTCACCCGTCCCAAGACACACCTCCTGGGCCCTCGTCTCTTGGAGAACATCTCGGACCACAGGATGCCAGTGTGTGGGCACCCAGCCTCTGGTATCCGGCATCTGGGAAAAGTCATGCTGCCTTTGGCCAAAGTCAAACTCCCTCCAAGACAGAGGATCGGTCAGTACCAGCAAGGGAGGGACTGGGGAAGGGGAGCCCTTGATCAGCCCAGGGAGGACGCATGTTGAGCTGCCTGCCTACGTCTATGGCTGCCCCTTGCTAGAAACAGGGTTCTTGCAGAATATTCTGGGACCAGCATGTTGGGGTTGTGCCCTGAGGGAGTTCAAGGCCACTGGGTGATCAGAGAGGAGAGGGAGACATCCTAATCCCTGCTCCTGGCCCTTCCCCTGTTGCAGGCCCTAGGGACTCCTCCCCTCTTGCTGTTCCCTCCAACCCAGCTGGTGTTTCCCGACGGGCTGCACAAGGGCCCCGCCTGCCCCATGGCAGCGCAAGCACCCACGGCAAAGATGGACGCTTCCGGCATAACTGAGGGGCCGTGCCCGGAACTCTCCCTCCTGCCCCTAAGACTGAATGGGGTATAGCAGGAAATGGGAGATGGAGGCTGGGCAGATGGGGTGACCTGGGAACAAGAGCTCAGGGTCTCAGAAGGCTGGGGCTCCTGAGGCCCAGGAATTGTGCGGGTGCCTGTCCACCCCTTCCATGCGTGCAGTGCCACTGGGGAAAGAAGGTGAGCTCAGGAGGCATGGCCAGGATGACAGGGCTCCCTGGCCTCCCAGCCCTGGACAGAACCCTGTTGCCAAAACCCTGCACAGACCTGTGGCCAGACTTGGCCTCGGAAATGGGGGTGGGGGCAGAGTTGGTAGTGGGACAGGGCTCCTCGGCCCACACCTGGGATGAAGGATCCTGGATGGTGGGGAAGGGGCCAACCAGCATTTCACATACTGCAGGGTGCGATGGGGGGCGGGGGGAGGGAGGACAGAGTCTGGTTTTGTTACTTGGCAGTGGATTTTTCTCCCCTCCTTTTAAACAGTAAAATCCCATGTTGGTCTTGACAGCTGTGTGAGAAACTAGACCTTGTCTGGAATGTGGTAGCCATGACTGATTTGAGATTCAACTCAACTCCCTTGCCCCTCCCTCCCCCCAAACCCCAGCTCCCTCTGGCTGGTTGCATAGCACCAATCTACAAACACCCGGGGGAAAGGGTTTTTCTCTGGACCCTGAGGCCACTCCCCAGGAAGGGCGGGGCTAGCGAGTCCCATTCATGCCCCATCACACCTGCCCGGGGCCCCTCCTCCGAGAGGTCAGAAGGGGGGGGGGTGGCCCAGACCACAGGAAGCCGCAGAACTCAAATGAAATTGCCCAGCTAAGCTCCTAAGCTTCAAGGTGAGAAAACTCCTCAGACTGGACTTGCTGAGGCTACCCAGGCTGGCAGTAGCCCTGACCATTCAGCTGTTCTATCTGCCCTTGTTCTGTGTGGGGGTAGGAGGCCTTCAAAAAAAACGAATGAAAGATGAGGAACCCCTAGACTTGTGGGATCCCCCTTGGGCTGATTTTTTCCCCCCTGGGATTCAGCGGTTCAATCATCCCATCGCCTCTCTGAGCATCGGTTTATTCAACCAAGAGTGTTGCCTTCAAGTCAGCTGTAAAAGCAACTCCTGAAACCTGGCATCTGGTCTACCGCCCTCACCTAGACTCCACCCACCTCCGAAGTCACCACTTTCTGGCCAGCCAAGGGGGCCAGTGTAGGCACCTCCCCTTGCAAGGCCCCTCCCAGTTCCTCTGAGCTATCTATGCCAGGCCTTTATTTCCCAATGCGGAGGCTTCCGGGACCCAGGGTTCCCCGCTCCAGCCCCGCGTAGCTACTTGGGGGTCCGGATGAGGGTGTGATAGACGGGCTTGATGATGAGGTGGAGATGCAGGGCATTCTCCACCAGGTACTCGGAGTTGCGCCGCTGGAGGTCGGCATGAGCCAGGAAGTCGCCCGCCTCCTCGCTGCTCTGGTGGAAGCTGTAGGCGTGGCGGACCAGCAGGCGGCCGTGCTGGCGGGCCCCCACCAGCACCGTCTTCTGGAAGCTCACACCGGCCGCTTCGCCGCTGCTGCTGGCCGGCGTGACCACTAGCCGCGGACGGCCGTCCTCCGGGCGCGCGGCTGGCAGTGCGGTGCCCGCGGCGTCCGCGTAGACAGGCCTCAGGCTGATGGGCAGCCAGCGCGGTGAGAAGAGCACGTTCCACGTGACGCGGCGGCCCAAGTCGTGGCCACTCGGGCCCAACTGTGTCTGGAAGCTGGTGCTGCGGTCGTCGCGGGCCGGGTTGTTGATGACCCACGGGGCGCCCCAGGCGGGCGCGAGGTAGTTGCGGGGCAGGAAGGCGCTGCTGTTGACATCGAAGAATTTGGCGTAGTGCAGTGGCGAGGCGGCGTGGAACTGGTAGGCCTGCAGCAGAAGGTCGGCCACAGCCTGGCCGTAGCGCGCCAGGACCGTCGAGCGCGCTTGCAGCTGGAACAGCTGCGCGGGCGGGATCATGGGGTAGCGGATGGCACGTAGAGCCCACTCGGCCACCTCGGGTGATGGCCGCGCGCGGCTCAGCCACGCCTCCAGCGCTTGGAACAGCTCCAGTTCATCCTGTAACACCAGGTCCGAGCGCGGCAAGAGCTGTGCCAGCAGCTCGGGGCTCACGGCGCCCCACTCGGCGCTCCCCACCACGGCCGACAGGTTCCAGGCCAGAAACTGCAGGCAGCTCTGGCGCAGGGCTTCGTCCCCCATGCTCACCGCGTAGTGGTACCAGCCCACCGCTGGGCCTGCGCCCCCCGCCAGGTGCCCGCGCATGTAGTCGGCCACGCCCCGTTGCAGAGAGGCCACGCGGTACTTGGTGGCCAACCTGTGCAGAGGGATGGCCTGGGCCAGCAGCACCGTCAGCTCACCACAGTAGAGGTACCTGTGGGAGAAATGCAGATATGGGGCAGGGGCAGGGCGGAGCCACCCCCACAACACACACCTCCGCCCCCACCCTGTGACGATTTCTGAGTAGGAGGGGACCCGGCCATAGGGGGAGTGCTTCGTAGTAGGGACACAAACAGAGCAGTGGGCCTTGAGGGTTTGCCATGGGGACATGGAAATAGTATGTATTTACTGAGCATCTACTAGGTCCTGAGCTCTATGCTAGACTAAGACAGACGTGGCTCCTGCCATGGCCGGTTTACTTGGATCTACGTTCAGATCCAAGTTCTACCACCTACTTACTATGAGTGAGCAAATAGTTTAACTTCATTTATCTGCCTTCTGTTAACCGTCTAGGAAATGGGGAGTAACATCCACCCCCTCAGGGTTATTGAGACAACTGGAGAATGAACTGCACTTGCTACAAAGCAGGTGGCCACAGGTTAATTCCCATTCTCCCATCCCTCTTTTCTAGCAATCCCATCTTTCTCACTGTGTCTTCCCCCTCATTATGCGTGTGCCTCTGGGAATAAAAGATGTTTCCCAGGTTCCCTCATGTGAGTGTGACCATGTGACTAAATTCTAGCCAGGAAAACGTTAGCAGAGGCACAGTATGGGGTTGGGAAAAGTCTGGTGAAGTAGAAACTACTGGGGTGGGGGAAAGACCCTCTTTACCCTTCTGTGTTATCCCTCTTCCTGTTGTCTGGAACTTGGATGTGATGCTGGAGCTCTTGCAACTGTTTTGTCTAAGCCATTAGCACAGGCTTACTTTCTGAGACTACAGCACGCATGGCACCTCCTCTGCCGTGCACCGGCAGTGGGCAGGAGCAGAAGAGAGCTGGCTAATGTTTTCAGCTCCCTAGCCCTGTGGTTTAAAGCCTGGCCAGACACCAAATCACACAGAGGCTTTAAAAATTTTTTTAAATGCCTGCTAAACCCAACCCCAGACCTGAAGCCAATATTCCAGGGTGGAGCCCAGGAATCTGTAGTTTTAAAAAGCTCTCCTGGCCAGGTTTGGAAACAGCTCTGGGGGGTAACTGACATCAAACCACAGAGCTTACAGGCAGGGACGGAGAGTCACGCTGCATTTGCAAGAAAGAGAGCAGTGGGAGACGGGATGGAGGAGGTGGTGGCCTCATTGTCCTAATGGACACAAGGACCTAAGCGGCTAGGGCTTCCATGACCCTGTGAGTAGAAGAGTTGCGGGCTTGGGAAGGGGTGAAGCTTCCCCCCCCCCAGTCCTTCCCCTCCCTACCTGATGAACTTGTCAAAGATGGCGGCACAGTCCCTGGGCTCCAGCAGCATCACCTCGCTCTGGTTACTCAGCAGCTCCCGGAACAGCTCGCTGTGCAGTCCTAGTAGCAGGCGGTGGGCGTGGAAGACTCGGACCTCATCCGTGCCTGCAGCCTGCACCCGCAGAACCACGTCGCTGGCGTTGCCCTGCCTCAGAAGCTCCTGCAGGCGCTGGAGCAGCATCTGGGAGTGGTTGATGGAGGTGCCTGCTGCCTCACCACTGACGTCGGCTCTCTGGGCTGCAGCGGGAAGGAACACAGCATCACCTGAGAAGACCCCCGAGCCTGGGACGGTGATCTCAGGGTGCAGAGGGACCCGCTGGAGACACCTGTGCCTGGGTGTGGAAAGAGGCTGGATGGGCCTGGGGAGGTCATGTGCACACCTGTTTGTGCTCATGAAGTGCATGGATTCCTGTGTCTGCACACAAGCCCATCCTGAGTGGGGAAGGTGGTGAACCTGACCCTGAGCAGACCCTGAGAGGATGCTCTTGGAAGGGAGATGGATTCCTGGCAGGCAGAAGACATAAATCAGTGTGGGGCAAAATGCCCAGAACTGGTCTCCATAATGCCAGACCCCCAGGCAAGGGGTGAGGAATCTCTTGATACCCACCCTTCACTTCCTGAAGAATTGTCCTTGAAGTTATGTGTTCACTAACCAGTATTTATTGAGCACCTTCTACATGCCAGACACTCTCCTAGGAGCTCAAAATAGGGCAGTGAACAAAACAAGGGCGGTCCTTACGCTCAGGAAAGTCACAGTAAGTACACAAATAAGCACTCTGGTTTTAGATTGTGACAAATAAGGGAGGTGACAGTAGTGGGAGTGAGGTTACTTTAGGTACCGGAACCAGAGATGGGCTCCCTGAGGAAGAGATGAGAAGGAGCCAGCCGGAGGGTGAGTGTCCGGGCTGAGGACCAGCCCTGCAGAGACTGAAGAGAATGGGCCTGCGGTGCTCAGAGAGGGGAGGGGGTGAGGGGGCTGGAGACCGAGTGGGAGAGGAAGGGTGGAGCATGAGAAGAGATTGTGGGCATGGCAGGGAGCTGTTTCCAGGCCCAGCCACCTTCTTGGGACCCCATCTGTGAGATAGAGTCCACTCTCAGCCAGTGGCCTAGCCAGTGCTGGAATGGGACTCATGGTACCTGCGTGTCGGGGCTGGCATCCCCCTTCCAGGCTGGCCACCTGGGGCCTGTCAATGTTTCTAGGGATGCCATGAGGTCAGATGGGGACATGCACTCAGATACAGAAGGTGACAGAAAACGCTGCCAGCAGCTTCCCCAAGCAGAGAGTGGTGTGAGGAGCCTCACAGGGCAGCAAGGAGGGCATCTGACAGCAGATGGGCACCCATTCCCCTCCCCCCACCACATTGAGGCCTGTTTGGTTATTAGAAGAGAAGGTTCACATGAGAGCAGAGTATCTGTATGTAAGAGACAGGGAGAAAGGGAGGGTGAGAGAGGAGTAGGTGGTTAATTTCCCAGCCCCACCTTCCCAAGCTGTCACTTTAAAGGACCTGAATGCAGATAATATCCCATCAGCCTCTGCTTGGAGCCAGCTGCCTGGACAATGGACAGTGAAAGGGCCTTCTTGTCATTAGGACTCCCGCCCATCGTCCCAGACCCTCCTCCCCTCTGAGGCAGGCTGCCCTCCTCCCAGATTGAATGGACTCTGCTTGCCCTGGCCGCTAAACACCGCCCCCTCCCTGTGTGCAGCTAGGGCCGGAAGGTCCTGCCCCACCTCCCTGACCCCTACTCCCACACCACCCACTGCCCACTCACCTGCACGAGTGGCCAGGCCCACCAAGGTCAGGATGGCCCAGAAGCTGCCCCAGGACACAGGCTTAGCACAGCCCAGCCTAAGCATCTTGTGCCCAGCCCCAAGTCCCCTGGAGGGACAGTGAAGCCCAGACCACGGTGCTCACATCCCTCCTCCTTATATAGGATCCAGCACAAGGGGATAGCACCCCCTTCCAGGCCAGCCTCCCTCCCCCCACCCAGCCTCTGCCATGGATTGGTGGAAACTGGCCCCAGCTGTTGCCCAGGCAACCTCTTTAGCCAGAGAGTGGCAGCCCCAGGGGCTATTGTGCTGCCTGTGGGCCCTGAGGGGGACAGATCCGGCACCCTCCCCCATACCTCCTACCCAGCAGAGTTAGCCGGTCCTCTCCTGGGAAATTTTAGGCTCTCCAAAGGGCAGGCAAGGGTCTCCAGGACAGCTGGCAGCACTGGTCTAGAGGGTCCCCAGCCCCCTCCCCCAAGCTCCAAGCACAGCCTCCACCCTGGCACAGAGCACACTTGGCAGTGTCTTGGCTGGAGTACCACAGTGAGCAGGCTGCAAGGACGGAAGGGCCTGGAAGAGGAGAGAGACAAGGCAGCTCAGGCTCCCACCCCTCCCCCTCTCCCATTTTGGGGTGAGCTAGCTCTCCAGAGAGGAGGGCAAGTGTCTCGAATAAGGGCCCATGGGTAACTGGTATCAGTTTCATGTTCTTTGTTGAAGAATGTCCCTGGCATGCTCTGGGATGGATGGTGGGCTATGACCATCGACCCCTCCCCCAGGGTCAAGGTGAGCCAAGATGGTAAGACCAGGTATACAGGAGATGCACCCTACCCCATGTACGACTGCATGGGGGCACTCCTGCCCAGAGCAGGAGGCTGGCCCTTGACGGGCAGCCCAGCCCCTACCGGGGCAGCACACCCCTGCCCAGCCAACCCAAACCTGGGCATGGGGACTGGAGATGCTGAAGTGGGCACCTGTCTGCCCCATCACCTCCTTCCTTTAATTCACCTTCCCAAGTGGCTTCAGGTCTCTAGGTTCACCTCCTTGTAAGGTTTATTTTATCTGCTCTATCCAACTTCCAACTATAATTTTTCCCTTCCCAGAGTTTGAAGGAGACACACAGCAGACCCCACCCCGCTTTAGGCACACCACCACCACCACTACCACCGTGGGGAGACTGAGGCAGAGCTAGGTTGCAGACTCTTGCTATTATGTAAGTACAGGGGAGAGCTCTACTGAAAACAAAGGAACAGAGAGAGGAGGATGGAGTCTAGAACCTGGGGCAGTGTGTGGGCGGGTGTTGGGGCCTCACCTTTTCAGGGAGTAAGGCTTGGCTCAGTCTTCATGGGAAGAACTCCTTCAAGGTTGATAAATTGAAGTGGGGGCTTCTGAGAGAGCCAGCGCAGAATTTCTCCCGATGCCAGGTCCTTGACTGGTGGGGGGTCGGTCAGAGCCTGCCCTCCCTGCTCTCTGGATCCCAAGGACCAGCTCGATGCACTGATTTCTTCTGCCCATGGCTGGC